>NC_037678.1:74567225-74930604 GCF_003255815.1 Theropithecus gelada | reverse complement strand
GCCATTCTCCTGCCTCAGCCTCCCGAGTAGCTGGGACTACAGGCGCCCGCCACCTCGCCCGGCTAGTTTTTTGTATTTTTAGTAGAGACGGGGTTTCACCATGTTAGCCAGGATGGTCTCGATCTCCCGACCTTGTGATCCGCCCGTCTCGGCCTCCCAAAGTGCTGGGATTACAGGCTTGAGCCACCGCGCCCAGCCCATCCTTTATTTCTTTAGATTTTCTACACAGTAGATCTTCAGTGAATCACAGTAAGACAGACAGTAAGAGCTGCGCTTTTAGAGCTTGATGTAATTCCCAAGTTACATTTCTCTGCACCTACTGAAATCTCATTTTATTTAAAATGTTTTCATTTATTGAAACGATGAGTCATTTGAATTTTTCACTTCTGAAGCATGGATTTAGACAATGATGGTAGTGCCAGTGGCCACAGCAAGAACAGAAATGGTGGTGGTGGGCTAGGGTAGTAACCACACACAGCCTGACACCACAGCAAACTCTGGTAGGTATAACCTCATTTAATCTATACAACAATTCTAAGAGGTAAGTATCATGCTCACTTTACAGATGAATAAAATAATGTTAAGGTTTACAGAGGGATTTAGACACTTGCTCAAGGTCTCATAGTTAGTAAGTGGCAAGGGTGGTTTCAAACCAATCTGTCTCCTAAGCTCGCTTTCTCAATTCCTATATTACATTTCTTAATCTATCACACCTCCATTTGGGGGGTCTTCTCTAGGTGTGTCTTTACCTGAGAAGCTGGCAGCCCAGGTGATGTTGAGGTTGAAATTCTTGGAGGCATTGATGAACATGTCCAAATCCCTGTTTTGCTGATGAGAGGTACAAATTATTAGAAAATTAATTAAAACAGTTTCTAGATTTTAAAATAAAGCAATAAAGTTTACTCCTCTAAACGTTCTTAATAACAAATATTTTATGATGTATTTAGAGAAACAGAAGAATTAGCAAAATTTCTAACCAATTTTCCTTAATACAAGCACATATCCCAATAAAATTTCATTCCCTCCCATAAAAAGTATACGTAATTTAATGCTTTATCAAATGCCTAACTGCATGAGAAAGTGCCTTTTAAAAAGACCCCTATCAGAGCACAATGATTTGCATCTTCTGACCTGTGTTGGGGGATCAGCCTCCTAAAGATTCTCTGGGCAGCTGTTTTCAAATGTCTGAAGTTCACTCCTATCAATAAAACACTTGATCAAGTGCCCTAAATTATATTTATTTATAACTGAAACCCATGTAATTCTAAACTCATAGATTATATACAGTGTAAAACTTCTCCAAAACTTGAAACAGCCTTTAAAAAAAGCATATAAAGCTGAAATGTACTTAATTTAAAAATAATTTTATTATATTCATGATTTGAAAAATACTTTTCTCTTACTAAAAATATTATTTCAAGAGAAATATGATTGAGTATGGCTTCTTAGTTATGAAAATCTTGTCGACCACTTTATAGCAGTTCACAAGGCTAATCTAACTTAATTTATTTTGATCCTTGGTCTTAATGACTAATAAAGATATTGCTGAGGAATCTGTTAAGCCAACGGAGGAAGTGTACTGTTGGTGATATTAGGTAAATTATAACATTAATAATTAGTCAAACTGAAATTTTACTAGTACATTTCTTAACCGGAGTCAAATAATTATTTCTGCAAACTAATCAATGTTATATTTCTATCTTTTACAGAAGAATCCAACTGTACTGAAATTATTCATTTTTAAAAGATCTTGAGAGGTTAGAATAAATAAGGGTGTTGTTTTGATCACTTTAATAGCACAAAATCACAACAATGGAAACATTTCCAAACAGCTGTTTTTAAAATGTGATCATTAAACCAGAAATTTCCCTCACAAAGCATTTACCTTCTCATTTACTGATAAGACCTCACCTTCATCTTGAAAGGACAGCTCAAGTGTTTACTTATTTGTATTTAGTATTTGCTGGCAGCACACAACTAACAATTACAGTCATCCCACGTAACTAACAATTACGTGGGTCATTGGTTCCAGGAATCCCTGAGCATGCCCAAATCCACACATACTCAAGTCCGCAGTCTGCCCATAGAACCCTTGCATATGAAAAGTCCACCCTCCGTATACTCAGGTTTCACATCTTGCAAATACTATATTTTCATTACACGTTTGGTTGAAAAAAGTCTGCGTATAAGTGGATCTTCACAGTTTTAACCTGTATTGCTCAAGGGTCAACTATACGTCTTTCCACAGAAAGAATCAATAAACTTAAAATCCTTGTGCTTTTATAGAAGACAGAATATATGCATTTGGATAACTCTAGTAAGTATTCTGTTAAGATAAACTGGGAAATCCAGAAAGGTCCAAATATTTTCATGATCACTTCCCACCTGGTTAAGCAGTATTACAAAGATTCTACTATATTTATTTTTTTAATGAAATTAATAGCATCAAGTACATCCTGAAAGATTTTGAGCACTTCAAACACTTGTTTATGAGGCAGTGAATATATTATATGTGTGGTACTTTTGTTATAATCTTATTCTAAAATCTTTAAGAAAAAAATTCCAGTCAATACAGCCACTCAAATGATATATTAATACCTACAGTTTTTCCATAAAATAATTCACTTAATTTATTATTTTTACTTAAAAAGCAATTTACTTTTGAGAATGTATCTTTTCTAGTATATTTTTTCTTAATTTTATCATTGAAATAGAATATTAAAAACAAATCCTATTTTCATTTACTTGTAAACATACCACACTATAGACTTTGTTCTACTTTTAAAATTAAATTTAGTAATGTTTATAGATAACATTTGTTAACAAAGCAATATACTTTGGCTTACTGTCATATTGTTTTCCATGTATTATTTGTCACATTTATTGTCAATGGAATTTTGTAATGGTAAATGGCTTTGTGTATGTTCACGAGAAGTAAGAAATCTCCAAGGAAGTTCCTAAATAATTTACCATTAAGTTTAGCAAAATTTCTTTAAATACTGAAGTGGGTACTGCATGGCTTTATATTTCATTGAAGAAGCTGTACAGGTGCATCTTCGTGTTCTGGATGCTTCAGTTTTAAATGTCACGCAGTGTGGCCTTCCTTCCACCATTAGGTAATACCTTAAGGCAGGTTGGGCTTCATCATTAATGACAGCAGATAAAAAATCCACATTTTACACACATATTTTAACAATTTAAAGTACTCCCGGCTAAATTCTTATTGGACCTCACTAAGCCTTTGCTGTTTTGCCTCCTAATGAGGCTAAGAATTCACTCTAGGAGCAGAAGTGTTCCCTCCTTTGCTGTCTGATTGGGGCTGCATCACTGGCATTTCAATCAGCAGAGTCTTTAAGCTTCTGGTCACTCTTGAGAGAGTAAATCCAGGCTCTGGTGTCTGCCCTCTGATGGTGGAGTCCCCTTTCTGTATCAGGCCGTGATGGGCTGACAGGCACAGTAAGTACGTGTGGAATCAATGTCAGTCTGCGTCTAAGATCCTGGTAAATCTTATTAACACCACTTTTGCCTTTTATGTGGAAAGCAGATAATACAGATTCTAACATTTCTTTCCTATACCTCTAGAGATCATCTCGTATAGTTTCGAGAGCAGTTTGGAGAGCACTGCTAAGGCAGTACTTCTATCCATAATGACCAAGAAAGAGATCCATACAAATTCAAAACAAAATAGGAAGACTTTAAAAAATCTTACTTCATCAGGAGTAGCCACAAAATTGATAGCTGTGTAATAGCGGTCATCTTCCTGGGATAGACTAAAAGTGAACTGATAGTCAATAAGAAGAGTATCTATGGAAAGAAAGAAATGCGTATTTAAAAACTACACACATGCACAAAATAGAACAGGTCTTTAGAGATACAGGCTGCTTTTCTTATAAAGTAATGAGGAAGGCACTTTAACTCACCTGCACCTAGGTTCCTCAAAGAAAATCAAGTCTGTGGGCAGTATCATTTTATTTGGGTTAACCCATCAAACTGCTTTAAAGAAATGACCAGTTGTACAGTTTCAGCATAATATCAAATAACATCCATAATTATCTGAAAAGGCTATTGAAAGGGTATTACTATACCCTTTTCCAACTGCATGTCTGGTAAGGCCAGGTTTTTTTCATGTGTTTAACCAAAAAGATGTCCTGCAACAGACTGAATGCAGAAGCAGACACGAGATTACCACTGTCTTCTATAAAGCCATGGCATTAGCGTTTGATTCTAATCACTTTAGGGCTGTATCTGACTGTGGTTTTAATATCTCCATTCCAAATAACTAATGATGTTAAGTCATTTTTAATGTGCTTATTGGCCACTGTAATATCTTCTTTCATGAAATGTCTTTTCAAATATTTGCCTGTTTTTAACTGGAACTGTCTTCTTATTCAGTTGTAAGAAGAGTTCCTTATGTATTTTGGATACAAACTCTTTATCAAATATATGATAATTTGTCAATATTTTCTCTAGTCTGTGGCTTTTTATGTTTTGGATGGTTTTTTCCTACAAGTTTTAAATTTTTATATAGTTTCATTTTAAATTTTTATATACTTTCATTAATCTACTTTTTGTTTATGAATTATGCTTTTAGAAACATATCTAACAACTTTTCCCCATGGAAGGTCAAGATATTTTTCTCTTATTTTCTTTTAGAAGTTACATGTGTGTATATACATATATATATAAAGTCACATTCACAGTTTCCAAGCACACATGAATTTTGAAGGGACGTTATTCAACCCAGTACAGCAGGTATATAATTACAATGGATATGCCATAACATTAACTCCTTTTTTCTGGTTCCATACTCTGGTCTACCATGTGCATTCTCCCATAAAGAGAAAACACATTTACCCATAAAAACCTGGTGACCTTGCCAGACTGACCTTTCACCCCAAGGTGGTTAACACAAATCAGTTCCAGACAGAATGACAAAAACTTCAACCATATTTTAAGAATTCTGTTTTTGATCTATATCCTAAAACATGAAATATGATGACCCCAACTAGGTAATGGCAAATAAAGTTTTAAGAGAACATAACATGGAAAGACAGAGATGCATGCCTCTCTACTCTCTCCTGCTATCTGCTATGGACACACTAACGTTAACCCCAAACACAATTAAAACAGGTTAAAATAGTGCTCCTATAAGTAGTAAACTTAACAGAATGTAAACATATCAAGTTAGGGAACACTTCATTGGTGGTTGCTATAGTCCTATAGCACTTACATTCTCAAACGAGGTTAAACAATGAAGTTTTACCGAACTACTTTGCTTCTAGAAATAAGAATTGCAAAACCACTTACAATAACATGTTCCTTTGAGAGGGTTTCCCTGGTATCGATTTTCTACCTCACATCTGGGGGAAAAAACAAAGACTATTTATACTTCTATTTAAAACAGAAGCTGAATTCATTTTAAAACCAAGCAGATCCTTTTATATAAAGTACAGACAGTCTGGAGTCATTATAACTGCATCCTTCACCATAACTCAGCTCAGGTAGTCTACGAAGAGCATGCATGTTTCAATACTGACTGCTCAGCAGTTCACACACCAACTATATGAAGACAATTGACAAGCATTTGCCAAAGCAATGAGAAAAATCCAAATACAATACACCTATTTGCTATAATGAAAAACACATTTTCAATTTTGTGTGGACTACATATTCTTCTAAAAGTGCAGTCAAAACATTTTTCAAATACTAATTTCTCACTTCTTTCCTATGTTCCCTGGATAAACTAATTCTCTTCTTTAAACACAAGTGAGGGAAGACTAAATACCAAGAATCACTGTTTTTTTAAAACCCTGGAACAAGTGTTCACCAGTATGTAGGAAAAAAATGTGTTCTCCTCAGAAAACAATTTCCCCATAGATATCTATAAACATCAGCAAAACCCAGCCTCCCACTTCACAAAGCCATTTAGGTAAACACAACAGCTATGCACGAAGAGGAAAGGGCGGGAAGCAGGTGATGGCCTTTCCCAGGCAGGCATGCTGTGTCTCTTCAGCCAGGGTGATGAGCAGCACCTGCCTACATCTGTGATCTTGAAGGAACTTGAAAGTCTTACTTGATGCCACCTCATGTCTTTGTTGCATCAGCTAACTGAGGGTAAGAGTGATTAATTTTGCCTGATCACATTTTTCTGTTTAAAGGAATGTGGACCTAAAAGTTAAATTTAACCTTGGATTAGACTTTTCTTCACATATTGGCTTTAGGGCAACACGAAACTAGTAAGCATATATGCAAATATAAACTAAAAAGGTAGACAGATCAAACCCTGCTGAGTAGCACTGGCGATGACGTCTCAATCACTGGTGGCATTATTACTACTGTTATTTAAGAAATAATGATGTTTGGCTGGGCATGGTGGCTCACGCCTATAAGCCCAGCACTTCGGGAGGCTGAGGCAGGCGGATCACGAGGTCAGGAGATCGACACCATCCTGGTTAACACGGTGAAACCCTTTCTCTATTAAAAAACATAAAAAATTAGCTGGGTGTGGTGGTGGGCGCCTATAGTCCCAGCTACTCGGGAGGCTGAGGCAGGAGAATGGCGTGAACCCAGGAGGCAGAGCTTGCAGTGAGCCGAGATCGTGCCACTGCACTCCAGCCTGGGCAACAGAGCAAGCCTCCGTCTCGGAAAGAAAAAAAAAAGAAATAATGATGTTTACAATGATTAATCGGCTCAGTGTTTTGATACTAAACACTTTTAAGTCTCCTCTTGAGAATGAGTAAATGCGGATGCATGCGTTTTATGAGGTTTCCCCGTGAGACAGCCCGGTATACACTGATTGAGGAACTATCCTTCCTATTTCAACTTAACAGGACATCAAAAACAACTATGGCTAGTCCCACTATTGACAGATGTGGGGAATAGTGATTTGCCTCAAGAGCACCTTGCTCAGTGGAGGCAGGGCCAGGTCTGAAATCTTAAACGTGCCTGATGCTGCTGCACCTGCATCCTCATGGATGGGGACTCCAAACCCTCCCCAGGAAGATACCTGACATCCTTCAACAAGGAAAATGCTAGAGTAACAGCAAATGTTAAAGGTAAGAGGATCATTTCCACAATCAGACAACCAAACGCCAAATAAATGCCATCACCAAAACACCAGCTCTTCCAACTCTACTCTTTGGGAAAGAGTACAATCTCTTCACATGACAAAAATCAAGTAGTTGCTGAAGTTAAAATGACTAATCTGAATGGACAACCCAGGAAATGTCAGTATCACTTAAACAAAAATGTGAATTCAAGAGCCATTAAGGAATTGCTGCTAACTCGACGACCTCCCCAGTTTGGGGATTGACCTGTCTGAAGTAGAATGGGCAAACTTTCAAACTAATCAACCCAGAGATCCCTCAGAGTCCACAGCAACAAGACACAGGGAAGTGGGTGGCTCTCAGGATGGGGTTCAGGCAGCTGCACAGCCTCTTGGTCCTCCCTGGTGGTCCAGGGAGTGTGGTACTCACAGCTGGCACTCGTCCCCCTTGACGCCCTTGGTGGTGCAGAAGCACTTGCCCGTGTTGGTGTTGCACAGCGACGCGTGCCCATTGCACTTGCATGCTGCAGAGAAGAAAAACGAATGGAGGTCACAACTGGCTTAAAAAATTCTGACTATTGGAGACTTTTTCCAAAACAAGCAATTTTATCTGAATTGAGTTCAGTAGGAAAGACAGATTAAAGTAAGAGCATTCAATGGGCAAGATTCATGATTTTTCAGCTAATGATAATAATGTATAGGTAACATTAAAGGAACCAAAATCAAAGGACAGGAGGAAAGTAAATGCTGGTACCCACTGCCTTCTGAAGCAATGACTATTCTGATCTTTTCAACAGACTCTCTTTTTCACTGCTATGATTCTTTCATTCATTCAATAAATACTTGTGAAGCATCTCTAGAACGCCAGGTGCCGGGTGTGGGGACACAGACATAGCTGCTGCCCCTAGGAAGGTGCTCCGGAGGTGACTATCCTCTGAAGGAGGGCTGGTCTTGGCTGAGGTGCCTTCTCCATGATGGCCACATTTGGAATTACTGCAGGACTCAGAACCAGGATCCAACGCCAAGGTCAGCGCTTTAGGGGCCCTCAGGACGCGCCACCCTTGCTTCACCTTCTTTTTTGCCTTTACAGAAAATAGCTCTTCCCATCTCCCTCCTCTGGCCATCTCAACATCTCTCCTTTTATCATCCAACATAATACAAGCTGTGACAAATATTATACTCCAGTTGAAGAAAATGAAAGGTTTTTTGGTCAACACCTTTTCACTTTATACCCTGTTTTGCTGGTGAATAAATGAAAGGCATTCAGTTGGAGAGAGGTATGCTTTAAAAATAAATCCTTTGGGGAAAAAAATCACCCAAAGAAAACTATAAAACAGAATCGTGCAGAGATTAACAGAATGGATGCTAAAGTCAGAATCCTGAGTGTTTGATGCTTGGCTCTGTTAAGACTGGGGGAAGGTGTATAATTTATTAGTGAGAAGCAAAGGCCTTATGTCCATCTGCCTGGGTTTGAATCCAGCGTACTCTACTTGGCTCTTCTGTCACTCTGGAAATGCTACTTAACCTTTCTGAGTCTCAGCTTCCTTGTCCATATAATGGGGATAACAACGGTACTTATCTCATAGGGGTGTTTTTGATGATATGTGTATGATGTCTCAAACATAGTAAGCATTCAAGAAACCATGGCTACTATCCTTACCTAAGGACTATACAATTTTAAGAAAAAAACATCAAAGACTTGATGCCATTTGCAGTATTCTTTTTTGTTTTTGAGACAGGGTCTTGCTATGTTGCCCAGGCTGGAGTGCACTGGCGCAATCTCGGCTCACTGCGAGCTCCGCCTCCTGGGTTCACACCATTCTCCTACCTCAGCCTCTCGAGTAGCTGGGACCACAGGCACCCACCACCATGCCTGGCTAATTTTTGTATTTTTAGTAGAGACGGGGTTTCACCTTGTTAGCCAGGATGGTCTCGATCTCCTGACCTCGTGATCCGCCTACCTCGGCCTCCCAAAGTGCTGGGGTTACAGGCGTGAGCCACCGCGCCCGGCCGATTTGCAGTATTCTAAACACCACGCTTTCTATTGTGGATTAGGACTCTGAAAAATAAGGCAAACTCTAAGTTCTATACAATTGTACTCAGGCCCTGTAGATCTCACAGAGGAAAATGTGATGCTTCCAGATAGTAGCTGCTGATGTGGGGATGATGGCATCTGGAAGTACAACCAGCCTAGTAGTTAAGGTAAGCACAGACTGGACGTGGTTCTCAGCTTGGCCACATCTCACTGTGAGACCCTGGGCAGTTTACTTGATCTTGGGGATAATAAAAGCACCTGTATTTTGAGTGGCTAACAGCACAATGCCTTGTACACTTTACCACTCTGTTAGGTACTCTAGTTACTGTCTAACGGATAAAGACTATTCACAAAGAGTGGGAAAATATTTTTACCAAGTACCTTTTAATCTGAGCAAGAACTTTTACTTAGGAGTAATGGGGAATGGCATTAGAAGGGTAAGAATTGCCCACGTCTACTGAGTATTGACTAGTATCCTGCAGAATGTGTGTCATGTACTGCTCTGCTTTCATCTCAACAACCACCCTATTATTATGAGGAAACTGAACCCCAGGGAGAGTAAGGGACATACAGCTAGAACACTGCCTCTCTCCTGGCTGGTCTTGGATTAGATTCTGAAGGGTCATGCCAAAGTTTGGAGTTGGGATCTGGGAAGTAGGTAGAGATTTCCCTATGTTTACTTTTCCTGCTCAGAACTTTGAAGAGTCTTTCAACTATAGTACCCATTATGTTTTTCAGCTGGAAACTAGAATAAAAAAAGCAGTTCATAAGTATTACTTGTCATAATTTTTGATCTCATAATAAAATGTCGTATTGTTTGCAGGCTTCTATTTGACATAAAAGGGGAAACACAGGACTTTCTTTTTTTTTTGAGACTGAGTCTCACTCTGTTGCCCGGGCTAGAGTGCAGTGGCGTGATCTTGGCTCACTGCAACCTCCACCTCCCAGGTTCAAGCAATTCTCATGCCTCAGCCTCCTGAGTAGCTAGGATTACAGGCACCCACCACCACGCCCAGCTAATTTTTCTATTTTTAGTAGAGATGGGGTTTCACTATGTTGGCCAGGCTGGTCTAAAACTCCTGACCTCAAGTGATCCACCCGCCCTGGCCTCCCAAAGTGCTGGGATTACAGGTGTGAGCCACCGTGCCCAGCCAACATGGGACTATTTAAATCTTTAAAATACACTAGAAGTATTGAGGAGTCTGGCTCCTGGTTAAAAAGCCTCTGTGTGATTTTTTAGGCCTGACCATAGGCAATGACATAGGCTTTACCTGGCTGCCCTAGGGGAAGGGGGACCTCCCTACAGGCAGAGCGTGACCTATGAGGTGGGCCTGAGTGTGGGGCTCTGAGAGAGGTGCAGTTAAGGACTCAGGTCTACCTCATGGGTCACGCTCCTTCACATGTTTACATTCCTAGCCCTGGAGCCTTCATTCCCAGGCTCCCTATCTGAGGCCTTGGGCTGAGGTCTTCTTCAGGCACCAAGGCCTCCTGATGGGGGGAAGAGGGGGAATTCAGAAGACACTTTCCTAACTGACTCCAACTCAGGACTTTCCTACTCCTAGCCCTTACACCTTGCCCTCCCCACAACCTTAGGGTCCATATACTGCTGGAACCTTTTGTCCGGGGCTCTCTCCTCAGTGAGACGAGCCCCAAGACTCCCATGTCTGAGCTGATCCCTCTGACTATTGACCTGTGCCCTGTTCAATGGGAGGAAAGGAAACAGAAGTTGGCACTTTCTCTGGTTTTGGGCCCTTGTTTATACCACTGCAGAATGTGGTCAGCTTAACTCTAACATTTTTGGCTTGTTGCTTTAACCAGCTACACTGAAACCTTAGTTCTTTCTTCCAGCTCAGCTGAGCCTCTGACCAGTATGATTTAATAAGAAATGTGGTATCCAAAACAAAGTGGCTTTTTTCCTCCTACTCAAGTCAAATAGAAGTACTGTGTTCCACACCGATTTGCCATGAGTAAATCTGACCAATTTGACTTACGCTGACATTTCCCTCCGTTGGTGGGATCACCGTAGAAGCCAGATATGCAGGTCTCGCAGTGCTTGCCTGTGGTCAGGTTCTCACATTTCTCACAGATGCTCTGATTGATGCATTTACTGTGGCCATTGCATTGGCAAGCTGGAAGAAAAAGAGTTTCAAGGGGTCTGTACCATGGAAGAACTACATGGAGTAAGTTCAATAGGATTTATCTGCAACTATCTCTGTAGTTAATTTATCTTTGATAAATCACCCAAACTGGCCCATTAAAAACTAATTTGAGAAATAAGATAAAAAATATCAAAGAAGAGCTAGTCCAGGAAAACTGAAAATGTATCACAGCAAGGTGAAAGCCCATAGTGACACTAAAAAATATTTTTTGTTGTTACTCACTAAAAAATAACATATGCTCATGACAGTATATTTAAAAAATAGAAGGATGGGAAAGATCATATACAATCCAACCACCCAGAGACCACTGTTCACATTTGATATCTTTTCTTCTGGTATTTTTCTATACAGTGTTACACAATTATGTTCATATTAATATTCACCTTTCTTTTTTAACTTAGATCACAATTATTTTACCACATTATTTCATTAATTATAAACAAAACTTTAAATGGCAGAATGATTTTGATGAATCTTAACTGTTATTTTACCATTGCCTTATATTCTAATATTTAGTTTGCTTTACATTTTTCATTATTAGAAAAATAACCATCTTTATGGATAAACATTTCCACAAGTGGGATTACTAAGACTCCTAATGGATATAAGGCTTTACAACTAGAAAGGTATATGAAGCTTGGACCTCTGAGGACTGCTCAGGACAGCTGCACAGGCTGTGCACTGCAGAACTCTAAGGAGGAATGGGATGGGGGAGATATTTACATAGTTGCACAACCTGCTCTGTAAGCAAAATCTGATTCTTCAGATCTGCCTTGGTTGATCAATGTGATGTAGTTTTTCACCATCTTGGCAACCTTCTATAGCCTTGTACCTGTTCTGTTTATGCACCTGTTAGTATTTGAGTGTTTGAAAGAAAACTCAGCTGGGTGTGGTAGCTCACGCCTATAATCCCAGCACTTTGGGAAGCCGAGGTGGGTGGATCACTTGAGGTCAGGAGTTCGAGATCAGCCTGGCCAACATGGTGAAACCCCGTCTCTACTAAAAATACAAAAAATTAGCCAGGGGTGGTGGCAGGTGCCTGTAATCCCAGCTACTTGGGAGGCTGAGGCAGGAGAACCGCTTGAACCTGAGAGGTGAAGGTTGTAGTGAGCCGAGAAAGCACCACTGCACTCAAGCCTGAGCAACAAGAGCAAAACTCCACCTCAAAAATGAAAGAAAAGAAAAGAAAACAGAAAAGAGAAGGAAAGGAAGAGAAAGAGAAAAGAAAGAAAGAGAAAGAAAGAAAGAAAGAAAGAAAGAAAGAAAGAAAGAAAGAAAGAAAGAAAGAAAGAAAGAAAGAAAGAAAGAAAGAAAGAAAGAAAGAAAGAAAGAAAGGCAGGCAGGCAGACTCAAGGCAATGTGCCAGCTATCTTTAGGTGGCCCTACCACCCAAGACTGGGAGGCACTTGGCACATCCATGAACATGCTAATTGCACCCAGACACCCAGGTCCATTGCTCCTTCCTTCTTCCAGTGAGGGAGGAGTGCACACCAGTCAACAACAGTCCAAGTGGACCAGAGCTGGAGTGACCTGAGGCTGGCTTGCTGGCTTTTCTAGGAGATCATACCACACCTTCACAACAGCTCAGCACACCCAACCACTGACCAATATTGACAGATCTACACATTTAGTTATTAATAGAAATTAACCTTGAGGATTAACCAGTATAAGAAAATTCTCAATCTCCAAATACCACCAGGATAAACATGCACAGCAACAAATCCTGAAGGAAGGGTTAATGGAAGAAATATGAGAAAATGAAAAATACAAATTTTAGTACATTCAACAAGGCTTAAATTATTGCATCCGCAATATAAGAGAGCAAGCTCTTAAAAAAAAAAAAAAAAAAAACTCACAATATTTAGAGCCCTCACAAAATGTAAAAGAATGAATAAAACCAAATTAGAAAAAAAAATCCTTAACAGGTTAAATAGGTGACTACGTATTACTAAAGAGCAACCTGAAAGAAAATGCTATGAACTGGCTGGGCGCGATGGCTCACACCTGGGCGCGGTGGCTCACACCAGCACTTTGGGAGGCCGAGGTGGGCAGATCACAGGTCAGATCGAGACCGTGCTGGTCTACATGGTAAAACCCTGTCTCTACTAAAAACAAAAACAAAACCAAAAAAATTAGATAGGAGTGGTGGCGTGTGCCTGTACTCCCAGCTACTTGGGGGGCTGAGGCAGGAGAATCACTTGAACCTGGAGGCGGAGGTTGCAGTGGGCAGGGATCATGCCACTGCACTCCAGACTGAGTGAAAGAGTGAGACTCTATCTCAAACAACAACAACAAAAAAATTATGAACTGTACGTTAACAAATTCGATTACTGAGATGAAATAGACAAATTCCTAGAAAAACACAGATTACAAAGAATAGTTAATGCTAATCCTTGACGATCTCTTCCAGTAAATAGAGGAGAAGGAGTACGTTCCAACTTACTCTAAGAGTCTAGTACTACCCTGCTATGAAAGCCAGACAGTAATCACAAAAGAAGAAAACCACAAACTTATATCCCCCTCATGAGCGCAGACAGAAAATCCCCAACTAGCAAATAGAATCCAATAGCAGATTAAAAATATACATCATGATAAAAAAGTATACATCATGACTTTATCCCAGGAATGCAAAACTGGCTTAACATTCTTAATTAGTGTAATACATAGTATTAACAGAATAAAGAACAAAACTGCATGATCATCTAAGTAGACACAGAAAAATTGTTTGACGAAATCTAGCACTCATTCATTACAAAACCCTCAAAAAACTAGAATAGAAGGAAACTCTCAACCCAATAAAGGGTATGTATTAAAAAAAATCTAAACCAATATCATATTTAATAAAGACTGAATTATTTTCCCCTAAAAAAGGGAACAAGACAATGATGTACACTGAAAACTACAAAACAATGCCAAAAGAAAGTAAAGAGGTAAACAGACATTCCAGGTTCATAGGCTAGAAGATTTAACCTTGTTAAGATGGCAAAGGCCAGGCGTGGTGGCTCACATCTGGAATCCCAGAACTTTGGGAGGCAGAGGCAGGAGGACTGCTTTGAGCTCAGGAGTTCAAGACCAGCCTGAGCAACATGGCAAAACCTTGTCTCTAAAAAAATACAAAAATTAGCTGGGTGTTGGTGGCTCACGCCTATAGTACCAGCTACTGTAGAGGCCGAGGCTGGAGAATCACTTGAGCCTGGGAAAGTGGAGGTTACAGTGAGCCAAGATAGCACCACTGCACTCCACCCTGGATGACAGAGTGAGACCCTGTCTCAACAAACAAACAAACAAACAAACTGGCAGTACACCACAAATTGGCCAATAGATTCAATGCAAACCTTATCAAACCAGTTGGCTTTTTGTTGTTGCAGAAAATGGCAAGCTCTTCCTAAAATTAATATGGACATGCAAGAAACCCAGAATAGCTATAACAGTCTTATAAAATAAGAACAAAGGTGGAGGAATTAGATTTCCCAATCTCAAAACTTATACAAAGTATCAAAACAGTAATCAAAACAGTGTAATACTGGCAAAAGGAGAAATGTAGGTCAACAGCACAGAAATGAGAGCTTAGAAATAAGTTCCTAGATTCACAGCCAACTGATTTGCAACAAATGTGCCAAGAAAATTCAATGGTTAAAAAAAAAAAAGTCTTTTCAACAAATGGTGCAGGGACCACATCCACAGGCAAAAAGAGAGTTTGGACCCCTACCTCACACCATAGACAAAAATTAACTCAAAATGGATAAAGGACCTAACGTAAGACATAAATCTACGAAACTTTTCAAAGAAAACTTAGGAGCAAATCTATGTGATTTGCTCTGGGCACTGATTTTCTAGATACAATACCAAAAAGCACATGGGATAAAATAAAATATTGATACATGGAACTTAATCAAAACTGAAAACTTCTGATTTCAAAAGGCATATTAAGAAAGTGAAAAGAAACCCATATAATGGGAGAAAGTATTTGCAAATAATATCCAATAGGGACTTCAGAATTCATAAAGAACTCTTACAATTCAATAATAAAAAAGACAACATAACTGAAAAATGGGCAAAGAATTTGAATATATATTTCTCTAAAGAAGATATACAAAAGGCTAACTAATGAAGTTGATGTTCAATTTCATTAGTTATCAGGAAAATACAAATCCAAACAACAGTGAGATGCCATTTCTCATCCACTAGAACAGTTTTAGTTAAAAAGATGGTCAGTAACAAGTATTGGCAAGCACGTGGAAAAATATGAACCTTCATATGATGCTGGTGAGAGCATAAAATGCTGCAGCTACTCCAGAAAACTTCATGCCTATTATTCTTCATTTCCATGCCCAGTCTTAGGAAACCACTAAACATCTACTGTCTTTGGACATTTCATATAAATGGCATCATGCAATGCATCATCTTTTATACCTGGCTTCTTTTACACAGCATGCTTTTTTAAGGTAATCCACATCAGAAAATATGTCTGTACTTCATTCCTTTTTATTGCCAAATAATATTACACTGTATGAACATACAACACTTTGTTCATCCATTCGCCAGCTATTTGGCTTGTTTTCACTTTTGCTTATTATGAATAATGTTGCTATGAGCATGAGGCTATGAGAATGATGCTATAAGCATGAGCATTTATATACAAGTTTTTGGGTAACATATGTTTTCAATTTTCTTGGGTATGTACCTAGGAGTAAAACTGCTGGGCCATAAGATAACTCTATATTTAACTTTCTGAGGACCTGCCAACCTGCATGGGAGTTCCAATTTCTACATATCCTTGCCAATACTTGTTACTAACTGATTTATTGATTATAGCCATCTCAGCAGGTGTAAAGTGGTATCTAATTGTGGCTTTGACTTGCATTTCTCTAATGATGAATGATACTGAGTATCTTTTCGTATGCTTATTGGCCATTTGTATTTCTTCTCTGGACATATGTCTATTTAAATCCTTTACCCATTTCTTAATTGGGTTGTCTTTCTATTGTTGAGTTTTAAGAGTTATGTGTTTTGGACATTAGATTCTTATTAGATACATAATTTGCAAATATTTTCTCCCATTCTCTGGGTTGTCATTTTACTAGATACATTCTTGATATTAATGAAAAAGCAGAGATTTAAATATTTCATTAAAAAGTTAACTCCTAGTAGATTAAAAATAGAATTGCAGATCCCCCAAATCTTAGTATGGAAAAAAGGGAACATGGAAAATTTGATCCAGTTTAGTAGACAAAAAATTGGTTCCTGGTGTTAGTTTACATTTTCCTCTTCTATTTCTTTTTCTGATAATGGTTTCTTTATCTCCAATAACCACTTTTTCGGTTGGGTTCACATTTAGCTTTTTTCTGGAGGGTGGGAGTTTATATATTTTGGATGATCATCAGTTGTTACATACAGTGCAGGTATTTTCTCCCAGTCTGTCTCTGGCCTTTTACCTTTGTTTACAGTGGACTTCCCCTTATAAAGTCCTCACAAAGAGCCCTGTTGTCAACAGCACTGTCTGACAGGCTCTTAGAGAAGTTCTTGACCGCTAATCTCTGAGCAGTCTTTGCACCAGCCCAGCCTCTCCCAGTTGTTCTAGAAGCAGACAGACACATTGCTAAGTGGTCACTTCAAGTCTGAATCAAAGGTCAATTTCTTAGAATTGGTTTCTTAGAAACCCACCACCACTCCCAGCAGGTCCAGGTCAGGCCTTGGATCATCTTCTCTCTATTCCTTCTTGTACCAATCATTAGGAAGAAGGAAGGGGCTGAGGGGAGGGAGTTACATACACACAACGTAGCTTCCAAGGTTTTATTCTTCATAAATCGGTAATGAAACACTTGAATTTGGATATGCAAAGCATCTTACCTGGACAGTGAATGAAAGACCAGTTGTATCTGCTGTCCTCCAGACACATGCTGGAATTGAGCAGGGGCTGTGGATAGAAATTTCCTGTAGGGGCCTGCGAAGGCATCTTCACTGGTCCTTTATAGGAACCCTCTATGCATTTCCCTTTGCCAGTATTGCTGGGATCAGTACACCAGCCACAGCCTGGTTGCTCCAAGCAATGACTACAGGTACAGTAGCCTGAACAATTTTCAGCTATTAAAAAAAAAAAAAAGTTGCAATTGACTATCACAGGTAGATCTGAATTCACTGTATTTAAATTATATTTTTCTTTAACAGACTATTCAACTGGCATGAGTCAAAAATACTATTCTGTCTTGATTATTTAAAAGAGATAACGAATGTAAAGAACCCAGTATTTTGCCCAATACATAACAGAGATGACCCTTCCCTCCTTTCTCAATTCCAGGATATTGAAGGCAAAAGGGGCCTTAGAGGTTATCTATTGGAAAGCATTTACTTTACAAATTAGGACATTCAGATATGGAGCTATTACATGGATTGCGCAATATGCCATTGAGGATGGACAAGTTATTTCTGTACTCTGTGATCTGTCCTACATTTATTTACTGTCAATGTGCCTGATTCTGTATGAAGGTTGTCATCAGGCAGCAATGTCTCGATGGTAGTCTCTGGTCAGGTTTGAGCAGAGGTCATGTCCAGTCTTGTTTCTAAAATGTTAAGAGGCTGAGAGCACAGCCCCATGTCTGAGTTGTTGCCTATACAGAGGGCATGCATAAGTGCCTAGGGCTCCCTTTTTCACTTACGGGGACAGGTGCTCATTGTATACCACTCCATACACTGGCCAAAAGGGAAAGAGGCCACGTAGGCATTGGAGTCCACACACTGCTTCATGTTGCTGCACCACATGCACTCAGAGCTGCCACTGGTGCACTCTCCACATGCTGTCCTCAAGGCACATGGTGTCCGGCACTGCTTGGCACTGTGGTTTGCTGGGAATGAAACCCAAGAGAGACACTTAGAGCCCCCACCATGTCTGCTAGGGTTAAAGACTTTTCTTTTTTTCTTTCTTTTTTTTTTTTTTTTGTTTTTTTGAGACAGAGTCTCACTGTGTCTCCAGGCTAGAGTGCAGTGGCATAATCTTGGCTCACTGCAACCTCCACCTCCTCAGTTCAAGTGATTCTCCTGCCTTGGCCTCCCGAGTAGCTGGGACTGCAGGCGCATGCCATCACGTCCGGCTAATTTTTTGTATTTTTAGTAGAAATGGGATTTCACCATGTTAGCTAGGATGGTCTCGATATCCTGACCTCGTGATCCACCCGCCTTGGCCTCCCAAAGTGCTGGGATTATAGGCGTGAGCCACTGTGCCCGGTCAAGACTTTTCAAATGTGGGTGATGACCCATTAATGTGCCATGCAATCAATTAAATGAGAGAAAACAGAAAACAATAAAAGTCATCAAGTGCTGTTTAGTCAAGTGTATTTACATACTTGTGGAAAAAAAAATTTTATTTTCAAAGAGCATCAAGGACAAAGATGAGCAAACAGTGAATCTTTCCATAAAAGTAGGGCTGTAAGCCCCTTAGAGTTTGGGGACCCAGGATGAACTTTAGGGTTTTACAACCCACTTGAGTATGTAAAATCTCATGTTTGCAATTTTGGAGGGAAGAAGGACCACGGCATTCATTAAATTCACCAAAGGATTCAGAATTCTGAAAGGCTGCTTGGCAGCTCCCCTAGAGAAGTTTAAAAATCATATTTTAAGGTGACTTCTACAATGCTATGAATTCTCTTCTACACCTCTGTAATTCCTCACAAATTATCTTCCCAAAACTGGACACAATGCAAATGGAGGCCAGCCTCCCAAAATAACCCACAGTTCCACCAACTGCTTGTGAGTTCCTCTGCAGGAGGAGGCGGCTCGTTTTGGGTTGTCTTCATGCCACAGCAGCTACCCCGGGCCTGCCTTTAGTTAGGCAAAATGTAGCCCAGAGAGACTGAAAGCTGGGAAGCAACTCTGAGTGTCTGTTCGCTCAGTACTCTCCCACAGCTCTCGCGCAGTTCTGGGTTGCCTCTGTCCTCGGTTACAGAACTGCTTTCATCACTTTTCTCCCTGTTGACACTACCTTTCTGAACACTGTCCCTGTAGTGACTTGCTTTACTAATCTTTTCCTTGTTTTTATTTCCCTTCTTTGTTTGTTCTTCCACTGCATTTCTCTGCCAACACCAGTATATTTGCCTTTCAGAGCAATTCTCAATACTTTTTCTGGTCAATAAACCTATCAATCTCATTGTTAATTAGAATATCAGTTTCTTTGAGTAGGTTATTATTACTTTGAATAGTTAGTTATTTTTGGTTTTCTTTATAATTAAAACTATTCAGGGTCCCAGAATATTTCCTTCTGCTTCTGAAATCTGGGTTATACTCTGCTTTGCATGCTTGAAATCAATACTTCATCTGTTTTCATCACTACTTCACACATCTCAGCAATTAACTATGCCTCCTATGGTTTCTCTCACATTAAACTCTGAATACCACCTAATTCACCCGTGAACTTACCAGGCCTTTCACAGACGCTACCATTGAGTGGGTTGATGCAGGTTGCAGCCTTCAGTCCCCGAGTACTGGGTTCTGATAAAATTCCACAGAATCCAGCATCACTGGGCTCAGATGGCATCCACTGTAGTAAACTATTTGTAAATGGGGACATATCTTCCCAGCACCAGTAGGACACATTGATCTTCCGAAGGCCGACCCATGGGGTTAAAGTGAGCTTGGACTAAAGGCAAAAGAGACACAAGTATGAATACAACTAACATTTTTTTTTTTTTTTTTAATTTTGGAGATGGAGTCTTGCCATGTTGCCCTGGCTGGTTTCAAACTCCTGAGCTCAAGCGATCCTCCCACCTCGGCCCCCCGAAGTGTTGAGATTACAGGCACGAGCCACCATGCCTGGCCTGAATATAACCAACATCTTGACCAAAACAAGCTTCTAGATAAAAACCACCAAGTTAAGTATACCCCATAGACATAGGAAAACCTCTCTATCCCTTGACTCAGCCATGGTAGATTAGGACAGATCATCACTTCAATATGGCCATTTTATAAAGGATAAAAATGTAGCTCAGAGAAGACAATATATCGTAAAATTCACAGAAATTATAGCAAAGCAGTATTTAAGTTCTGAAATACCTATATGAAGAGATGGCTATCCCCAAACATAAGTTGAGTATCCCTAAACTGAAATCCAAAACACTCCAAAATCTAAAACTTTTTGAGTGCCAACATGATGCTGAAGGAAAGTGTTCACTAGAGCATTTTGGATTTCCAGATTAGGGATGCTGAACTGGTTAGTATAATGCAAATATTCTAAAATTCGAAATGTTCCTCGTCCAAAGCATTTTAGATAAGGGATATTCAACTTACACCACATTTGCTTTATCCATTCATCCATCCTGGCACTGGATTTTATAGGGAATAACAGGACAGTGACACCTGGGATAGTCTGTCTTCTGCTCTCCTGAAATTTCCTTCTCATTGCAATTTTAAAAAAGTTTTAAAAATCAAAATAAAAAGTTTAGCCAAGAAATGGTGGCCGGGCGCGGTGGCTCACGCCTGTAATCCCAGCACTTTGGGAGGCTGAGGCGGGCGGATCACAAGGTCAGGAGATCGAGACCACGGTGAAACCTCGTCTCTACTAAAAATACAAAAAATTAGCCGGGCGCGGTTGTGGGCGCCTGTAGTCCCAGCTACTCGGGAGGCTGAGGCAGGAGAATGGCGGGAACCCGGGAGGCGGAGCTTGCAGTGAGCTGAGATCCGGCCACTGCACTCCAGCCTGGGCGACAGAGCGAGACTCCGTCTCAAAAAAAAAAAAAAGAAATGGTAAGTATTCCTAATTTTGGTAGTTATAAAACAAAAGATATACTGTATTTCCCTCCCTTTGTTTTCTTTTGAGACAGGGTCTCGCTCTGTTGCCCATGCTGGAGTGCAGTGACATGATCATGGCTCACTGCAGCCTCAAATCCCTGGGCTCAAGCAACCCTCTTGCCTCAGCCTCCCAAGTAGCTGGAACTACAAGTATGTGCCGCCACCATGCCAGGCTAATTTTTTAAAAAAAACTTTTTGTAGAGACGGGGCCTCCCTATGTTGCTCAGGCTAGTCTTGAACTTCTGGGCTCAAGCAATTCTCCCTCACTGGCCTCCCAAAGTGCTGGGATTACAGGCATAAGCCACCATACCCGGCCTATTTCCATTTTTGAGAGGAAAAAATACACATGCCTACTAAAAGACCTAAAAAATAAATAGATCCAAAAGAAAGAAAGAAAGTTAAAAATACTTTTTAAAGGCCCTTCAAGAATTTCTTTGCCTTCATGATAAAACTCAGATCCATTACTATAGTAGCCACAGCCTCGCAGGGTCTGGCCTTGGTTCCTTCTTGAAGCTCAACTATAAAAATCCCCTCCCATCCAGCCTGCAGTCAACCATGCAAACTTACCTGCAGCTCACTCAAAGAGCCATTCCCTTAATCATCTCCCTCTACATCTCACACATGGGGGTACTAATTAATACACAGGAAGCCCTTCCCTCTTCGACATCCTAATTCACTCCTTTTCACCTTCAGGGGTCACCTCCTTCCAGCTTTCTACCAACCAGTCTCTGTCCTAAAGGCTAGGCTGGGTGCCCTTTCTTGTTTTTCCATAAAAATCTGGGCTCTACCAACTGGGCTACATCTAGAGGTATAGCTGTGGAAGGTCATTACACTTCAGTTGTCTCTCATCTGTCAGTCTTATCATTAAGACTGTGAATTTCTGTTCATAAACATGGCCACAGCAGATTAGAATACCTAGAAACGTTTAGAGTTAGAAAACCTAAGGAAGAGAGAAAGGGTACCAGAAGTATATCTGTGGCCACCTGGTTGAACCCTTTTAACTTCTGTGGACTTGAGAGTCATTGTTAGAGATGCCAGGGTAATCAACAAAGCTGGGAGCCATCCATTTTCTGAGGGAACGAATGACTATGGGAAAGGTCAGCTACCAGCCAAAGATGGAATGCTGGAAGAGACCCACATTTGGACATGGGAAGAGAAACAACAGAGACAGTTGCCAATGGAGATTCTGAAATCTGAAAAAGCTATCAAAATATTATGAAATGCCAAATGTGGTCACAGTAGCCTGAGGTAAACACACTAAGAATATGTCGCCAATGTTTGAGTGTCTATACCCTATCTAAGTTGCACTGAAAAAAGGGACTAATTGGAGAAAAGTAAATACAGGGCACCTCCCACCAGTCTCAGAATGGCCCTATAGGTGGTACACAGAGGCCACATGCAGCCAAGACCCAGGCCACATTTCCATACCTTCACATGAAGAAGGCTGTACCCAAAGAAGCGTTGCCCTCAACTCCTCCCTGCTTGATAAGAACATTTCCACTAAATGTTTCTGTACCACAGCTGAAACTGCTGAAAGAACTTTGTTTTATGAGTCTACTTAACTGAGGGTAGCATCACAATTTATGACTCTGGACTAAAAATGACAAAATGTGATCATGCAATATTGACTATAAGCCCCCTGAGAGCACTGGGTGGACAGGCAGAGAACTGAGCCTTTCTGGGCTTAGAAACTCTTGACAAAAAGGTACTCTCTTCTTTTGAGATGGTTGGGCTGTGAAAGACCCAAGCAGATGTACATTTCTTTTGTTTTGTTTTGTTTTTTTGTTTTGAGATGGAGTATCGCTCTGTCGCCCAGGCTGGAGTGCAGTGGCGCGATCTTGGCTCACTGCAACCTCCACCTCCTGGGTTCAAGCAATTCTCCTGCCTCGGCCTCCTGAGTAGGTGGGACCACAGGCGCACGCCACCATGCCTGGCTGATTTTTGTATTTTTACTAGAGACGGAGTTTTACCATATTGGTCAGGCTGGTCTCGAACTCCTGACCTCAGGTGATCCACCCGTCTCAGCCTCCCAAAGTGCTGGGATTACAGGAGTAAACCACCGCGTCCAGCTGAGATGTACATTTCTTAATGGTAATTATACAGTATTATGCACTATTATAATACCTTAACTTCAAGGAACTCAGGTGATTTAATCCAACCTAGCTAATTATCAGTGACTGAGAATCTCCTTCTCCCCTAGCAGAACCCAGAGGTAAAACAGATATGAAATCACCTACTGATGTCACCAGAGTATGTACACATATACATGTTGCAATTCATCCCCCACATAATTATTCATAGATCTTATATATACAAAGTATTAAAAATTTTAAGATAAACAAGGCATATGAGGAAGTGACTCTGACAGCACAAACCCACAGTCCCTCAGGCTGCATTTACCAGCACTCCCCCTCTTGCCAAGCACATCACACATATCCACAGCCTTCCACATGCAAATTGCAGTCATGGCCTTGATAGAAAGGTGGATACCAGAAATTTAAGTTTTGAGGATTTTAACTCACCATGCTCTGAGATGACTGCATTATTCGCAGCTGCTTAAGGACAAATTCTACCTTCTTCTGGGTTGTAAGAGAAGCCAAAACGGCATTGTGGTTCCTACAGAACAATTTAGCATTGTCATAATTCTCCTTGGCAGTAGTAATTTTCAAACATGAGTTTCCAACCAAATGCCAGCCAATGCCACAGATATTTTCTTTCATTAAGGGGAAAAGAGAAAAAAAAGAGTTTTAGAAATCAGACAAAACTACTATATTATTAGTTCAAATTACTGAATAGCGAAATGGGTTTCTAATTTAAATTCTAGGCACTTCATTAGGATGTGGGAGCCTCTGACACATTATTAAGGGCCAAATGCAGAATACAATAATTTAAAAATGTTTACTAGTGATATCTCCCGGATCCTAAAAAGCATATTCTGAAGTCACTTCTCCTATGTCTTAGAGGAAAACACCAGTTTGGTGCCAATATTAGATTGGTACACTTCCTTCTGAAGAACAATTAGAAAGAAAACTAAAATTCTAAGTGAAGAGCAGACAAATGAATATGCATATTGGACGGCTGGGGTAAAAACTGCAAGAATGGAAACGAATCAAGGAATTAACAAATCTATAGTCTCCAAAAGCTGCACTATATTTTCATATTATCAGGTGGAAGGTACAATCAAGTATACACAGCATCCCAAAAGCAAGATGAGAAGGTCCTTCTTGGGAAACAACCCAAGTGATATGGCTATAGCATACAAGGCAAGCTTGTAATCTGCTACCTGTGATCATCCTGAACCCACACAAGGTACTGCACAGAAGCTATGAATGCTTCTTGGAAGACAATGAAAGAACAAAGTAACTTCACCAGAACCAAAGTACTCTGGAGACATCAACAATGTTCATTAACAGTAACAGTCACTGAGATAAAAGAAAGGTACCATGGGAAAGAGATCATTTAAGAACAGACAAAGACTTGCTCCTCACAGTGTAGCAGTCGATCAGATAAAATGCACACTCCAGGTCCCACCCCACATTTGCACCAGAATATGCCTTTCGCAAAATTCCCAGGTCTTTTGCTGTACCTTAAAATTTGGGACACACTGAGATAAAGAAAAGAATCCCACTCTGCAAGCTGAATCAAAAATTTCCAAGGGACATTCAAAAAGGGCCTGGTCCAAACCAACTTCCCTGAACAAGCTCAGACGTTATGCAGAGCCAAGGAAGTTCCCCTTCCTGGATCATCCTGGTTGAACAAATATATCACAGTGGTTGAATCATGGCTGGCTGGTCTCAGGCCCTGAATTCATCATCCTGAACCTCAGAAGTAGCATATATTGAGGTTTTCAGGGCTGGAGATCACCCATAAAAGTGCTGCTGACAGAAATATCCATCCTCTCCTTCTCAGAGAAGGCCCATTAGCACGTGCCGACAAATAAATCCCAGTGGTTAACAAGAAGTACTCTCCCTAAAGTGCTCAGCAGACTGGCTGCTGAGACGTCGTGTTCTAGTCCCAGGTTATTGAAGGTGGATGGGAAAGAGACAAGGAGCAGGCTCAGTGATACAGAACCAAGCTGTTACTCAATTCTCCAGAGCAGTGAAGGGCATTTCACTTTATTTCAAAGGACAGTAGGAGGAAATACTTAAGAACCGTATTTTAGTTAAAAACAAAATACCTCATAATACTGGTGTGGGGGATGAATGGACAGAATTAGCTTTTCCCCTCTGCTAGGTTCAAGCTAGGCTGCGCAGTGTTGGGTGAAATGGGGTGAAGTCTTGGACCCACACACACCAAGATGACCCTGCAAGGCCTACCGGGCAGGGCAATGCACTCCTGATTCCGGGGCTCCCACTGGCAATTCTGGTCCAGGGCACAGCTCCTGCAGCTGGTCTTCTTGTTACAGTAGTACATGGGGTTATCCTTGGGGCAATTCTCATACCTAAAAATGGAGATCTAGAACACAGTGGACAAAAGCTTTTCTCCTGTATCCACAGAGAGAACTTATGGTGAGGACCAACAGGACACTGTTGACAATAAAATCTAATTGAGGAAGCAAACTGCAAATAAATAGATAGATAGATAGATAGATAGATAGATAGATAGATAGATAGATAGATAGATAGATAGATAGATAGATAGATAGACAGACAGACAAAGTTGCAGTAGCTCTGCAGTGGGAACACTACAATGTAATGTTCTACTCAAGGACATGCTTTTAACTGGCAAGGAAGCAGCCCACTCTTTTAAACACCATGCCTCAACCTGCTCATCTGTAAAATGGGAATGTTGAACTTGCTGCTTTTCAAATGCTCACTTCAAAAGTCTGAAAGTTTTCTATTTTATGAACTGCATGAGACTGACAAAAGTCTTATAAGCTGTCAAAAACTATAAAAGCCTGGGTCATCTTATAACTTAAATTTAAAAATCTATATATGATGAGCAGTGAGATTATGCCAAACCAAGATATAAAACAAGGAGATTTTGCAAAGTCTGTCATTTCCACAGTTCAATATGGGCCACTATACACCTGACTCACTCTCAGTCTCAAACCCTAACTTGCTATCAAAACCTGGCACTGGTAAAGTGAGGTGACTATTAGATGCCTCAAACTAAGGATCCAGTGCTTAGTCACGGCCATGCCCACGGACAACAGTCCTACCTTCTTCTAAAACACAACAAATTCCCGGGGCTAGTAGGACCCTTGGAATATAAAGAACATCTCTTCCTGAAGCAAAATCTCAGGGATAATAAAATCCAAATAGAAACCCATTTGAAAAGTAACTCTGGGCCATTATTTATATCATATACACTATAAAAGCTAAACCTATGACAAATTAGGATTTTTCTGAAATCTTTGAGAAACAGCCTCTGACCTGGCCTTCCGTGCAGCTGTGGTTCCTGGGGACACAATGGTCATTGCACCAGTGGCAGTCATTGGTGTTGGCTGTGCAGCTGTAACAATCCGTGTGCTGGTCACATCTGTCATGGTCAAGAGCTACAAAGAAAAGAAAATCTCATCAACTGGGACAACTTCAGTTGAGCACAATCTGAGACTGAAGTTAAAAAAAATCGTAACAATGATTAAGAAGTAAAATGAAGAATGAAACTGGCAGGAAAACATATTTGGTATGTTCTGGTTAAAATAATATTTAGAGATAGACAATCTAAAGAAACGCTGCTTTGTACCCCAAAGAAAGAAGTACACAGAAAGTGAAAACAAGGATAGGTTAATTTAACTACTATAAGATATAATGAAAGTAAATTCTGGCTCTTTGAATACTTTTCTTTCCAAGAAAAAAAAATCAACTAGTAATAGAACGAACATCAAAGAAGCCCAGGAGCCAAAATATTGTAGGAGATCAAGTCATTCCTCCTAGTTATAAATGCAAGGCTAATTTGGGCACAGGAAGTAGGCAGCACCACAGAACTGTGCAGGAGGCATTAGGCTGAGCTGCATTTTGTACGTACATGTAAATTCAAGAGTGCAAGTTTGAGAACTTCTGGGCTACTACAGACCTGCTGCATCTCCTGTTGACTCTAGAAAAGAGAAGCTGCACGGCTGGGCGCAATGGCTCATGCTTGTAATCCCAGCACTTTGGGAGGCCAAGGCGGGCGGATCACGAGGTCAGGAATTCAAGACCAGCCTGGCCAACATGGTGAAATCCTGTCTCTACTAAAAATAGACAAATTAGCTGGGCATAGTGGTGCGTTCTTATAATCCCAGCTACTCAGGAGGCTGAGGTAGGAGAATTGCTTGAATCAGGACCTGGGAGGCAGAGGTTGCAGTGAGCTGAAATTGCGCCACTGCACTCCAGCCTGGGCTACAGAGTGAGACTCTGTCCTCCCCGCCCAAAAAAAAAAAAGAGAAGCTGCACAACCATGTTGTCTCATCTGTTCAACCATCTCATGTACAATGCAGTACAGTGAAGCGATATATTAAAAAGTTCTTTTTTATTTTGTTTTTATTTATTTATTTTTTGAGACGGAATCTCAAAAACTCCGCACATGGGGGAATTCACAAACAAGAAAAGCAGGTCCCACCCTCACAAGGACCCCAGCAGTCAGCTCCTTAGGCTGCTCTTGCTGTCCTGGTCATTATCCCAAGGATTGGGATCACCCAGAAAGTGGCCTGAAACAGGGAACTGAAGTCTCAGATGAGATGACAGCAAATAGGTTGATATGAACACCTAAGGTAATTCAACACTATTTCCTATAAACATGCACATGTAATTTGAACTTTTAAAATTTCGTTTAAAAATGAACTATTTCACTGATTTTATCCCTTTCAAGAGACGAACTAACCCTGCTAAGTTCTGGTAATCTTGGTTCTCCAGCACCCGCCAGCCCACCAATGAACCTGGGTGAGTTGCCTGGGTGGCCTGTTTTTTTTTTTTTTTTTTGAGACAGAATCGCATTCTGTCACCCAGGCTGGAGTGCAGTGGCATAATCATGCCTCACTGCAGCCTCAACATCCTGGGCTCAAGCGTTCTCGCCTCAGCCATCCTAGTAGCTGGGACTACAGGCGTGCACCACCAGGCCCACATCTGGCTAATTTTTGTGTTTTTGGTAGAGACAGGGTCTCACTATGTTGCCCAGGCTAGTCTTGAACTCCTGGGCTCAAGCAATCCCTGTGCCTCAGCCTCCCAAAGTGCTGGGATTACAGGCGTGAGCCCCTGTGGCCAGCCCAGGGTGTTCTTACTGAGAATTTATGTTCGTGAAAGTTTAACTTGGAGCAGCATTCCAGGAATGAAAGCTGCTTCTACCCATCATAACTCTCAAGTTAACTGCAACACCAATCCTACTAGTAAGAAATTCAGCCAACATACTTTAATTGATGTAAATAAATATCTTGTAGAGACAACATTCTTCCTTTTAAAGAACTTTCTGGCCATGCACAGTAGCTCATGCCTGTAATCCCAACACTTTGGGAGGCTGAGGGGGGCAGATCACTTGAGGTCAGGAGTTCCAGACCAGCCTGGCCAACATGGTAAAACCCTGTCTCTACTAAAAATACAAAAACTAGCCGGGCATGGTGGCAGGTGACTGTAATCCCAGCTACTTGAGTATTACAGGCTGAGGCATGAGAATCACTTGAACCTGGGAGGTGGAGGTTGTAGTGAGCTGAGATCGTGCTGCTGTACTCCAGCCTGAGCGACAGAGACTCCGTCTCAAAAAATAAATAAATAAAAATAAAATAAAAAAGAATTTTTAAATATATCGCTTCACTGTACTGCATTGTGCTCTATGTCACAGCAATACAGGACAAGCAGCAAAGCAGGTAGAAGGAAGAAAACAGCTTGGAAAACATGAGGGGAGGTTCTAGAAGCAGGGATCATTGCCCATCCTCAGTAACTGTCTGTCTTGATATCACTGTTGTATCCAACTAGAGAAGCCAGACAAAAATACTTTGCAAGGACAGCAGCTCTCCCTCTCTCCACCAAAATAATTTACTTCAACATGGCTTTTCCGGGCTGACTCTCCTAATTTCATCCTTAATGTTAGATCTGCATCCAATATGGTAGCCAGTAACCACAAATGTATTTTAAATTAAAATTAAATTAACATTTCAAGTATTTGATAGCCCACGTGGCTAGTGGCTACCATATCGGGACAGTCCAGACACAGAACATTTCCGTCATCAAAAATAAAGTTCTACTGGATGGCACTGCCTCAGAGCAACCACAGCCAGGATCTGGGGTCAGTATGCAAAGTCTACGCAATGCCAAGAAGGTTATGTCTCTATCACCCGCAGACAGCCTCTATGAGCCACATGGCATGTCCCCATTCGAGATGTTTACAAACCAATTTTCAAATATCCAAAAACACTTTCTACAAGTTATTACTGAATAATCTTGGATAATAAGGTGAACATAAAAAGTATACATATGCTAAGTTCCTTCACAATTCAGATAAAATGAGGTCTCAAATTCATTAAAATCTACGCAGGGAAAAAGAAACATACTTCTTTTGGAAAAACATTCTGATTTTAACTTTTCTTCTTGTTCATCAGTTGCCAGCGCCCACGAGATACACTGAGATGACCCTGTGTCCCACACACACCGGATACCAGGTCCTGCTGCTAAACAAGCGGCTTCACTCCGATGCCCATCACACTGTTCCGAGGTGAATACCAGGATGTCACTGAGAAGGAGACTATTGAAACCACCGAACACATACATGGTGCTAAGAGGAAAAAGGGAGAGAATAAATTTACCAGAGACTTAGATAACAATTGCATGCTATACTTTTTTTTTTTTTTTTTTTTTGGAGACAGGGTCTTACTCTGTTGCCTAGGCTGGTCTCAAACTCCTGGGCTCAAGAGATCCTCTCGCCTCAGCCTCCTGAGTAGCTGGGACTACAGGCACACGCCACCACATCCAGCTACCATGATACACTTTTTACAGACAATCTTCAAACAAATCTTACATATCATAAGTCTTCTAAGAAACTATTTTTCAAGGTCTTAAAAAATATTCTTGTTCCCTTCCTTTCCAAATTCATCCTTTCATCCTGGCCTATAACCACCCAGAATAGTTCCAATAAGCTGCCTCCTCATCATAGCTACTGTATTAAAAAGTTCTCATGATAGCCTGGTGACTTTTAACCATGAGTCACTGGAAAATTTCAGTGTCAGGATATGCTCACATCTTTTAACACTAAACAGCAATTCTATATCTTCATTTTTTAAATATTAAAAATAAAAATGTACAAATTTAAAGCACAGGTAAAAGCCTCTGTAATTAAAGTTGTATACTGGTACAATTAAAGTTGCGTACTGGTACATGGATATGAGCCCAATCATAAACAGATAAAAGCACACATGTACATTTAGTAGACAGTAAAAGCGGCATCTTACATTAGTGGGAAAAGGTGGTCTTTTTAGTAAATGGTATCAAGATAACTAAACATATGGAAAAAAATAAAATTGAATCTATTTCTCTATATTCCAGGATAAATTCCACACCTTCTGAAAAAAACAAAACACACAAGTACTAGAATAATGGGTGTATTTCTCTATAACCTGAGAGTGGAAAAAAAAAAAAAAGACTTAAAATCCAGAAGGTAGGGGAAAAAAGATTGAAAAATCTGGTTATATGAATTAAAAAGACGTTTTACATGGAAATAATGCTATAAGCAAAGTAAAATAACAAATGATATGCTATGAAAAAAAGATTTACAAGTTATGTTATAGGAAAAGGACTATCCCTAACATAGAGGGGGGCTTCAGCCAGTTTGCAGAGAAAAAATGCAAATGATCTTAAACATATGAGGAGATGCTCTAATTTCAGTGCAAGAAAAATGCAAATTAAAACTATACTGAGGTAGCATTTCTCACCTGTAAGACTAGCAAAACAAAAACAGCACAAACAATTTACAATATATGGATTGGTGAGACTATGGGGCAACAGTCACTCTCACACACTACTGCTGGGCATGTAAAATGGTGCAGTACAGAGAGATTTGGCAAGCTCTAACAAAACTTTGCATTTACTTTTTGAATCTGAAATCACATTTCTAGAAGTCTATCACAAAGACAGAACAGTAAAAATACAAGAAGAAGTACATGAAGCTATTCAGTACAGCACTAACCACTTATGCCAGAGGGCACATTTTTTTTGTGAAAAATCAGACCTCGGGGATGACCTTGAGCAGTAGGATATAAATAACTCCCACAAGCTTAGCTTTCCAATAATGGAACACTAGGCATAAATGGGTTAATGATAATAGCAAAAGACTCAAATAGCCCCAAATGTCCATCAATTGGGGATGTGACAAACTATAATACATCCACATAATGAAATATTAGGCAGATGTAAAAGGAATGAGGAAAATTTCTACATACTTCTACGGAGTGAGCTCCAGTACATACTGTTATGTGGGGGGAAAATGGAATGCAGAGAAAAGTATTTAAACAATGTAGCCATTTATCTACTGAGGGAACAAGAAGGTCAAACACACAAACATGCAGACATAATTCATTTTCCTTTTAAAAAGGGACACTACAGTTTCTCTTTAACCTGCCTTCTTAAAAAACCTAGAAACAACAGCCAACCCAGTAGCAATGAATATAACTAGTGCTTAGATTGCGCGTATCTAAAAACCATTCTTTCTCCCTCCTGTCACCCCTTAAATACTAGAACTTTTTAGCGAAAAACCTAATTTCATGTCTGGATGAAGAAATGTTCACAATGAGTCCAGCAGATCTTGTTATATTGGAAAGAAAAGAAGACTAGGGTAGTATCAGATAAACTCAAAAGCTAATGTAAAGATGCCCTCATCGGCTAAAGATGGAAAATGTTTGAAATTTAATAAAAACACAAACTACAATAGATTAAAACACATGAAATATTTTTAAATCCATGAGTTCATAATGATACACATCTCTCATCCCTGAAAAAAAAAAAAAACAAAACCTAATTTGTCATCTTTGGACAATGCTAAGAAATCAGTACATTATTTTGAAAATTGGTAAACAAAGGGAAAGAAACCTATGAAGTGATCTTGCCAAAATACTGAAGAGAATCTGATCAAGTTAATTTGCAGCAATTTTAGGAGAGAGAACAATATGTTATATGAAAGCCCAGAATACAACAATCAAAATCTGGACTATGGGAAACTCTACAAGACAAACAACCCAGTCTCTTTAACAAGTAAGGGGGAAAATGATGGATGGGGTCCCTACAGATTAAGAGAAACTACAGAGACATTTTAACCAATTGTAACATATGGATCTCATTTGGATTCTGAGTTGAATGAACTAAACTTAAAAAAAAATTGAGACAATTAGGAGATGTAAACACTGAATGGACACTGAGAGATATTAAAGAACAACTTTTTTCTTTTTTTTTTTCGAGTTGGAGTCTTGCTCTGTTACCCAGGCTGGAGTGCAATGGCACCATCATAGCTCAGTGCAACCTCAAATTCGTGGGCTCAAGTAATCCTCCCACCTCAACCTCCTGAGTAGTTGGGACAACAGGCGCGCACCACCATGCCCAGCTAATTTTTGTATTTCTAGTAGAAATGAGGTGTGGCTGTGCTGCCCAGGCTGGTGTTGAACTCCTGGACTCAAGCAATCCTCCTGCCTTGGCCTCCCAAAGTGCTGGGATTACAGGCGTCAGCCACCACCCCTGGCTTAAAGAATTAACTTTAAAAGTGTGATAACTGTATAGGGGCTGTGTTTTTAAAATTAAGTCTTCATCTTTAAAAGACAGCCAATCCTCATTATAGTCACGTGGTGCTGGATAATGGTGTTTTCATCAATGATGGATGGCATGTACAATGGCTGTCATCTAGTAAGCTAAGGTTAATTTATTATTGAAGAAAACAATTTTTAAATAAATTTAGTGTAGTCTAAGTGTACAGTGTTTACAAAGTATACAGTAGTGTTGAGTCCACTCACTCACGGACCTCCCCAGAACAACTTCCAGTCCTGCATGCTCCCTCCCTTACAGGCCATGGTAAGTGGCCTGTACAGGTGTACATTTTTTTATCTTTCATATTGCATTTTTACTGTACTTCTCTACATTTAGATATGCTTGGACACACAAATACTTACCACTGCATTACAATGACCTACAGTATTCAGTATAGTAACATGCTGCACAGGCTTGTAGCTAGGAGCAACAAGCCATACCATATAGCCTAGATGTGTAGCCTAGGTTTATGTAAGTACACTCTGTGATGCTGGCACAATGATGAAATTGCCTACGGATGCATTTCTCAGAACGTATCCCTAACATTCAGCGACGCATGACCATTATCTGCAGATTGTAGATTCCATATTTGCAAATTCACCTACTTACAAAATTTATTTCTAACTCCAAAATCAACACTTGCAGTAGTTTCACGGTCATTTACCAGCATGTGTGTGCAAAGAATGGCAAAAAATTGGACTTGACACACATGCATATTCCCGGCTAAGGTCAAACAAGGAGATGCTCTCCCTTCTTGTTTCAACTCTCACACTACAAACAAGTGTCCCTTCCATGATCTATCTAGTGCCATATTTTATGTATTTTTGTACCTTGTGTTAGTGCTTTCACTGTTGAAAATGGCCCCCTATGCAGTGCTGAAGTGCTGTCTAGTGTTCCTAAGTGTAAGAAGGCTGTGATGAGCCTTACTGAGAAAGTACATGTGTTACATAAGCTTTGTTCAGGCATGAGTTAAAGTGCTGTTGGCTGTGAGCTCAATGTTAATAAATCAAGAATATATATTAAATAAGATGTTTTTAAATAGAAACACACAAAAAAGAAAGTTACGTATGCTGACTGGTTGATGAAAATGTCGTCATCAGAGGCTTACAGAAACATAACCCTGTATTTCCCTAGCAGAAATAATTCAATATTCAAGAATTCAGTGTGTATAGTTACTTTATAGAGTTGTGAATAATGAAAATAAATTGCAATCTGAAATATATATTTTTTGAGTTAGGGTCTCACTCTGTCACCCAGGCTGGAGTGCAGTGGCGCCATCACAGCTCACTGCAGCCTCAAACTCCTGGGCTCAAGCGATCCTCTGGCCTTGGCCTCCCAAACTGCTGGGATAACAGGCTCGCGGCATGATCTCGGCTCACTGCAAGCTTCGCCTCCTGGGTTCACACCATTCTCCTGCCTCAGATTCCCGAGAAGCTGGGACTAGCTGCCACCACGCCCGGCTAATTTTTTTGTATTTTTAGTAGAGACGGGGTTTCATCGTGTTAGCCAGGATGGTCTCAATCTCCTGACCTCATGATCCGCCCGTCTCGGCCTCCCAAAGTGCCGGGATTACAAGCTTGAGCCACCGTGCCTGCCAGGTTTCATTTTTAACCTTGCTATCGGCTTACTCAGTACCACATTAAGCAGGCTAGATTCAACTAGTTAATTTGTTGCTTAAACCAAATAAGCAACCTCCTTTTCCCAGTACAGTTGGTGTTCTCAGCAACTGTGAATCCATCTGGTTGCACAGGGGCTCTGCAAAGTTAGGGAGAGTCCCTCAGAGACACATGGAGCAGGCAACTGAGAGGCACAGTTGCATCTCCTGCCACCCTAGTGCGTCACAGCTATCTCTCCTCCTCCTTCCTGCCTCCCTCAAAACCTCAATGACAACTAAGGAAGGCACAGCTCACTCAATGCTGTTGACTCACTTAAAGCATGAAGAAATGATGTGAATCAAAGTTTCTTTTTCAGTAAATTATTTCATAAAATTAAACCAAAACTATGGCCTTTTAGTAGCTGGCCTCCCTCAGGGTCCCCTGCCACCTACCCAATCGTATCTTAACACACAGATACTTACATATCAGGGTTCAAACATACCACTGGAATCACATTAAAAAAAAAATTACAACTCAGGCAAGGTATTCCCAATTTTGACTCATGGTTAAATTATATTTTATGGTAAAGTCTCAACTTACTCTGAGTTTGAATAAAACCTAAGAATGTTTTATAAAAGATTCATTTGTTTGCTAGTTATTACTGTACTAATACCTGCAATTTAGCAAATGTCTATTACGTGCCAAATCCTGTGCTAGGAGAACTAGGAACACAAACGAAGACAGTTGAGGCCAGGCTCCCGCAGGCATAATGACAAAATGGTCCCACTGCATTCCAGATGAAAATCTCAAGAGGCACTTGCTAGAAAGGTTTAAGGGTCTTCTGTACTGAGGAAATCCCAGATTATGATTTATAATAACACATCAAATTAGCAAGGTGGCCAGAAATCCTTCCATTTTAGTCTCTGTCAAATGTTCTCACAGTAAAACCATACACATTGCTAAAAAACTAAATAATTACCTTATAAAAGATAGCACCTTTTCCTAGTAGCTAGTTCCTAAATTGTGTCAACTATTCCTTCACAACATCTCCAAAATATGTCACTTTCTCACCTTTCCTTTTTTTTTTTTTTTGAGACAGTCTTGCTCTCACGGAGGCTGGAATGCAGTGGCATAATCTCAGCTCACTGCAATCTCCACCTCCTGGGTTCAAGTGATTCTCCTGCCTCAGCCTCCCTAGTAGTTGGGACTACAGGCGCCTGCCACCACACCTGGCTAATTTTTTTGTATTTTTAGTAGAGACAGGGGTTTTGCCATGCTGTTGCTAGGGTGGTCTTGAACTCCTGGGCTCCAGTGATCTGCCCTCCTTGGCCTCCCAAAGTGCTGGGATTACAGGCATGAGCCACCGTGCCTGGCCTCTCATCTTTCCTAATCTAAGTTAAATTACCTTCCTCATCCGTCTTTCATCATTACAACAGAAATTTCAAAAGCCAAAGGAATTCTAACATGATACAGGCATTCTAACACTTAAACATCCTTAGGATTTATATGGCTTAGAATTTTAAAAGGGAAAGCAAACAGCAGTAATAACAGCAGAAACTGAATGAGAAAAATTAATAACATGATTAGGCTGTTTAACTTCTTAAAAATCTCTAAAGCACACTGTAAGGAGCAAGTAGAGTGGCCACTCTGAATCTCCCTTATTTGACTGAGACTTCTCCAAGGGCCGATTTTTTTAAGAGCTCTGGTAGTTTGGGCCAGGCATTTTTGAGCAATACAATGCAATGAACTGCAGACTTCTGATTATCCAGAGCTTACAGACTTGATCTATATTAAGCTTCACAATCTCCCCACCTCTGTTCTCCTATCTTATCCCCCATCTGAAGTGCCCTCTCTCCCCTTTTCCAAACTCCTTACAATTCAGATACAACTATTAGAAACTTGAGTACCACAAATGATAACAAAGGACATAAGACAAGGACATGCACGTAACTTTTGTTGCCCAGGCACTCAGACCACACCAAAAAGCGTGCTCTTGCGTGCTAACAAAACCAGATCAACAAACATGGCATTCAACGTAATTCACCTCCACATCAAATATTTTAAACATCAATCAGAATATTTATACCCACATAATCCTGTAAAAAAACTACTGGGATGAGGGAATCTTGTGAATAATATGTTAAGTCCAATTCCACTTTACTTCATTTTCTCTTTTCTTTTTTTTTTTTTGAGATGTAGTCTTGCCCTGTTGCCAGGCTAGAGTGCTGTGGTGTGATCTCGTCTCACTGGAACCTCTGACTCCCTGGTTCAAGCGATTCTTCTGCCTCAGGATTCCTGGTTCAAGTGATCTCCTGCCTCAGCCTCCCAAGTGGGGGGGATTACAGACACGTACTACCAAGCCCAGCTAATTTTTGTATTTTTAGTAAAGATGGGGTTTAACCATGTTGGCCAGGACGGTCTCGATCTCCTGATCTCGTATTCCTACTCGCCTCGGCCTCCCAAAGTGTTGGAATTACAGGCGTGAGCCACTGTGCCCTGCCCTTTATTTTCATTTTAAACACAAAAGAAAAGGAGCAATACTTCTCCAAGTACCTGTTGTGTAAGACTGCTGAATGGCCAAATCTGTTGACATCATGGTGGAGATCAGGTCTGGGAAGCACTGACCAGCGGTCACAGGCTAGGAGAAAGAAAAATATATTTTAAAAGGGACTACCATTTCTAATCAATAGGACCTGACATTTTCTTTGGGAAGAATACTACAACAAAGAGAACCTCATAAAACATGCCTCTCAATTTTCTCAGTTACATCATTTCTGGGTTAAAATGCAGCAGCAGCAGAGCAACGAGGCATGGAAGAAAGGCGGGATCACACCGCAATTCTGACTAGCAAACGCACCCAAAACCCATGACATATGGATCACTCACCCGATTGCCTATCAGTTTGATCCACTAGAATGTTGTTGTTGTTTATTTTTTATTTATTTATTTTTTTAGACAGAGTCTTGCTCTGTTGCCCAGGCTGGAATGCAGTTGTGTGATCTCGGCTCACTGCAAGCTCCACCTCCCAGGTTCACGCCATTCTCCTGCCTCAGCCTCCCAAATAGCTGGGACTACAGGTGCCTGCCACCATGCCTGGCAAATTTTTTGTATTTTTAGTAGAGACGGGGTTTCACCGTGTTAGCCAGGATGGTCTCAATCTCCCGACCTCGTGATCTGCCCACCTTGGCCTCCCAAAGTGCTGGGATTACAGACGTGAGCCACCACGCCCGGCCAAGAATGTTTTTTAAAGCAAGCAAACTTTACATTCTACAAAGCTTGTATCAGCAAAACATATGGGTTTCATAACTATTTTCCACTCTTTTCTATATTGATTTGCCCAAATTTAGTAAATAAAATGGAAAAATACAGGTGGAAAACGAAATTTCAAAAAATTTAAATGTTATCTAATTTTTAATAGTCCTTTCCTAGATGCCCTAGATTGATTAATTTTCCTCTGTTGTGACCCATACTAGCAACATCTCTTCTGGATCTAATACCAACTGGTGCTGCTATACCATGCCAACCTCACACTCAGTGTCTCACTCTCTGAGCCCTAAATATGTGCCGGTCTTTTCTATCTCTGTGTCTCTGCAAAGTGGGTTTCCTCTGACCGGCGAGTGCTGCCTAACTTCACCTACTTGACACCTAGTGTCCCCAAGGATCCAGAGGGGATGGCCCCTCTTCAAGAAAGTGTTCCCTGTTTATCATCACTCTTACCCTCCATGACTTAAAGGGTACTCAGAGGTGCTCTCATACATTCTTTTCAGCCAGAAATACCCTGAAGTGCAATTCTATTGTCTGTTCATTTCTCTACCTCTTCCACTTTGAGGCTAAGGGCTTTAAGTTATTCATCTGATCTTCTCAATGTACAAACTGAGTGGCTGGCACACAAATGTCTGTTAAAAACAAATGTCTAACTTGGAATAGTCAAAATCACAGAGACAGACTGTAGAATAGTGGTTGCCAGGCATTGTGGGGAGGAAGAAATGGGACATTATTGTTTAATGGGTATAGAGCTTCAGTCTTACAAGATGAAGAAAAGTTCTGAAGATGGACGGCAGTGATGGATTTATAACATTATGAATGTGTTTAATATCACTAAACTAGACATTTAAATATAGTTAGGATGGTAAATTTTATGTGTATTTTACCACAAGCAAAAAAATAATGGTTTAAAATGAACATCTGATGATTTTTATGAAAGAAATCATCCAGTACGCATTTGCTTTGCATGAACAAATACTGCCCTCTTCCGGTCTAGTATATTGCTACACCAAGACCATGTGAGAAACCAGTTTTCTAGGGAATGAGATAAAGCTAATAAGTGAACCAATTTTAACACAATGCTGGTGGTTGCAACTATGTAACATTACCAGGTAGGCATAACATTACAAAGGAGAGACTAGACACCTTAATTCAGCCTCAAAAATTAGCATTCAAGCAATTAACAGGAGTTATTTCAAAAAGAATTTAATGTAGAAATAATTTTTATCAGATATGTAACATTAGTCAAAGGAATATAAAAAATACCATTTGGACCTCTTTCAAATGGCCTGACCTTTTTTTTTTTTTTTGAGACGGAGTCTCGCTTTGTCGCCCAGGCTGGAGTGCAGTGGCCGGATCTCATCTCGGCTCACTGCAAGCTCCGCCTCCCGAGTTTACGCCATTCTCCTGCCTCAGCCTCCCGAGTAGCTGGGACTACAGGCGCCCGCCACCTCGCCCGGCAAGTTTTTTGTATTTTTTAGTAGAGACGGGGTTTCACCGGGTTAGCCAGGCCTGACCATTTTTAACTGGCAATATTTTCAGTCTCCTTTTAAATGTTGCTTATAGACAAAAAGATGCCTGAAGCTAAAATGGTTTTGGGAAACTTACCAATGTCATAGGCCATGAAATCTGAAGAGAAGCATTTGGCACCATGGCTCATAGATGTGTCATTGTGTGTGTTTCCTCCAAATACTAGCATGGTTCCACTCACTATCACAGCTGTGTGCAAGTAACGGAAAAATCGGCTGTCCTTAAGAATGGTCCTTTTGAGTTTATTTAGAAATAATAAATACAAGGTTAGTTTTTAAAGAATATTTATGTATCTGCTAATGCAAGCACAACCACTTTATTAACCTCAGACTCAAAGGTACAAATCCTTCCAGATTTTTCCCTACATATAAGTAACTTTTTCAACAATAAATATATATAATTTTAAAGACCTGTAAGAATTTTGGCAAATATTAAGAACCTTAAACTCTTCATACTCTGTAGCTATATAATTCTAGTTTCTGGGCAGAAATCATGTGAAATATTGACAGAAGCTTAATGCATAATGGTTTCTTAATAACATAAAAACTAGAAGGAAACCAAAACTTTCACCTGCACAGTCTCAGCATACCCACAAAATGGAGTATTCCACAGCTACTCAAAATGATAATTTTTATGACAGAATATAAAACAGTATCCATAGCAGGGTATCAAGTAGGTGAGGAAAAAGAAGAGACACCATCGCTTTATAATTACATTATTTCATAACTCAAATTTGCTTTATATTTGTTTAAAAAAACCCTAAGCATTTTCTAACCAACCTACTACAGAATTACAGAATAATGCAACAAAACAAATACTAGCTACTTTATTACCCTCTGTTTATTTCCCAATTTCTCTATATACAATGCTGAACAGAATTAACTGCCAGGCATAAAAACAAAAAGATAGCACAATATTTTCTCAACAACTGCCTCTACAGAATTTACACCTTAAAGTGAAAGCTCAAGAAAAAGTACCCACCACATCTGGGTATCCACATGATATCGGTAGAGATCATCTGCAAGCCGGTACTTATTGGCACTGAAAGCCTTGTAGCCACCATGAACATACAGGGCCCTGGTCCTGTGGTCATAAACACTGCTATGGCCGTAACCCCCTTGCACAAGGGCACCCTGGGTGTGTAATATACTCCACGTGTTCTTATCTGGAAAGGAAAAACAGTTAAAGGCAAGCATGGCAGGCTCCTCCTCTCTACTACTGAAAATGTCCAAAGCGCTTAGGGCATGAGAAGGGATTTCAGGAGACCTGATACATATACTTTTTTATCTTTATATTTTAAAGAAAGTCACCTAAACTTGTAACAAAGCCATGTGGCCTAATTCCAGTCTGTTCTATGTTCTGATGTTCTAATATGCCATGTAAGAAAAGAATTAACTAAATTTAAAACACTCAGGGCCAGGCGAAGTGGCTCACATGTATAATCCCAGCACTTTGGGAGGCTAAGGTGGGAGGATCACTTGAAGCCTGCTATGTTGGCCAGCCTGGGCAACATAGTAAGATCCCATCTCTACTAAAATTAAAAAATTAGCCAGGAGTGGTGGCACGCACCTGTAGTCCCAGCTACTAGGGAGGCTAAGGTGGGAGGATCACTTGAGGACAGGGCATCAAGGCTGCAGTGAGCTATGATTGTGCCACTGCACTCCAGCCTGTGTGAGAGAGTGAGGTCTTGTCTCAATACATAAAATAAAAAGATCAGATTCCACTCAAATGAACATTTAATTCCCTATAACCTTTGGTGACCAATATACAGATATATTTTATAGGCCTACTTTTCACAAAATGTTAATTATACCTGGTATTCCTACTGCACAACAACAGATACAATGAAATTTAACCAAAGGAAATATTTTATATTAAGGGTAAATCATACTCCGCTAAACCAATCTCTAAAAGGCTAGGCAAATACTTTTTTTCTTCAATATTTGTTGTTTTGAACCATTTTCTTTTTATTTATTTTAAATACCCAGAGTACTTTGGGTCATCTTTGGCTCCTTACCAAACTGACAGTAAAAAACACATACTACATAGGAGTATCAATAATCTGTATTTCACTGGTAATACATCAATGTTAACTATATTGGTTTTTGTTTGTTTGTTTGTTTGTTTTGAGACAGAGGCTCACTCTCTCCCTAAGGCTGGAGTGCAGTGGTGCAATCTTGGCTCACTGCAACCTCCACTTCCCGGGTTCAAGCGATTCTCCTGCCTCATCCTCCTGAGTAGCTGGGATTATAGGTGCCCGCCACCATGCTGGGCTAAATTTTGTATTTTTAGTACAGACGGGGTTTCACCATGTTGGTGCCAGGCTGGTCTTGAACTCCTGACCTTAGGTGATCCGCCCACCTCAGCCTCCCAAAGTGCTGGGATTACAGGCATGAGTTACCACGTCCGGGCCCAGTGTTAACTATGTTTCAAGATAAAGTACTGAATCAATATGAGGTTGAACCTTTCTAAACAGTCAAAATAATAAGCTTAGAGGTTTTGAATCTGATGTTCAAAAGGCATCTACTAGAAAAAATATACCTACCCAAATCATATTCCTGCACATTACTTATATATCCATAGAGAGGGCAGTGACCAAAGATGACCAGCATGACCACTCGGCCATTCTTCAGCGTAACAATGTGTGAGGAGTGCCCAACCACTGCATACTGCTCCTTTGCCTTAGGAGTCAACAATACCCATGACTCATTATGAATGTGAAAAACTCTCAACTCATTGGTCACATTCCCAGTTGAATCAATTTTTCCTCCATACATGTAAATTTTATCCTAGGAAAAAAATGCAAACAAAATTTTAAAAAACACTGAAAAGATTAAATCTGAGAACAGAGAAGAACAAAAGCTCAATATTACTTTCAGCTTAAAAAAGGTTAGTAAAGAAACTAAAAATAGAACTACCCTATGATCCAACAATTTCAATATTGGGTATATATCCAAAAGAATGGAAATGAACATACCTAAGAGATATCTGCACTCCTATGTTAACTGTAGCGCAATTCATAATAGCCAAAACATGGAATCAATGTAAGTGTCTATCAATGGATAATTAGATAAAGAAAATGTGGTGTATATATACACAATGGAGCATTATTCAGCCGTTAAAAAGAATGACATCCAGTCATTTTGTAGCAACATGGATTGAACTGGAGGTCATTATGTTAAGTAAAATAAGCCAAGCACAGAGAGACAAATATCACATTATTAATCATATGTGGGAGCTAAAAAAGTGGATCTCATGAAGATGGAGAATAGATTGGTGGTTACCAGAGGCTGGCAGGCTGGCGGGGGAGAATGAAGAAGGAAAAAAAGAATGTAAATGTATTTATTACCACCAAACTGTACACTTAAAAATGGTAAAGATGGTACCATTATATATGTATATTTTACCTCAATAAAAAATAAATTAAAAAAATTTTAAGGGTTAGTAAAGGCACCTTTCAGTGAATTACTAGGAAAAGGATAAAAAAAGGAAAAAGGGAAATAAAACTAATCATATTTTACATCTCTAATACTTCACCAGTTTTCTTGGACTTCCTCACATGAATCTTTTACAGTCTAAAAGGACTTGGAAAAATAAAGTTGCCTCATTCTACCATCTATCTACAAAAATGAGGAAATGAAAAGTTTATTCAGCCACATTACAATGTAGCTATTCTTGGCTAACTTGCTTATGAGAATAAAAGCTAATTTACACTTTTTAATCTACATCTTTAACCATTTAGTGCCATAATTATAATACCGCATTACAGTTTGAAACCATTAGAATCTCTTGAGTTAAAAAAGTTTCCATTTTAATTTCTACTTATAACTTAGGCAATTTTATAATGCCCCCAAACAAAAAGTTGTCTCCAATTAAAAACCAAAACTGAGGTAGCTTTTCAACTATGTAATACATGAAGTAACTGAGGAAAACTTAGTTTCTTGGTTAGCACAGAGTGGAAATACTTTACCTTGTATAATGCCAAAGAATGACCATATCTAACAACCACATTGTTCACAGAACGGTTTAGTGGAAGCCACTCCCTAGAAGCAAGGTCATACCTACAAAACAAACAGATCATATTTTCACCCAACTAATAAGACAGAACATCTTATACTATTTTATTTGTGATATAATCCACTTTGGAGATGCTCACTAAATCTACCATGGATATAGGGGGGCACCTGTCACCTTCACAAATAAACCTGACACCTGGGCCCACTGGACAAGTGATAACTCGGGAAAAGGAGCTGGACTATGATATCCTGGGAAAAGAAAGGAACAGAAACCTACTGGAAGGTTCTAGCACTTCCTGAAAACCTCTTCTATAAACAGTCTAAATCATTTAAAGGTTGCACTGTACTCAAGGGACTCAAAATTTTATTACAATAACTTTTATTTAATCATGAGAAACTGAAGATAGGTACCAAAAAAGGAATGATAAGTAAAAGAAAATTACTAATCTTTCCTTTTCTTTATATAATTGACTAAAAATACATTTTCAAAAGCCAGAATACCATTATAGCATTTCACCTGTACTATGAATATAAAGACCTTAAAATACAAAAATGCCAAAAAGAAAACAATTTATAATCCTGCCATGCAATTTATACTTATTCATGCATTATTGAATAATCACATTCAATATCTTAAAGCACTCACTTTTGAGTTTTTGCTTTTGAGAAAAACTCTACTATTTTTATAAAAAGCATACATGTTCATTATAAAGAATGTAACCAATACAAAGAATAAAGAGCCAAAAGTTTTTTAAAAAGTTCCCACATTCCATGATCTAGAAATAAATATCATTAATATTAAGTAAACATCATTCCAGACATCTTTCTATGCATATAAGAGGATAATGTTAATAAAGTGTTAATTTTAATTATTTTCATAAAATAGAAAAAAATAAACCAGAAAGAAACAAATGATATTGCTATACCTTAAGTAAATATTTCTTTTCTATAAAAGTTTACCTGGATATTCCAAGTACTTAAAACATTTTGAAAAACATTATCATATATATGCACAAAGGTATAAGAAAGTTTGTCACAATAGCAAAAAAGGAATACAAATAAATGTCCATCCATTGAAAATCAACAAATAAATGGTAATATACACAGATAGATAACATAAAGAATAAGTATACAGAATGAAAAATATACTCCAGCAACATATGTCAACATAAATCTCAAAACAATGTTAAGCTGAAATAGCACACTGCAAAACATTGTTTCTATAAAGACTAAAAACAGAAAATTTATTAATTATACTATACTTTCATATATATATAATGTATAACATATATGTAAAGTATAACATACGTATGGAAGTATGAACAACTGATACCAAAATCAGGATACAGGTTATCTCTGGGACTTTGGAGGGACATGCAAGGGACTTCAACTGTGTTAGCAGTGTTTTATTTTCTAACCTGGTGGTGAATCCATTGGTGTTAATTTTCTCTAAGCCTTTTTTTATCTTAAATATTTTATACACGATCTGAAGCAAATATAACAAATGGTGACAACTATTAAATATGAATTGCATATAAATTGGCACCAACTATTTTACATATGTTTGGAATATTACACACTTAAAAATACATGAAAAATTATTTAGAGGTTGAATTTAAAGTTATATGCAATTTATTTTTGTACAGAATTCACTAACTTCTTGCTTTAAAAGTTGAAAAATCTTAGCACTCACATTTCCTCTCATTTCTTCTTCAAATTTTTATTATAAAATTTTTATAATGTCCAGGTCCTTAACATTTGCACTACAATCAGTAAAAGTAATTCCACAGTTACTTAGTCCTGAATTTTAGCTGAATCAATCTCCTCACAGTCCCTTTACCACAACCTCTCTTTCTTGAGCTCTTCAATTCTCCTCTGGATTTCACTGTCAAGTGGGTTTTTGTTTTGTTTTGTTTAAGTAGAGCTCATAGTACTCTTTCCCTGAATTCACTCCTGTTTGAGAATATCCACCTTCCAGGTTTACAGCAGAATGACACCTTGGCTGGGTATACTATTCTTGGACCATCCTTTTTTTCCTCCAGAACCTTGCAGATGTTGCTCCCTTGAACACTGCTGGTATTGAAAATGTTGCTATGGAGAAGTCTGTGGTCAGCTTATTTCCCTCTTTTTTCATGGTGTGCTTTTCTGCCTGGAAGCCTGAAGAAGTGTGAATCATTCTCATTCTCTCTTCTTTTCTGCCTACCCGCAACCTCTATTTTTTTATGACATGATATTGTATTTTACTTCAAATAGAAATAAATCCATCCAGGAATATGTTTTTATAAAATGGACTGCATACCACTGCAAAGCTTCTGTGGAATTCTGACTATGAAAGGTGATTCCCGAGGACTCATATAGCTTCCAACTACACATATAGACCTTACGTTCAAGCCAGAGGCTTATTTCTGTAAGTTTAAAAGAAAGGAAAGAAACAGAGGAAGCACAGAAACAGGTCTCCACATTTCTGTCAAACGGCACAGAGAGTGCCCAATCTGTCTCTTAATGTATTTTGTTCCTCTTCTGTCAACAAGTCAGACCAAGAGCTTGTCAGAGACACTTAGGTGCTGGCAGGTCCCCAAAATCTGGCTAAGGTGAACTGCCAAAAGACACTTAAACAACATGTTAATCATCTCTTAACACTGAGAAAAAAAAATAAGACAAGAACAATAATACTGATGCAATAAAACATAAATTCCAAGTACCAGATAAATGCTCCTTCTGGGAACTGAATCCAAGATAACAAAGACAGACTCAGGAATTCAGAAAAAGATGTCTTCCATAGAGTGACAGCACCTCCCTCGACCCCTCTAGGATGGGTGGCAAGCCAATGACCATCATGTACCACAGGGTACAGGTTTCAAACTCCATAACAGACTGGAAACCCAATTGGGCCACCTAAAGACCAAGGCAAAGGCTCTGTGAAGACTAGACATGACCCCAGCCAGCAGACGGCACAAAACTACCTGAGGCTTCCCAAATAATAATTTGTCCTTTATCCCAAAAGTTCAATGACTTTATTTTTCTTGGATACACTCCAAGCACAAAAAGTTCAATAACTTGATCAAATCAGGTTTTGTCATTGAGAAACTATAGAATTTTTCTGAAATGCCTTGTGCTGTTTCAACCCATCTGTTACGTGTGCTAGGTTCTTTTCTTCAGTGACAGCAATTATAGTTCTATTTGATCACCTTCTGTCCTTCATGTGTTTTTGCTTTTCTGTTTTTTTTTTTCCAATGTATTACACAATTATCTCAATCTGTCAGTAATTAAATTTTCATTCTAATTTTTGCTATATCTAATTTATTCGTATTTCTTTAGGCCTACAACCTCCCAATTCTTCTGTTACTATCACCTTCTTGTCTTCTAGCTTGTTTTTCTGAATTCAAATTCTCATTAAGTTGATCTGCAGCACGAAGCAGTTGGAAGGAATCTCCTTCTACTCCTTGAAGCTGCTTTTCTTCCATGATGGGTTCTTGTTAGATTTTACAGGCTGCAGTCTTTCTTCCTCTTTATTTTTTCATCATAGAATATTTGCACTAGCTACGATGCCACTTCTTTCATCTTGTTTGAGGTTAGACATAGCTCTCCAGACATTTTATTTGCAAAGTGTGGGTGATTTCTTAATTCTGTTCCCACTGTATCTAAGATAAGTTTATCGAATTTCCATCCTTTCCATAGCTTTAGTGTGAGGGCTGGTATTTTATGTTCTATCTATTCTTCTGAAGTCTAAGGAAATGTTGGGGCTCAGATGAGAGGGTGTGCAGCCAGTTAGAATAAAATACCCAGACTCTCCTCTCCTCTCCTCTGAAATTTTGTTTGTGATCTACCACAGTGCTCAGGTCATATTCTAATTATAATGGAAGCCCTGAGTTCTGGGTAGGGAATCAGCCACTTGGTCAATTTCTCCCCTTTTCACCTGATGCTCCCCAGCAACTATGTCTCCTACTCTTTAGTTACAGTCAAAAACAGTAATGCTCACTCAGTTTGCTCCCTTCTAGATTTTGGGCTATCACTGAGAATTATCAGAATCTCCCCCAGTGTGGTTTCCGTGGGGTATGTAAGAGGTCAGGTCACACTTGGTGTTCCATGAGTCTGCTTTCACATTTATTGGATTCGGTGATGTTATTTTGCTTATTTGGTTGACCGCTGATCGATTTATTATTATTTTTTTAAACTTAAGAAAAAAAAAAAACTCTCTTCTGCTCAAGAGAAAGAAATTTGGTAATAAAGTTTCAACTGCCAATCTTAATCCAGGGGACCAAGACCACTTATTTCACAAGAGGACCATTGGGTAACAAAATGGGAACTGCTTTTTAATGCAACTAAAAAGTTTTGCATTAACAGGACTGTGAGGAAAATGGACAGTAACAGCAATTCCTAAAATACTTTCATGTAAGAGTATAAATGACTATAAAATCTGTAATCTGGCCGGGCACAGTGGCTCACGACTGTAATCCCAGCACTTTGGGAGGCCGAGGCAGGCGGATCACGAGGTCAGGAGATTGAGACCATCCTGGCTAACACGACGAAACACCAACTCTGCTAAAAATACAAAAAATTAGCCAGGCGTGGTGACAGGTGCCTGCGGTCCGAGCTACTCAAGAGGCTGAGGCAGGAGAATGGTGTGAACCCAGGAGGCAGAGCTTGCAGTGAGCCGAGATTGTGCCACACAATCTGTCGTCCAGCCTGGGCTTCAGAGCAAGACTCCGTCTCAAAAAAAAATAAATAAATAAAAATCTGTTATCTAAGTTCCACAAACACTACTTCTAAAATGAATCACTAAATTAACTTTTCATGAAAGTTCATTATTTGGAACTATGCTAATATTTACATGAAACCAATAAAGCTGTAGAAAATCATGTTTTGATCAAGCAGGAAAAAAAATTTATGATCCAAAAAACAATGTGGCTCATGAAGTATGTCAGTCAAAAAAAAGTAATAGATGATATTAATATTTCCAGGAACAGATGTTTGTGAAGGAAATAAATCATTTACTCTCCCGTTTATTTGATAAATACTTATCTGAGTACCTTCTATGAGCTAAGCTCTGAGTGCAGTGAGTAAACAAGGTCCCTAACCTTGAAGAACTTCACAAAGGCAGACAATGAGCAAGTACAACAGCGTGCACTGACATAACTAAAAATCACGAACAATGCCATAAAGAAAATGAGGACTATAAAAAAGAACAAAAGGGAGAAATGTCTGAACTGGATGGTCAGAGATGATCTCTCTGTGGGATAACCACACTGAGATCTAAAGGGTGAGAAGACACCAGCCCTGAGGCGCAATAGCAGGAACAGTCTAGACCAAGGGAATGGCAAACGCACAGGCTCTTAAGGTAATGATGTACACTGTACGTTTCGGGTAAGAAAGTAGGCTGGTGGAGCAGAAGTGCTGTGAATGATGGCAGGATAGGAAAAGACTGAGTCTGGGAAGGTAAACAGTGGTCACATCATGCAGGGCCATTAAGTCCAAAGGTAAGACACTGATGGGTTTTAAGAAGGTAGTAAATGATACTATTTACGTTGTTAAATGGCACCCCAGTTCATGTTTAGCAATTTGATTAATAGGAATAAATGGAAATGAACAGATTTGATAGAAATCTACTGCTGAAGACTAAGAGATAATAACAGGCTGTACATAAAGATAAAAGAATAAATATGACATGTATTTGGTGACAGAGTTGAGGGCACTTAATATGAAATTATGGTATGAGGAGGAGAACATACGGAAATATCTAAAGACTCCCAGATTTCTTGCGTCAAGAGAGAAGGAGGATGTTAGGGTAAAATCACGTAATGGCAAATATGCGCATTTCATAACATCTAGTATAACAGCAGAAGGCATAATCACTTTCATGCCTTTAATTTCACCTTCTCTTCTCATGGTGGCAGCACTAGAGGTGATCAGATTTGGGATAGATTCTAAAGGTAGAGCTAACAAGATTTGACCTATCGTGTCAGACAGACACTGGGGTAGTCCTCATGATCTCCACCTCCTGGTATTCATACCCATGTATAATCCCCTCCCCTAGAAGGCAAACAGGATCTATGACTTGCTTTTAACCAACAGAATATGGCAAAGATGATAGGATATCATTTCTGTGACATCCATCCTGCTAGCAGACTCAGTCTAGAGACTCTCCTTGCAGCCTGATGAAGTAAGCAGCTATACTGGTGAAGTCCAGCTGACAAGAAACTAGGTGGCCTCTAGGAACTCAGGTAAGCTCTAGGAGCTGAAGGCAGCCTCCGTAAATTGAGGACAGCCTCAAGTCAATAGCCAGCAGAAAGCTGGGACCCTCAGTTTTATAACCACAAGGAAATTGACTCTGCCAGCAACCTGAGCGAGCTTGGAAATGAATTCTTCCTCACTCAGGCCTCTAGATGAGAATGCAGACCAGCTGACACCTTGACTACAGAGGACTCCTAATCAACCAAAATGGTGATAATAAATGCAAATGGTTTTAAGCTGCTAAGTTTGTGGTAATTTGTTATGTAGCGAGAGATAACTAATAAATATACTAATATGGGGTGTGAAGAAACAAGACGGCGCAGATGACCCAAGATTTCTGCCTTAAGTAAACAGAAGGATGGAGTGGCCATTAACTGAGATAGGGACATCTGGGGGAAGAGCAGCCTTGAGAAAAAGATAAGTGTGGGACATGCTGAGCATAAGATGCCTAGTACACAGACAGAAGGTTGAGACATCAATTAAAGAGTTGGAGATAGGGGCTCAGGTAAAAAGTCTAGGCTGCAAATACAAATTTGGGAGTCACCAAGTATAAAAGGCCAAGATACTATATGAGGTCACCAAAAGAGTGAATAAACAGACAGCAATGGACCAAGGGTTAAGCCCTGGCCTGACATCATTCAGAAGTCAGTCAGTTGAAGAGAAACCAGCTAAAGAGGCTGAGAAGGAATATGGAATTAAAAAAATTATCAAGGGAACGTGGCATCCTGGAAGTCAACTAAAGAAAGTGTTTAAAAGAGGAGGGAAGGATTAACTACATCAAATGTTGGTGCCAGATCAAGTAAGATGAGAACAAACAATGGAAAATAAAAAATTCAGCTCCTAAGTCACACTAGCCATATTTCAGGTGTGAAATAACTACATGTGGCCAGTGACACGACAGGGTAATACAGAACCTTTGCATCATGCCTGAAACTTCTATGAGACAGCACTGATCTACAGAAGACGATAAAGGGGCACAGATGTAGGTGAAGGGGAAATGTGGTGGCAGGAGTTTGTGGAAATAGTTTTCTGACCTTTATGTTTCAAAAGAGAAGCAGGAAGCAAGGCTATTAACTGAGAATGAAAACAGAAGAAAAGGTGGTAGGAATTTGAAAATGAAAAGATATTAGAGTTAAGAAGGAGAATAGGAGAGGGAAAGAGAAAGAATCAATGAACTATGGACCCATGTGGAGATCAAAGACTATTAGGGTATTAGAGAGAAAGATGTGAAAAGATTGGAAAGTGTCTCAGGTAAGATCCCCTGCAAGCAGAGCTGGAGATGGGGATTCCTGTAGAAGTGATTTACTGAGGGAATGCTCTCTTGACAAACATCAGGAAGTGAGACAAGCAAGGCAGCAGGAAGAAGGAGAGGATAAGCAAAAAGGTGGTCTCAGCTGAAGTATAGCTTTTACCTGATCCCAAGGGGAGCCCTGGAACATGAATTTTCCCATGTAGAAGCAGGGTCAGACTCATGTACCTCCATCCAGCCAGTCAGCAGCTGGGGGCCAGGGTGACCATCCCATTTCATCCAGTACTGAGGGGTTTCTTAGGACACAAGACTCAGTGCTAAAACTGGGAGAGTTCCAGTTAAACTGGTTGGTCACTGTACTAGGGGCTATCCTGGGGGTAGAGCATAGTATTCTAGGTGTTCCTGGGTAAGACAGCTCCAGTCTGCTGAGAGAATTCTTCAGAGAAAGGGTCAGCTATGAACTGACAACAGCCAAATTGCACAGCATCAGGTAACTGTGTGCACCAGCCAGGCAAAAATAAAGAGATTTGGGCAAGGCACCAACAGTGTCCACCACAGAAGGGGGGTAGAATGTGGAACATTTAGAAATGAGATTATAGAGGGGCTGCAGTTATTGATAATGACACAGTCTAGGAGGTGCCCACACAAATGACTTGCTGAGGTAGAGTCTGGAAAGACAGCATGAGCGCCTGAACAACTCTGGGGCTTCCTCTGGGTTGTCCAGCCAAGAAAGAATAGAGACTGACAGCTGTCTTTCCCCCAGAGGGAAGGGGGATGTGTAAGAAAAGCTCTGTAGAGATCTAATCTCCTATGAGATCTCTGGGTGCCACCTGTGCCACTCCCACTGCTGGCAAACAGTTCTTCTGATGAAAACCATGAAAATACCTAAAATCTGTATACCTAAAAACTATAATAATATGTGACTTTAAATTCATATTCAGGAAAGCATTTGTGTTCCAGGCAAAGAAAATAGTTTGAATCTATGTATGGGGAAAGAAAAGAATCTGGAGGAAGACTACTAACCTGACCTGACCATTGCAGAAATTAAAGGGCTTGAACTAAGGCAGCAGCAATGGGAACAGAGATTGGGCCAGTTCAATCCTACACAAAAAGAACAAAGCTGGAGGTATCAGGTTACCAGACTTCAAACTATACTACTGGGCTACAGTAACAATAACAGCATGGCACTAATACAAAAACAGATACACAGACCAATGGAACAGAATAGAGTCCAGAAATAAGGCTTCACACCTACAACCATCTGATCTTCAACCTCTGTCTCCCAGGTTCAAGCAATTCTCCTGCCTCAGCCTCCTGAGCAGCTGGGACTACAGGTGCCCGCCACCATGCCTGGCTAATTTTTGTATTTTTAGTAGGGATGGGGTTTTATCATGTTGGCCAGGCTGATCTCAAACTCCTGATCTCAAGTGATCCATCCACCTCAGCCTCTGAAAGTGCTGGGGTTATAGGCATGAGCCACTGTGCCCAGTCTGACCAAGTTTTATTACAGAATTTGCTTGTGTTTCTTTGATTTTGCTAGACTAGTTGTGCAATGTGTTTTAACGACTATGGGGGGATGCAGAAACTAGGCCACCACTGCCATATTTCCAGAATCCCTTAATGAACAGATGCTGGTTTTTTGGACAATCTTCATTAATAGAAAATGCCTAGAAAAAAGTTCCAGGTAATAAAATCAGCAAGATTAAATTTATAAATTTTTTTCTACAAGTCCACCTCCACAGCTAATTCCACTATGACAACACATATTCTCCCTTCAAAATGAGCAGCATGGGATCAGCAAATAGACTTTGAACCCTGGGACGTATTAGACGATGGTATAATTTCCACTAGCAAACTATAAATTCAAACCATTTGACCTTGGAACTATTAATTAAATTAAAAGATAAAGTAATCCCCTACTTATATAGAACTTACTACAAAACTTAAAGCAAAACATCAGAGACAGTATTTGAAAAACATGAATGCGTATCATGACAATGAATTTTTTGTAGCATTCAATTTTAAAAACTCAACATATGTTAAAACAATTTGAAAGACTACTACCAAAATATTAACAGGGATTTTCCTTAGGTAGTAGAATTACTGGTGATTTATTTTTGCTTATCTGTGCTTTATAAATTTTCAAAATAAAAAACTAAGCTTCTTGCAAAAATGTTTAAAATAACTTACGCTAGAACCATGTTGTAATCTGAGTGGTTGAACATATATCCTCCAACAACCCACATAATGTTTCCACTGACCACAGCTTTATGAGATGCTCTGGGGAGCTTTAAGTTAGAATATTCCTCTCGAGTCCAAAATGACTGGTTAGCTGGTACAGGAACTGAACATCCAGGACCTAATAAAAACATAATGAATTAGCTTCACAAAATACAGCTTTAAAACTTACTGCATTTCAAGTTTTCATCATCTAAATGTAACAAATATTTAAATAATAGTCTTTCCTTTAGCATTTAAATATCAGACAAATCCTTTAATTTGTTATTTTAATTTATTCAGGGCATTGACCAAGGGTAAATCACATACTTTCTAATGATGACTTGACTATATCCAGGTTAGAGTTTTTTTGGTAATGAAATACCTGCTTAAGCAACTCTCAGGAGAAAGCCCAGATAAATAAATAATTAATTCACATGAAAAATCTTAAGGATAAAATATATAGTTATCCCTCAATATCCACAGGGGATTGGTTCCAGGACCCCCTTGGTACCAAAATCCACAGATGCTCAAAGTCCCTAATTTAAACTAGTGGTGTAGCACTTGCATATAACCTACACACATCCTGCCATATACTCTAACTCACGTCTAGATTACTTATAATACTTAACACAATGTAAATGCTATGTAAATGGTTTTCATATGTGTATCTTTTATTTGTATTATCTTTTTTTTTGAGACGGAATCTCACTCACTCTGTTACCCATGTTGGAGTGCAGTGGTATGATCTCGGCCCACTGCAACCTCGGCCTCCAGGGTTCAAGATATTTTCCTGCCTCAGCCTCCTGAGTAGCTGGGATTACAGGTGCCTGCCACCATGCCCAGCTAAATTTTTGTATTTTTTAGTAGAGACAGGGTTTCACCATGTTGGCCAAGCTGGTCTCGAACTCCTGACCTCAGGTGAGCTGCCTGCCTTGGCCTCCCAAAGTGCTGGGATTATAGGCGTGAGCCACCATGCCCAGCCCATATTATCTTTCATTGTGTTTTTTTCTGAATATTTTCTTTTTTTTTTTTTTTTTTTTTTTTTTGAGACGGAGTCTTGCTCTGTGCCCCAGGCTGGAGTGCAGTGGCGCGATCTCGGCTCACTGCAAGCTCCGCCCCCCCGGGTTCACGCCATTCTCCTGCCTCAGCCTCCCAAGTAGCTGGGACTACAGGTGCCCACCACCTCGCCCGGCTAATTTTCTTGTATTTTTAGTAGAGACGGGGTTTCACCGTGTTAGCCAGGATGGTCTCGATCTCCTGACCTCGTGATCCGCCCGTCTCGGCCTCCCAAAGTGCTGGGATTACAGGCTTGAGCCACCGCGCCCGGCCTTTTTCTGAATATTTTCTACACACGGTTGTTTGAAATTGCAGATGCAGAATTTGTGGATATGGACGAATAAGTGTGATAACTAGACCTGGGAGCAATCATACAAACTATCCATCTTCTGGTAAATCAAGAAACTTAAACAAACTGAAGAGACAGGCTCCATTCTTGGGAGGTTTGGCTTCTGCTGCAATATTTGCACAATGGTAGATACTGAAATGCTTCAATTATTAACTCTACAATGTCAGCCAAACCCAACAAACTAAATTTAAACAAGCATATTTCCTTTCAAAATAAAAAGGTTCTGAGGAAGGGGTAAGTTTACAAGGAAAATCACCAAATTAATAACAGTTATTATCACTCACCCCTTAAAGAATTCCCTAAAGCTTCTTTAATTATTTCTGTAGATAATACTATTCGCTAACTCCTTTTAAGATTCTAATATATAACTGATTCCAGTTTTCTCTGAACTTAGAGTGTGTTTCTGAGGAAATATCATTATTGTCAGCTCTTGTCCGATCTCCCAGCTTGGCTCTCTGCTACATCCTTTTATGACCGAGTCCAAGTTCTTCAACTTTCACAAACAGGTTACAAAAAACGGCCTACCCTCCATAATTCTAGAGACCACGACCACACATCTATGAAATGGAAATTCATAAGCAGCTGGATAGAGGGATGTTTCAAGCTTAAATGCTACCTGGTATTTGATTAATATAAACTATATAGGTGCTAAGAATAAAGTCAATCTATTTATTTAGCCGGGAATGTTCTATAAATGGAAGAAAAAATAAAAATGAAAGAAGCTCCTACCCTGCCAGCCTGAGAAGCAGGAGCATCCTCTGACATCACTTGAATTGCAGATGCCTCGACGAGGAGAACCACAGTTGTCTGTACAGTAAGGAATGTCACATGCTTCACCTTTCCAGTTTTCAGAACATTCACATTCAACAGTATTGCTGTTATTACTGATCTTACACTCTCCTCGGCCTGAGCAGTTATTCGGACACATGTCAAAACTGTGAAAATAGCAGGGTAAATTACATTAACAGAACACAACACTTCGATTAACTTAGTAGAACTTTCTCTCACACAGGTTTAAGAATCTCACTGTCTCAGTTCATTCACAAGCATAACTTCAGTACTTAAAGATTCAGTCCAAATGGGTTTGCTCAACACTGCATAGCTAGAGCCTGAGGTACAAGTAATGAAATCAAATCAACCCTGCTGGATTCTCATAATAAGAGGATAAGAATAAATAACTCATAAAGTCAAAGAAATTACAAGGAGGGAGGAGATTTTTGCAGAACTGTCAGCTCCTCAAGGGTGGGAGGATTATCCTATTCTTCTTAGTAGCCTGATAATGATAAGCTTTACAGAATTGCTGAGTTCATGGTTGCAAGTTTGGAAAGGAAAAGAATAAAACAAACTGCCAACAATAAACCACCATCCTCATGGTACATATTCCTCTGTATAGTCTCTGAAAATTTGTATATAATAGAATTTAAGGTTACTGCCCAGATTGGTATATTTAAAATTCCTTAGTAATTTTATCTACTCATTTCAGAAGCAAGAAGGCAGGCTACTTTAACTTAATGTAAGAATTGAACTATGGCCAGGCGCAGTGGCTCACAACTATAATCTCAACACTTTGGGAGGCAGAGGCAGAAGAATCACGGTCAGGAGTTCGAGACCAGCCTGGCCAACATGGTGAAACCCCGTCTTTACTAAATACACAAAAAAATTATCTGGGCATAGTGGCGGGTGCCTGTAATCCCAGTTACTCAGGAGGCTGAGGCAGGAGAATTGCTTGAACCCAGGAGGTGGAGGTTGCAGTGAGCCGAGATCGTGCCACTGCACTCCAACACGGATGACAGTTAGACTCTGTCTCAAAAAAAAAAAAGAAAGAATTCAACTATAATGCATCCCATAATAACATAAGATACTTGTACTGACAGTGCTTTGAAACAATGTAATTCAGAATTTAAAAGAGGGGGATAAATGAGCTATCAAGGTACTTTAATGATATAGATTTCTCCTACTATTGAGTACATGACAACTACTAATATTTGTTGAGCTGTACTTTGTAAAATTCCAATGTTTTTGTCCATTAGCAGAAAAGTCCCCCTCTTCTAGGAGAAGTTCAACAGCAGCAACACCTGGGTTTAAATTGTGTTCCCACCACTTACTTTGACAATCTACTTAACCTTTTCCTGTCAGTTTCCTCAATTATAAACGAGTAGAAAAACAGAGCCCAGACCTCAATGAATTTATAGAAAAATTTAAAATGAGAAAATCCATGTAAACTGCCTGATGCTATGCCTGGCACACTGTAAGCTCTCAATCTATGTTAGCCATTATTGTTGTTAAAACATAGTAGATAGTCTCCTGAATGAAACCACAAATACTAGACTTAAGAATCTTACCTGTAAGTAATATTAAATCCAGTCAAATTATAAGCAGCATCACTAAAAAAATGCAGCAGGGCATAACCTGATGTGGCAACAACCTCAGGGACAGTCTCATTGCCATCTCTCTCAGGAACAATGAGGCCACTGAAATGAAAACACACTTCTTATAGAGGGAAGCACAAGCACAGACATGTCAAATTGTAGCAGACACAAATTTAAAACAAATCCGTCCTTATAATTTAAAAACCACATCCAGGAAGAGAGGCAAATTCCTGTGATAAATACATAGTGCTACCCTACTAGTTCTGGATCCTTGAGGAACAGATCTGAATCTTTTGCTAGGCTTCCTTTATTCTGAGTTGTATTTCTAATGAGATTTGAAATCAATGACCCTATTCTTTTTCTTATAAAACTTTTTATAGTGCTTCTTTGAAAAAATAAACTTCCACAATCACGTAAAGTAACAAATTTTATGAGTGATGAATACTACACATATATTGCTGAAAGACATGAGTTCTTTTTGTTTGTTTGTTTGTTTGTTTTGAGACAGAGTTTTGCTCTTGTTGCCCGGGCTACAGTGCAGTGGCGCAATCTCAGCGCAACCTCTGTGTGCCAGGGTTCAAGTGATTCTCCTGCATCAGTCTCCTGAGTAGCTGGGATTACAGATGCCCGCCACCATGCCCAGCTAATTTTTTAATATTTTTAGTAGAGACAGCGTTTCATCATGTAGGTCAGGCTGGTCTCGAACTCCTGACCTCAGGTGATCCACCCACCTCAGCCTCCCAAAACGTAGGGATTACGGGCGTGAGCCACAGCGCCCAAGATATTTTATATAAAATATTTATATAAGAATATGAAGAAGCTAAACAAACACCCATAACTCCAACACTGTTAGCATTCTAATGCATTTTCTTAGCCTAATTGATGTTATTTACATTGTATATTCTATTTTACAAATAAAACATATGCATTTTCTATATCATTAAAATCTCCCTAGGTTGTCCTTAGGACCTCACTCACAACCCAGCACATAATAGATTCTAAATGTTTGTTGTGTGACTGGTATAAAACAAACAAACAAACAAACAAAAAAACACTTACTGAGTAAAAAGGTCTAAATGATGCCTTTAAGACTCTAGAGCCATAATACCAACTTGCTTTCCAGAAGAGATATGTAACTTGAAATCATATCAATACAGAATGAATTGTTCTGTATTCCCACTTCACTCTGCCACTTCACTCTGCCAACAGCAAGGACTACTAGGTTCTATTTTAATTTTGCTAATTTAATAAGTAAAAAGCAATATTTAAATTGTTGTTCTGAGTTCTTTTTACTCCTGAGGTTAATCGTTTTTCTTATGTCTACCTGCTGTTGCATTTCTTCATATGTCCGTGATTTTTGCCTCATTATTGATTCGCGACCACCACCACTACCATCATATTTGGTAAAAACCGAGATCCTTGCCAAGCCCTACACAATCTGTCCCAGACACACAACCTCATGCTCATTCACTCTGACCTAGCAATTCTATTTCTTTGTAGAAAAAATACTTGCTCATGTACACAATGACCAATATACAAGAATCCTAACCACAGCACTGTTCAGATGGCAACAGGTTGGAACCCATCTAAATGCTCATGCCCAGAAATCTGACTGCATAAGTCACTGCATATTACATAGGTCTGCGGGACTAAAAAGAAGCTCATCAGGCATTCTGATAAGGGCATAGGGGAGAAGCAAGCTGCAAAACAATGGGCCTAGTACATGTGTACACTTACATGTACCTATATAAATGCATACAAAAATGACTGGAAGAGTCCATAAGCAAGGAATCAAAATGAAGAGGGAAAGGATTTTCATTTCATTTGTTTTGCTTTGTTTTGTTTTGAGACAAGGTCTTACTCTGTTGCCCAAGCTAGAGTACAGTGGCACGATCACAGTTCACTGCAGTCTTGACCTCCTGAGCTCAAGCAATCCTCCCACCTCAGCCTCCTGAGTGACTGGGACTACAGGCACACACCACCACGGCTGGTTAATTTTTAAAATTTTTTGTACAGATGAGGTCTCACCCTGTTGCCCAGGCTGGTCTTGAACTCCTGGGATCAAGTAATCCTCCTGCCTCAGCCTCACGAAGTGTTGCGGTTACAGGCCTGAGCCACTGTGCCTGGCCCTTTATTCAATATATATATATATTTTTTTCTTGAGACAGAGTCTCCCTCTGTCGCCCAGACTGGAGCACAGTGGCGCAATCTCGGCTCATCGCAACCTCCACCTCCCTGGTTCAAGCAATTCCCCTGCCTCAGTCTCCTGAGTAGCTAGGATTACAGGCATACACCACCAAGCCCAGATGATTTTTCTTTTTTTGTATTTTTAGTAGAGATGGGGTTTCACCATGTTGGCCAGACTGGTCTTGAACTCCTGACCTCAGGCAATCTGCCCACCTTGGCCTCCCAAAGTGCTGGGATTACAGGTGTGAGCCACCACGCCTGGCCCTTCAATTTTTAATATGAAGACAGAACTCTAGGAACTCTGAAACTCTGGTGCTCCAGGAGTTACAAAATAGTGATGCATTTTCTACTATGTATTCAACTAACAAATATTTACTAAGCATTTACTACCTGTGAGACACTGTTCTAGGTACCAGGAATACAACAGTGAATAAGACTATGTCCCTGCCTTCATGTAGTTCACATTAGAAAAACAACAAATAAGCCCAGATACTCCCCACATACATAATGCCAGGTAGAGACAAACGCTATGAAGGGAAGGAGAGCAGAGGGAAAGAACAGAAGGTGCTACTTTAGAAAGGGTGAAAGGAAGGCCTCTTGGAAGAGGTGACATTTGATTGGAGATGTAAATGAAGGATTAACCATCATCATGCTTTCACTGGTTATATACACCAGAATCCCTTGAAATGCTGAAGGAATAAGTACTGACAAGACCAGGGCCACCTGGAAACAGGTATGTCAAAAGCAATCTTCGGCTGGATGCAGTGGCTCACACCTGTAATCCCAACACTTTAGAAAGGCCAAGGCGGGAGGACTGCTTGAGCCCAGGAGTTCAAGACCAGCCTGGGCAACATTGTGAGACTCCATCTCCACAAAAAAAAAAAAAAAAAAAATTAGCTGGGCATAGTGTTGCATTCTTGTGGTCCCAGCTACTAGGGAGGCTGAGGTGGGAGCATCTCTTGAGCCCAGGAGGTTGAGGCTGCAGTGAGCTACGTTCCTGCCTCTACACTCCAGCCTGGGGGAGAAAGAAAAGGAAAAGGGAAGGGGAAGAGGAAGGGGAAAGGGAAGGGAAGGAAAAGGGGAAGGGGAAGTGGGAAGGAGAAGGGGAAAGGGGAAAAGGGAAGGGGGAAAGGGAAGGGTTCCTCTAGATCACACAGTCTAACAACTGCCCCACCAGCGCATAACTTTCTTTAAAAAAAAAAAAAAACAACTCTAAAAGGAATAATGTTCTTTTGAAGAATTTTCTCAATCACTGTCTCTGCTCTACCACTGCTACCACTGTTTATCAAATATACCGTCCAGGTGAACCACAGAGTGATGTACACCTGCTTGGCTCATGTTCCTACAAGGCTCCTGATAAGCTGATTCAAAGTGCCTGGCATACAACAAGAGCTCCATGAATTCTGATTAACAAACACAGTAACAAGTGAATCCCCAACAAGTACTATTATGATAACATCACACTTAGTTTTTGGGCCTGTGTTAAAGTTTGGGGTGCTTCTTGCTACAAGTTACATTTCAAATGCTGGCATAAAGATACACACTCCAACACTTGGCCAATGCCACTTTAAATGTTCAGCACAGCCATCCACCCTGCTCTTTGGCCTTGTAAATGAACCTTTAAAACCCAGAAAATGGCCTTGGTTCTCAGTTCAAAGATACGTCCGAGAGATTTCTAAGCCAAAGCGGGTGGAAAAACACGAGGACACAACAGTCACCTGATCTCCTGTCCTTGTGTACTGTTTGCCTCCTGTTAACTCCCTCACCCACACGGGACATCAGCCAGACAAGCCCCACGTGAGAAACACAAAAAATATTTGTTGAACTGATTTCTTTTTAAAGTAAAGGAAATAAAACGTTTGAGACAAAGAAATTTAGAAAGCCAGTTGCAGGTGGTTTCCTAAGGGGATATGCATTTTAGAAAAATATACAGTCATACACCACATAATGACACTTGGTCAACAATGGACCACATATATGACAGAGGTTGTATAAGATTATAATACTGTATTTTTTCTGTACCTTTCCATGTATAGATATGTTTAAATATACAAATACTATTGGGTTACAATTACCTACAGTATTCAGTACAGTAAGATGCTGTACAGATTTGTGGCCTAGGTACAATAGGCTGTACCATATCAGCAGGATGTACAGTAGGCTATACCATCTATTGGTGTAAATACACCCTATGATGTTTACACAATGATGAAATCATCTAATAACACATTTCTCAAAACGTATTCCTGTTGTCAAGTGACACATGACTGTATTTTAAAATCCTCTATCAAGTAAAAGGAAGAAAATTAGAGACAGTTTTGAATTCCCATGTGGCCAAAAACATAACAAACAACACAGCTACTTGTTGCTAATCAAAAGTAAAACACCCTAACAATTCAGAACACTCCATATATTTGGTGTTAAATTGCTTCTGTTTAACTACTAATGTAAATGTACTTATTGAAAAAAATATATATAATAAGTATGTTCCTGATTTCTCCACAGGTAGCCACTGTTCATTTTATGTGTACTGTTCCAAAAAGTTTCCCTCACTCATGATGCACATACATATACACACACAGTTATATCTGAACTCAACAAATAACTCCTGAAGGCCTATGCAATGGGCACTACACAAGGAACGTGATGGATGTTATTCCTGATTTAAATTTTTCACAGAAATAGTTTCATTCAATATATTACTCTCAAAATATTTTGTAACGATAAACTTCACCACCACCACAAGGAGCAGGTGAACTTAATAGAACTATCACAATTTTACAGATCAGGAAACTGAAGAGAGAAGTCACGTACTATGCCTAGAAACTTACCCAGGGCTACAGAAACCAAGTTAGCACTAACACACAAGTGATGCTGGGACTCAAGAACTAGTATTTTTTCCATAAAATAAATGTGTTAAGTGATAATAAAGGTGAACCCAGTAAGAATGCAATCCAGAAGATATGTTTAAATTTAGAATCAAACAATGATGAAAGAACGCTTATATGACTGAGCTTACCTAAATGCAGCAACTAGCGGTGCATAAATTGAGTCCCCATCATAAACGTATAAATGGTCCCAACTACACTCTGTAGCAAAATGATTGAAACGAAGTCTCATTATTCTATTTGGCCTGAAAAGAATAAAAAAAAAGGAATTTATAATAAAATTATTGTAACTATCAGACATTTGAGAATATAAAAATTCAGATTTTTAAATTAATAATATGTAACACAGTCTAACAACTGCCCCATCAGTACTCCTTCATTTGTCAAAGATTTATTTAGTACTCTCCATGTGCAAGACTACTAAACATGCAATGGGAAACAAAATTGATGTGGTCCATGATTCTGGGCCTTACAGTCCATTCAGTGGCCACTCTTTAATGGCCTCTGAACCAACCAATTAGCCTTACCATTTCTGCACTTCCTTATTCAACTTCAGATTCCACACTACGTCATTTCATAAACATGCCTGCCAATCCTCTAAATTTGCCAGCCCCTCTGATTTTTCATGACACTGGCTGGCAAAAGCTCTGTTCTACAGGAAACCAGTTATCTGCTCTAAGATTGAATCAGGAAAAAAAAAAGACGGGGGGCGGTGGAGGTAAAAAAAAAAAAAAAAAAACCTAAGCTGTATTGGAGAAAGCCATACCTCTACACCACACCACTGGATAGATTGGTTTCGGCATTGGTCTCTGCTCTCCAACTGCAAATGGCACTTAGATTCTGCCAGCAATCCTACCAATTCTCTCTCACTCTCCACAACTGCTACTCTCAACGACTATTTCAAATCACCCAGTCCCACCTCCCTGCTTATGCTCAGCAATCAGACAAAAAACCCTAAAATTCCCATTTTCCAAAATTCTATACCTATCTGCCTCTCTTTCTGTTTCTCAAATATTTTACATCTCCCTCTCATCTGGAACTTTTGCATCCACATTTAAATCTGCTTAAGTATCACATATTTTACAAAAATAAAAACAGGCCGGGCGCGATGGCTCACGCCTGTAATCCCAGCACTATGGGAGGCCAAGGTGGGCGGATCACGAGGTCAGGAGATCGAGACCATCCTGGCTAACACAGGGAAATCCCGTCTCCACTAAAAAAGACAAAAAAATTAGCCAGGCGTGGTGGTGGTTACCTGTAGTCCCAGCTACTCGGGAGGCTGAGGCAGGAGAATGGCGTGAACCCAGGAGGCGGAGCTTGCAGTGAGCCGAGATCGCGCCACTGCATTCCAGTCTGGGCAACAGAGCAAGACTCCGTTTCAAAAATAAAAAAAATTAAAAAAATAAAAATAAAAACAAAAAGCCTCAAATCCCGACTCTCCCTCTACCAAATACCTGCCCTACCGTTTCTCCTCCTAATAAGGTAAAACTTTGCAGAAAACTTTGCTTTCTCCAGTGCCTCTATCTCACTCACCCCTTCACTCTCTAGCCTGGCTTCAGTCCAACACTCCACTCAGAAAGCTCTGGGAATATCAACATCATTATATCTTGCTGATGCCTAATTCTATTTCTCCAGTTTAGATCTGTCCTCTACCCCACACTTATCTAACATCTCTAGGTTAACAACTAAATAAATACATAAACAAGTAAACTCAGATGGTGATGAATACTGTGAAGAATTATTAAAAGAAGGTGATGTGGCAGCACAAAAAGCAGTAGGGAGATAGCCCAGTAAGCTTTGGCAACATGAGAATGACAAGAGACAAGCCATGTGAAAAGCCCAGGGAGGGAACAGCATGGTCTTAAGGGAGAAAGAGGCTGACATGTCCAAGCAACATGAAGAAAATCAGCGTGCCTGAAACACAGCAAACAGAAAATCTTAAGAGATGAGAAGCGGGAGGTGGGCAAGGGGCAAAAGCAGGAGGCCAATTTCAAGGCTACTGTGTGGCCCAGGAGAGAGAGGATGGTGGGTCTCCCAGTTGTAGAGATGGAGGTGAAAAGGAGTCTGGTGATGGATTGGGGAGACATTCTTTTTTCTTCGAGACGGAGTCTCGCTCTGTCACCCAGGCTGGAGTGCAGTGGCTGGATCTCAGCTCACTGCAAGCTCCGCCTCCTGGGTTCACGCCAATCTCCTGCCTCAGCCTCCTGAGTAGCTGGGACTACAGGCGCCCGCCACCTCGCCCGGCTAGTTTTTTGTATTTTTTTTTTTAGTAGAGACGGGGTTTCACCGTGTTAGCCAGGATGGTCTCGATCTCCTGACCTCGTGATCTGCCCGTCTCGGCCTCCCAAAGTGCTGGGATTACAGGCTTGAGCCACCGTGCCTGGCCGACATTCTAAAGGGAAAACTGACAGAACTTACTGACAGGCTAAATGTGGGGAATAAGGAAAAGGAGGAATGAAAGTTTCTTTGCTTCGTTTTTCGCTTACACTGAGGAAGAACAACCATTGAGAGCATATTCAGAAAAACAAGTGGAAGAGGGCGTCAGGTGGTTATGAACTGATAGGACAGAGCAGAGCTCCTTAGAGCAGCACTTCTCAAAATGAAGTCCACAAAATGCTACAGGTCCTGAGACCCTTATGGGAAGTCCCAGGAGGTCAAAACTATATTCACAGTAAAACTAAGATAGCATATATTTTATCGCCATGCTGGCATTTACTAATGGTTCAAAGAGCAATGGTGGGTGAAACTGTGGGCATCTTAGAACAAATTGAGACAACAGCAGCAAATGGTACTAGTGATCACTGCTGTTCTTCACCACCAATTGCTCACAGGAAAAAGAAAAACTGCCAGTTTCATTTAAGGATATCTTGATTAAGCAGTTTAAAACTTCTAATTTTATTAAATCCTGACCAATTAGTAGACATCTCTTTAATATTCTGACAAGATGGAAAGTAAATATAAAACACTTCTCTTGCCTAATAGAAGCACCATGGTTTTCTCAATGAAAACCACTTTTGCTACTGTTTAAGTTGCAAGCTGAATTAGCTACTTTTTTCTTACAACACCATTTACCATGCTTACTTGAAAGAACAATAAACAAATTATGGTTATTCAGAGTTGGATATCTGGCAGACATTTTCTTAAAAATTAGGAAAGCAAGCCTGTCACTTCAAAGAAAACAACTGACAGTATTTGCTGCCAAAGATAAAATACAAGCTTTCAAGTAGTAATCAGGATTTTGGAAAATTTGTTATCTGCCATACTTAGAACTTTTTGAGGAGACTGATGGTGATATTAACCAATGTGATTTTTTAAATATTATGTAAGGGAATAAATATATCAACATATGGAAGATCTGCATAATTCAATGACCTATTGTTTTCCAAATGACCTATATATCATGTTACCAAATCATAGATGGGCAAAAGATCCACTCAGTGCAAGAAAACCAATGGATTTTAATTTAACAAGTACCAGAAGTTCCTTCACATAGTTTCAGATTCCAAACTGCAATTTACTTTTAAGAAATTACTACTTAAGTTTTGATATGGTATCCAAGAAGGCTATATACAATTATTTTATAATACTGTACTATTAATATCTTTTTTCCTACTTCATATTCAAGTGAGGCCTCATCTTCTTGACACGTTTCAATCACAATAACATACTGCAACAAAGTGAATGCAGAAGATATGATAATTCAGCTCTTTTATCAAGCTAGACATTAAAGAGATTTGCAAAAATGTAAAACAATGTCATTCTTTTCACTACAATTTTTTAAATATAAGGTTCTTTTTCATTAAAATATCATTTGTACTAACATGTAGTGGGCTTACAATTGTTGCTTTTAAATGAATAAATAATATTTGTTGGTTATAAGTTCTAATATGGTGAACACAGACAAACATAAACTTATTTGGGGCCGGGGGCAGTGGCTCACGCCTGTAATCCCAGCACTTTGTGAGGCCAAGGCAGGACGATCACTTGAGGTCAGGAGTTCGAGACCAGCCTGGCCAACATGGTGACACCCTGTCTCTACTACAAAATACAAAAACTTAGCTGGGCATGGTGGCACATGCCTGTAATCCCAGCTACTCGGAAGGCTGAGGCAGGAGAGTCGCTTGAACCCAGGAGTTGGAGGTTGCAGAGAGCCAAGATCACACCACTGTACTCCAGCCTGGGCCACAGAGTGACACGCCATCTCAAAATAAATAAATAAATAAATAATAAACAAACTTATTTAGAATCCTCAAAGTTTAAGAGTGTAAAGAAGTCCTGAGACCAAAAAAGTTTGAGAAATACTGCTTTAAAAGTCTCCCATGAAGACAAGGAGAAAAAAAGCAACAGCTAGAGGGACACAGTGGGTCCAGAGAAGGGATCACTTAAGCAATAACAGTTATTACAATTTTCTTATCCACAACAAAAATAGATACTTAGAAAAATAACACAATATTGTAATTTTCTAATGCTTTAAGCAAACCATTAAAAATATGTAACTGTGGCTGGGTGCAGCGACTCACGCCTGTAATCCCAGCACTTTGGGAGGCCAAGGTGGGCGGATCACTTGAGGTCAGGAGTTCCAGACCATCCTGGTTAACATGGTGAAACCCCATCTCTACTAAAAATACAAAATTAGCCGGGCGTGGTGGCAAGCACCTGTAATCCCAGCTACTCAGGAGGCTGAGTCAGGAGAATCGTTTGAACCTGGGAGGTGGAGGTTGCAGTGAGCCGAGATCACGCCACTGCACTCCAGCCTGGGTGACAAGAGCAAAACGCTGTCCCATAAAAAAATATATATATATATATTTAAAAAAATAACCATTTCTGAACTATTACAGTTGGAAATACACAAATTTGTGGTGTGTACAATTCATTTGCAGCATTAAATCAACATGAAACTTTTAAATTAATGAAGGCTAAGAAAAATAAAATTCACTTGTCAAATGAAAGGTTATCAAGTAAATGTTTTAAGTACTTTATGCTACAGATCGTTAATTTTATTTGTGGGAAAACTAATGCCACACTGACCTCTATGCTAAAAAAACAAAAATTAAGTCAGCCATTTCTACTTACTGTCCTTCAATGAGCCAGGTGCACTTCGTTTTATATTTATAATTTCCAGGTCCATCTGTTACAAACCCAGAAGATCCAGTTAGTCTGTAATTTAAATCAAAAAAGAAAACTTAAGTCTATGATATTAATTTCATATATTTTTATATATTTTCATATATTAGTATTTTTAAATTCTTAATATAATACAAATTAAACATAATGGGCACATTAACACATACTGTAACCAGTAGAAAATGACTAGTTATATTCAGATTGCATAAATTTAGATGAAACAAATACTTATCACATACATGAAAAAAGAAGACAGCAAAATATAAAAAGCAACAGGAATGAACAAAACATACCTAAATCTTAATTTTATGTCATCCTTTTTCCTTTTGGTAAAGATGGGTCTCGCTATGTTGCCCACGCTGGTCTCAAACTCCTAGCTTCAAGAGATCCTCCCACCTCGGCTTCCCAAAGCACCAGAATTACAGGCTTGAGCCTTCACACCCAGCCATAAATTTCTTAAATTTGTTTTTTTTTTTTTTTTTTTTTTTTTTTTTTTTTTTTTTTTTGAGACGGAGTCTTGCTCTGTCACCCAGGCTGGAGTGCAGTGGCCGGATCTCAGCTCACTGCAAGCTCCGCCTCCCGGGTTTACGCCATTCTCCGGCCTCAGCCTCCCGAGTAGCTGGGACTACAGGCGCCCGCCACCTCGCCCGGCTAGTTTTTTGTATTTCTTAATAGAGACGGGGTTTCACCGTGTTAGCCAGGATGGTCTCGATCTCCTGACCTCGTGATCCGCCCGTCTCGGCCTCCCAAAGTGCTGGGATTACAGGCTTGAGCCACCGCGCCCGGCCTGTTTTTTATTTTTTGTAGAGATAGAGTCTCACGAAGTTGCCAGGCTTGAACTTATGGCCTCAAGCAATTCTCCTCTCTTGGCCTCCCAAAATGCTGGGATTACAGGCATGAGCCACTGCAACCAGCAAGTATCTGCTGCTATATAAAAATTTTTAATATTTAAGAAGGACGCTATTTCCAGATCATTTTTCTTCCCTCTTTCTTCAACAACATCAGCCACTCGGAACACAAGCTCGCTTCTGGATCTGCCTCCCTTACCTTCTGAGTCATCTCCCAGCTACTCCTAATGCACTACAGATATTAATAAATCGTTCACTCTATTCCACTATCTGCATCAACATCTAAGATGTTCCATCCAAAACCCAGCCTCTCCATTTCTTAACCTCACCATTAACTATCTTTTCCTCCACCCCTCTTTAGCCATCCCCTTCTCTGGCCCTTGCTATTACCAGTAACAACATTACCCACAAAAAAAGCACCCTAACCTCTGACTACTGTCTCATGTCTCCAGTTCATTTAGCCTATTTCCCCCTTTCCAATGAGTCTTCAGCCCCATGGAGATCACCAATACACCGAACTATCATTTCTTCACTGTTCACCACCTACCATCCACACATGTCACTTTCTCACATACCTAGTTAAGACCCCATAGCCCATCACAAGAATCATACCCTGCAAACCCCTTGATGTTCTTGCCTTTCTCTCCCTCTGCTGTACTCGCCTGATAGAGATGTATCCATGCCTTACTCCCCAAAATCCATTCCACCCCAAAATGTTAGTTGAAGCCAATCATGTTTTCCCATGCCCCTTATCATTGACTGATTAGAAATGTGTATCAATTAAAATTAGGTGTGGGCTGGGTGTGGTGGCTCTTGCCTGTAATCACAGCAGTTTGGAGGCTGAGGCAGGAGGACTGCTTGAGGTCAGCAGTTCAAGATCAGCCTGGCCAACACAGCAACACCCTCATCTCTATTTTAAAAAAAGAATATATATCTATATAGACACATATATATATACACACATATATATAGAGAGAGAGAAAAAAAAATTAGGCTTTAATGCAACTGACGGAAAAACCTAAATAGTAATGGACTAACCACCAAGATAAAAAAATCCAAAGGTAAGCAATCCAGAGCATGGAAATCCAAGGCATTTCCATGATCATCAGGGACCTAATGCTGTTCTATACTATTGCTCTGTCATCCCCAACATGTGGTTTCTACCTCATAATCCAAGATAGTGGCTCAAGCTCCAGCTATTATACCCAAATTCTACCCAGCAGGAAGGAGGAAAAGAAAATGGAGGGTACACCCTCTCTCCCCTTGTTAAGTCACACATGAAAATTCAACTTACATTCGATTAGCCAGAAGTTACTGACATGTCTACAAGTAGAGGGAGGCTGAAAAATGTAGCCGTTATCCCAGATAATCATGTACCCATCACAAAATCAGAATTCTTTTTACTAGAGAAGTACGAAAAGGCTATGATGTGTAACCATGAACCTCTGACACAGCATGTAATCTAATACTTAGATGTGAGGGCACATCTGATGGATGACTTCCAGGAAATATTTTCTCATTCTTAAGAAAGTGTGTGGACAGGGAGACACGCCACCTAGATCTCCTCTTCAAGGAAGGACTTGCTGCCAGCAGCAGCAGGGAAGGTGGTCAGCAGAACATCAATTCCTTCAGGGGCTGCCTTGCTGCAGGTTTTGCCCTTCCCATGGCAGCCCATACCATAAAGAGTATAAAGGCCCAGGCATTTCAATCCAACATGGGGCAACTCAAATAAGCAACCCTGACCCAGAGTTCCCCTTTGTCAGGACTGCATTGGAGCTCAACTTCTTCCTTTGCCTAATTCTGCCTAATTCCTAAAACACCTTCCTCTACAACACTAAAATCAAGTTGTAACCCAGACTCAGCCTTAGCAAATGCTTTTAAAAAAAACAGCCTATGACAAACATCCAAGAAGAGACCGTCTCATTCTTCTCTCTCTGGACTTGGCTATGGCTGGATTTTACAGCTGGAAGTACTACAGCCTGAACACAAAGCCTGTGCTATGCCTAAACACAAAGCCAACACCAAAAATGACAAATCAAAGGAATGCAAAGTCCCTGAAAAAACAGTATCAACCACCCACAAAAACCACCTTACTCTAGGCTTCGAGTTTCTTAGTTAATTTCCCACTGGTTATTGTTTTATTGCATGTGTGTGTGTGTACACACTTCCTTGATTCTTTGTTGTAGGGCCTAACATAAAAGGTTTTATGGCTCTCCACTATGCCTCTCCTACTCCTAAGAGTTTCAGTGGACTTCACATGAACACTTAGGTTTGCAAATCAACATCAGTTTTAGAAAAGAAATAATTGTGGTTTTTGTTTTTTTTGTTTTTGAGACAGAATCTCACTCTGACACCCAGGCTGGAGTGCAGTGGCACGCTCAATGGCTCACTGCAGCCTCAAACTCTTGGGCTCAGGTGATTCTCCTACCTCAGCCTCTGGAGTAGCTGGGACTACAGGCACACACCACTATGCCTAGCTAATTTATTTTAATTAATATTTTTTTTTAGAGATGAGTCTTGCTATGTTGCCCAGGCTGGGAAACAGGTCAGTTTTATTTTAAATGTTTACTTAGTATCTTTAAATATACATATTTATATAATTTTACAGATAATGCACAGATATGATCACAGACAATTTTTTTTTTAACCTACTTCCCCAGTTACTCTGACCCACCCTTGACCAAGGTAAACATTTAACCACTTAGCAGGAATTCCTAAATACTTTTCTTCATACTCATGAGCCTATGATATAGGCATGGTTCTCTTAAATTATTTTTTGGTTACGCAAATTATTACATACTTTTCTGCATCTTTCTTTGCTCACTCAACAAAACCTTACGGAAATTTCTCAAACTAATCTGGTATTAGTCTAATTTATTTTTTCTTTATGTAGCATAATATCCCATCTATGGAGGTATCATTTTTCCTGCCTTTCCCTACTAATGTTCATTTTGTTTCCAGTTGGCTGACAATATGCACATCACTGCAATAAATATCCCTATACATATGGCCTTACTTGGGCTTTTATTTCTAAGATTAGAAATCTTAGGAGGAGGTATACTAGGCCAAAAGGAATATGAATTTTAATTGTTAACCAAGCTGTCAAATTATTTTCCAAAAGGCTGTAACAATTCACATTTGCACCAGTAATGTATGAGAATATGCTATTCTCCACATCCTCTCAGCATTAGGTGTTCCTGTTTCTTTTAAATTATGTGTTTTTAATTCAAAATTCCCTGTGTTCTAATAAATGGCCCACAAGTGGTTACTGAAAGTTTAAAGGAATTTGAAAGAGAAAGGCCAGGAATATCAACCTAAAATTTCAGGTCAAGTTTTACAGTATCGTTGATAATCTAGGTGTGGGCATGGGCAACACCTGTATGCTAGGAAAACCTAGTTCACTGGCAGTCACACAAAGGCATCAAACTGAAAGGCATTTCAATAATGTAAGTCTACAAATATAAAGAATAAAGATCTTGCCACTACCAATTTCTCAGTTCAAGAATACTGAGGCAATTCTGCAGTGGAAACAAATATAGGGAGAATAGGGGAACAGGAGGCAGGTTTCAAAGGAGTCATCTCATAGTTATTTCTTTCTACTTTACCTGTATTATTACCAGACAACATAGCCTATAAAATCTCAACTTTTCTCATCTGTTAAGATTTTCTTTATGGTCAAGTACCTTGGACATTAAACTTTGACCACAGTTCCCTGGACATTAAAAAAAGATCTATTCCAGGAATTTAAAACATTATTTCTACACACATATAATCAGGTTTATTAAATGCACTATTCAATTCCTTATACTCGTATTTTCATCTACTAGACCTAATTCTGATAAACACGTACTGAAATCCTGGCCAGGTGCAGTGGCTCACACCTGTAATACCAGCACTTTGGGAGGCTGAGGTGGGTGGATCACGAGGTCAGGAGTTCGAACCCAGTCTGGCCAACATAGCAAAACCCCGTCTCTACTAAAAAAACAACAACAACAAAATTAGCCAGGCATGGTGGCAAGCGCCTATAATCCCAGCTACTTGGGAGGCTGAGGTAGGAGAATCGCTTGAACCTGGTGGAGGCAGAGGCTGCAGTGAGCTGAGATCTCACCACTTCACTCCAGCCTGGGTGAAAGAGCAAAACTCTGTCTCAAAAAAAAAAAAAAAAATTATATATATATATTTTTTATATATATATATAGTTCATAAACTATGTCTTTTACGATAGTAACAATTCATTTACCTAGTTTGATATTTAAATTTCGCCTTGTCTAATATTATTATAATTACTGATCTTTTGGATATTTTCCTGTATCTTAGATCTTTATTCAACTCTTTTATTTTCAGCTTTGTCTATCAAGTTTTCAATAGTTTGCTTCTTCGAAACAGGACTTGGTTAGGTTTTGTTTCTTAAACTAATCTCACAGTATTTTACTGGCGCAATATATTGACAGTATTTTACTGGGACAATATATAATCTGACGGTATTTTACTGGCACAATATATAATCTATTTGCATTTAGTTTAATGACTGCTATACCTATTTGATTCCTTCCAACCAAATGTTTAATCAATCTTAGTGAAAAGTAATTTATATATAATAAGATGCAGCCACTTAAGTGTACAATTTGATAAGCTTTGACAAATATATACATGAAGTGTAATCTCCTCAAACAGGATATAAAACAGTTCCCTCACCCCCAAAGCTCTTTTATATCCCTCTCCAGGTAATCCCTACCAACCTCTGCCTCAAACATTGATCTTATCTTTCCCACTATAAATCAGTTTTACAAAATTTGATTTAATGGAATTAAAGACACTTTTGTGTCTTGCTCCTTTTTATAAACATAACTTTTCTAAGCATTGTATCAATAGTTTGCTCCTTCACACTGCTGAGTAGTATTCTCTTGTATGAAAATACACAACTTGTTTATTGGTGGACACTTGGATTATGTAATTATAGTCTTTTATAAATGAAGCTAAGACATCTACAAATCTTTCTGTGGACAGGTATATACATTTCTCTTGAATAAATATACAAAATGAAATCACTGGATCAAAGTATAGATATGCACTTAAATTTTTAGGAAACTGCCAAACTGTTTCCACCTTACAATCACATCTTCAAGGTACGAGAGCTCTACTTATTCCTCATCAGTTCCCACCTTTGGTATAATCAGACCTTTTATTGGTTATTCCAGTAAGTATGCATTATCCTATCTCATTATGACATAAATTTGTATTTTTCTGATATTTAAAGATTTTCAGAGGCTGGGCACGGTGGCTTATGTCCATAATCTCAGCACTTTGGGATGCCAAACCAGGTGGATCACTTAAGCCCAGGAGCTCAAGACTAGCCTAAGCAACATAGTGAAACCTCGTCTCTACAAAAAACTTAGCCAAGTGTGGTGGTATGACCTTTAGTCCCTTTGGAGGCTAAGGTAGAGGATTGCTTGAGCCCAGGAAGCAGGTTGCAGTGAGCCAAGATGGTGCCACTACACTGCAGCCTGGACGACAGAGGGAGAAACTGTCTCAAAAAAATAAAATAAAAAAGATTTTGAGTACCCTTTCTGTGTGTTTACTGATCATTTGCACATATTATTTTGTAATGCGTTTGTTCTTACTTTCGCCCTTCTTTTTCTTTCCAACTTTTATCTTAGGTTCAAGGGGTACATGTGCAGGTTTCGCAGGGGTTTGATGTACAGATAATTCCATCACCCAAGTAATCAGCGTAATACCTGAAAGGCAGTTTTTCAGTCCTCACTCTCCTCCCACCCTCCACCCTCAAATAGATCCGGTGTCTGTTGCTCCCTTCTTTGTGTCCATGTGTACTCAACGGTTAGTTCCCACTTGTAAGTGAGAGCATGTGGTATTTGGTTTTCTGTTCCTGCATTAATTCACTTAGAATAATGGCATCCCTGCATCCACGTTGCTGCAAAGGACACAACTGCTTTCATTTTTACAGGTGGTAGTATTCCATGGAGTGTTTGTACCACATCTTCTTTTTTCTTTTTCTTTTTTGAGAGGGAGGTTCACCCTGTCACCCAGGCTGGAGTGCAATGGCACGATCTCAGCTCAACTGCAACCTCCGCCTCCTGGGTTCAAGCAATTCTCTGCCTCAGCCTCCCAAGTAGCTGGGATTACAGGCGTCCACCACCATGCCCGGCTAATTTTTCTATTTTTAGTAGAGACAGGGTTTCACCATCTTGGCCAGGCAGGTCTTGAACTCCTGATCTTGTGATCTACCCACCTCAGCATCCCAAAGTGCTGGGATTACAGGCGTGAGTCACCACGCCCAGCCTTCTGGTTGTTTTTCTATTTGTTTGTTTTTATAACTTAAGTCCTGGGATACATGTGCAGAACATGCAGGTCTGTTACACAGGTATATGCGTGCCTCAGTGCTTTGCTGCACCCATCAACCTGTCACCTACATTAGGTATTTCTCTTAATGCTGTCCCTCCCTAACTCCCCACCCACCAACAGGCCCACACCAGTGTGTGATATTCTCCTCCCTGTGTCCATGTGTTCTAATTGTTCAGTTCCCACTAATGAGTGAAAACATGCGATGTTTAGTTTTGTTCCTGTGTTAGTTTGCTGAGAATGGTGGTTTCCAGCTTCATCCATGTCCCTGCAAAGGACATGAACTCATTTGTTTTTATGACTGCACAGTATTCCATGGTGTACATGTGCCACATTTCCTTTATCCAGGCTATCAATGATGGGCATATGGGCTGGTTTCAAGTCTTTGCTATTATGAACAGTGATGCAATAAACATATGTGTGCATGTGTCTTTATAGTAGAATGATTTATAATCCTTTGGGTATACACCCAGTAACGGGATTGCTGGGTCAAATGGTTATTTCTGGTTCTAGAACCTGGAGGAATCGCCAGACTGTCTTCCACAATGGTTGAACTTATTTACACTCCCACCAACAGTGTAAAAGCGTTCCTATTTCTCCACATCCTCTCCAGCATCTGTTGTTTCCTGACTTTTTAATGATCGTCATTCTAACTGGTGTGAGATGGTATCTCATTGTGGCTTTGATTTGCATTTCTCTAATGATCCGTGATGATGAGCTTTTTTTCATCTTTGTTGGCTGCATAAATGTCTTCTTTTCAGAAGTGGGTGTTCATATCCTTTGCCCACTTTTTGATGGGGTTATTTGCTTTTTTCCTTGTAAATTTGATCTTTGTAGATTCTGGATATTAGTCCTTTGTCAGATGGACAGTTTGCAAAAACTTTCTCCCATTCTGTAGGTTTTTCTGTTCACTCTGATGATAGTTTCTTTTGCTGTGCAGAAGCTCTTCAGTTTAATTAGATCCCATTTGTCAATTTTGGCTTTTGTTGCCTTTGCCTTTGGTGTTTTAGTCAAGAAGTCTTTGCCATGTCTTTGCCATGGGATTGCCTAGGTTTTCTTCTAGGGTTTTTATGGTTTTAGGTCTTACGTTTAAGTCTTTAATCCATCTTAAATTATTGTATTAGGTGTAAGGAAGGGGTCCAGTTTCAGTTTTCTGCATATGGCTAGCCAGTTTTCCCAACACCATTTATTAAATAGGGAATCCTTTCTCCATTGCTTGTTTTTGTCAGGTTTCCCAAAGATTAGATGGTTGTAGATGTGTGGCGTTATTTCTGAGGCCTCTGTTCTATTCCATTGATCTATATGTGTTTTGGTACCAGTACCAAGCTGTTTTGGTTACCATAGCCTTGTAGTATAGTTTGAAGTTAGACAGCATGATGCCTCCAGCTTTGTTCTTTTTGCTTGGGATTGTCTTGGCTATACGGGCTTTTTGGTTCCATGTGAAATTTAAAGAAGTGTTTTCTAATTATGTGAAGAAAGTCAATGGTAGCTTGATAGGGATAGTATTGAATCTATAAATTACTTTGGGCAGTATGGCCATTTTCACTATATTGACTCTTCCTATCCATGAGCATGGAATGTTTTCCATTTGTGTCCTCTCTCATTTCCTTGAGCAGTGGTTTGTAGTTCTCCTTGAAGAGATCCTTCACATCCCTTGTAAGTTGGATTCCTAGGTATTTTATTCTCTTTGTAGCAATTGTGAATGGGAGTTCACTCATGATTTGGCTCTCATGAGTTTGTCTATTATTGGTGTATAGGAATGCTTGTGATTTTTCACACTGATTTCCTATCCTGAGACTTTGCTGAAGTTGCTTATCAGCTAAAGGAGATTTGGGGCTGAGACAATGCGGTTTTCTAAATATACAATCATGTCATCTGCAAACAGAGATAATCTGACTTCCTCTCTTCCTACCTGAATACCCTTTATTTCTTTCTCTTGCCTGATTGCCCTGGCCAGAACTTCCAATACTACGTTGAATAGGAGTGGTGAGAGAGGGCATCCTTGTCTTCTACCGGTTTTCAAAGGGAATGCTTCCAGCTTTTGTCTATTCAGTATGATATGGGTCTGTCATAAATAGCTCTTATTATTTTGAGATAAGTTCCATCAGTATCTAGTTTATTTGGAGTTTTTAGCATGAAGGGCTGAATTTTATTGAAGGCCTTTTCTGCATCTATTGAGATAATCATGTGTTTTTGTCACTGGTTCTGTTTATGTGATGGATTATGTTTACTGATTTCCGTCATGTTGAACCAGTCTTGCATCCTAGGGATGAAGCCAACTTGATTGTGGTGGATAAGCTTTTAGATGTGCTGCTGGATTCGGTTTGCTAGTATTTTATTGAGGATTTTCGCATTGATGTTCATCAAGGATATTGGCCTGAAATTTTCTTTTTTTGTTGTGTCTCTGACAGGTTTTGGTATCAGGATGATGCTGGCCTCATAAAATGAGTTAGGGGGGAGTCCATCTTTTTCAATTGTTTGGAATTGTTTCAGAAGGAATGGTACCAGTTCCTCTTTGTACCTCTCGTAGAATTCGGCTGTGAATCTGTCTGGGTCTGGCCTTTTTTGGTTGGTAGGTTATTAATTACTGCCTCAATTTCACAACTTGTTATTAGTCTATTCAGGGATTCAACTTCTTCCTGGTTTAGTCTTGGGAGGGTGTATGTGTCCAGGAATTTATCCATTTCTTCCAGATTTTCTAGTTTCTTTGTATAGAGGTGTTTATAGTATTCTCTGATGGCAGTTTGTATTTCTGTGGCATCAGTGGTGATATCCCCTTTATCATTTTTTATTGTGTCTATTTGATTCTTCTGTCTTTTCTTCTTTGTTAGTCTAGCTAGCAGGATTTACTGATTTTTTGAAGGGTTTTTCATGTCTCTATCTCCTTCAGTTCTGCTCTGATCTTAATTATTTCTTGTCTTCTAGCTTTTGAATTTGTTTGCTCTTACTTCTCTAGTTCTTTCAATTGTGATATTAGGGTGTCAATTTTAGATCTTCCCTGCTTTCTCCTGTGGGCATTTAGTGCTATAAATTTCCCTTTAAACACTGCTTTAGCTGTGTCCCACAGATTCTGGTACGTCGTGTCTTTGTTCTCATCGGTTTCAAAGAACTTATTTATTTCTGCCTTAATTTCATTATTTATCCAGTAGTCATTCAGGAGCAGGTGGTTCAGTTTCCATGTAGTTGTGCAGTTCTGAGTTTCTTAATCCTGAGTTCTAATTTGAATGCACTATGGTCTGAGGGACTACTATGATTTCCATTCTTTTGCATTTGCTGAGGAGTGTTTTAATACCAATTATGTGGTGAATTTTAGAATAAGTGCTATGTGGTGCTGAGAAGAATGTATATTCTGTTGCTTGGGGGTGGAGAGTTCGGTAGATGTCTATTAGGTCCTCTTAGTCCAGAGCTGAGTTCAAGTCCTGAATATCCTTGTTAATTTTCTGTCTCATTGATCTGTCTAATATTGACAGTGGGGTGTTAAAGTCTCCCACTATTATTGTGTGGGAGTCTAAGTTTCTTTGTAGGTCTCTAAGGACTTGCTTTACGAATCTGGGTGCTCCTGTATTGGGTGCATATATATTTAAGATAGCTCTTCTTGTTGCATTGATCCCTTTACCGTTATGTAATGCCCTTCTTTGTCTTTTTTGATCTTCATTGGTTTAAAGTCTGTTTTATCAGAGACTAGGATTGCAATCCCTGTTTTGTTGTTGTTGTTTTGCCTTCCATTTGCTTGGTAAATATTCCTCCATTCCTTTATTTTGAGCCTATGTGTGTCTCTGCACATGAGATGAGTCTCCTGAATACAGAACACCGATGGGTCTTGACTCTTTATCCAATCTGCCAGTCTGTGTCTTTTAATTGGGGCATTTACACTTAAGGCTAATATTGTTAAGTGTGAATCTGATCCTGTCATTATGATGCTAGCTGGTTATTTTGCCCGTTAGTTGATGCAGTTTCTTCATAGTGTCAATGGTCTTTACAATTTGGTATGTTTTTACAGTGGCTGGTACTGGTTTTCCTTTCCATATTTAGTGCTTCCTTCAGGAGCCCTTGTAAGGCAGGCCTGGTGGTAACAAAATCTCTCAGCATTTGTTTGTCTGTAAAGAATTTGACTCCTCCTTCGCTTAAGCAGCTTAGTTTGGCTGGATATGAAATTTCGGGATGAAAATTCTTTTCTTTAAGAATGCTGAATAGGGGGAGCTTGCAGTGAGCCGAGATCACGCCACTGCACTCCAGCCTGGGCGACAGAGCGAGACTCCATCTCAAAAAAAAAAAAAAAAAAAAAAAAGAATGCTGAATATTGGCACCACTCTCTTCTGGCTTGTAGGCTTTCTGCTGAGAGATCTGCTGTTAGTCTGATAGGTTTCCCTTTGTGGGTAACTTGACCTTTCTCTCTGGCTGCCCTTAACCCTTTTTCCTTCATTTCAACCTTGGTGAATCTGATGATTATGTGTCTTGGGTTGCTCTTCTCGAGGAGTATCTTTGTGGTGTTCTCTGTATTTCCTGAATTTGAACATTGGCCTGTCTTGCTAGGTTGGGGAAGTTCTCCTGGATAATATCCCGAAGAGTGTTTTCCAACTTGGTTCCATTCTCCCCAACACTTTCAGGCACACCAATCAAATGTAGGTTTGGTCTTTTCACATAGTCCCATATTTCTTGGAGGCTTTGTTTGTTCCTTTTCATTCTTTTTTCTCTAATCTTGTCTTCACGCTTTATTTCATTAAGTTGATCTTCAATCTCTGATATCCTTTCTTTTGCTTGATTGATTCGCCTATTGATACTTGTGTATGCTCCACAAAGTTCTTGTGCTTTGTTTTTCAGCTCTATCAGCTCGTTTATGTTCTTCTCTAAACTGGTTATTCTAGTTAGCAATTCCTCTACCTTTTTTTCAAGGTTCTTAGCTTCCTTGCATTGGGTTAGAACATGCTCCTTTAGCTTAGAGGAGTTTGTTATTACCCACCTTCTGAAGCCTACTTCTGTTAATTCATCAAACTCATTCTTTGTCCAGATTTGTTCCCTTGCTGGCGAGGAGTTGTGATCCTTTGGAGGAGAAGAGGCGTTCTGGTTTTTGGAATTTTCAGCCTTTTTGCGCTGGTTTTTCCTCATCTTCGTGGATTTATCTACCTTTGGTGACCTTCAGGTGGGGTTTCTGTGTGGACGTCCTTTTTGTTGATGGTGATATTATTCCTTTCTGTTTGTTAGTTTTTGTTCTAACAGGCCCCTCTGCTGCAGGTCGGCTGGAGTTTGCTGGAGGTCCTCTCCAGACCCTGTTTGCCTGGGTATCACCACTGGAGGCTGCAGAACAGCAAAGATTACTGCCTGTTCCTTCCTCTGGGAGCTTCTTCCCAGAGGGGCACCTGCCAGATGCCAGCTGGAGCTCTCCTGTATGAGCTGTCTGTTGACCCCTGCTGGGAGGTGTCTCCCAGTCAGAAGGCATGGGGGTCAGGGACCCACTTGAGGAGTCTGTCCCTTAGCAGAGCTCGAGCGCTGTACTGGGAGATCTGCTGCTCTCTTCAGAGCCGGCAGGCAGCAACGTTTAAATTCTGCTGAAGCTGCGCCCACAGCCACCCATTCCCCTAGGTGCTCTGTCCCAGGGAGATGGGAGTTTTATCTATAAGCCCCTGACTGGGGCTGCTGCCTTTCTTTCAGAGATGCCCTGCCCAGAGAGGAGGAATCTAGAAAGGCAGTCTGGCTACAGAAGTTTAGATCATTTATATCTTTTTTCTTTTCTAATAAAAACATTTGCAGGTACAAATTCCTCTCTATATACTGCGTTAGCTGCATTCCACAAATGTAACAGACTGTGTTTACACCTTCATTCATTCCAAAATGTTTTTCTAATTTCCCTTATTTCTCCTTTGACCTATGTGTAATTTAGATGTTGCTTAATTTCCAAATGTTTGGGGAATTTTTCTAGTTATCTTTTTGTTAATGATTTCTATTGCAATTCCACAGAAACTATGGCTCATGCCTATAACAGCATTTTGGGGGACCAAGGTGGAAGAATCACTTGAGGCCAGGAATTTGAGACCAGCCTGCACAACATAGTGAGACCTCATCTCTATTAAAAATTAAAAAAAAAAAAAATAGCTGAATTTGGTAGAGTGTACCTGTAGTCCCAGCTACTCAGGAGGCTGAGGTGAGAGAATCATTTGACCCTGGAGATAGAGGATGCAGTGAGTTATAATCGCAACACTTCAGCCTGGATGACAGAGCAAGCGAGACCCTGTCTTCAAAAAAGAACACACATGATGTACGGTTTCAGTCCTTTTAAATGTATTGATATTTGTTCTATTATCCAGGATATAGTCTATTTTACTGAATGTTCTAAAGGCACTTGAATGTGTAATCTGCAGTTGATACGTATCATATTCTCTAAGTGCCATTTATGTCAAGTTAATTGACAATGTTATTCAAGTCTTCTATATCCGCCCTATTTTTCTGTATACTTGGTTTTATCAATATTGAAAGGCAAAGGTTGAAATCTACAACTATAATTGTGGACTTGCACATTTCTCATTTTAGTTCTGACCATTTGTACTTCATGTATTTTAGAACTCTGTTATTAAACACCTACAAATGTAGGACTGTTTTGTCTTCTTGATGAACTTACACGTTTGTCTTTACAAAATATTTCTATCTCTGTTAATATTCCTTGTTTGTGTGAAGTCTACCTTGTTTTTGGGTTTTTTTTTCTCTTGACTTTTATTTTAGATTCAGGAGTATGTGTGCAGGTTTGTTGCATGGGTAAATTGCCCGTTGCCGAGGTTCGATGTACAAAGAATCCTTTCAACCCAGTCGTACGCATAGTACCTAATAGGTAGTTTTTCAACCCACCCCTGGCTCCCAACCTCCCCTCTCAAGTAGTCCCCAGTGTCTACTGTTCCCATCTTTGTGTCCATGTGTATTCACTGTTTAGCTTCCACTTACAAGAACATGCGGCATTTCATTTTCTGTTTCTGTGTTAATTCACATGAAGTTGACTTCGATCTTAATATAGCTACTCCAGTTTTCTTTTTATGAGACTACATAATTTATTCACATTTAGTAGATGACCTAAATATTAATTTTGTTCTTTCCATCTATATTTTGTTTGTTGCTTATTTGACATTGCTATCTTTTTCCTTTTTCCTTATTTTATTAGTGTGATAAAGTTGGCGTGCAGGCTGGGTACACACTGGCTCATGCCTGTAATCCCAGCACTTTGGGAGGCTGAAGAAGGCAGATCACTTGAGGCCAGGGGTTCGAGACCAGCCTGGCCAAAATGGCGAAACTCCATCTCTACTAAAAATACCAAAAAACTATCTGGGCATGGTGGCACATGCCTACAATCCCAAGTACTCTGGAGTCCAAGGTACAAGAATCATTTGAACCCAGGAGGCAGAGGTAACAGTGAGCCAAGATCCCACCACTGCACTCAAGCCTGGGTGACAGAGCAAGATTCTGTCTCAAAAAGAAAAAAAAAAAAAGTTGTCATTCATTTCATTTCCCCCTTTACCTAAATACTACTGAACTTTTCCATCTTATCAATGGTTATCTTCCCTTTCCTGCCTTTCACTGTTGAAAGCATATGTCTTTACTATAATTTATAAACAAGATGTAAACATTTCCCCTACAAAAATACTCCACACTTATCCACTCCTTTCCCATTCCCAACCCCAAAAATGAGACTCCTAAAATACATCTACCTTTTCTTCTTTTCCCTTCCCTCCCTACTCTATGACACCTTTGGCACATTTCTTCTGCAGAGCACCCTAATTCCTATACTCTGCAGAGAGAGCTCAATACTCATTCAAAACTTTTCCTTATGTCCATTCTATTAAAGAGGTCTAATGTAGCACTTACATATTTCCAGTCCAACTTCATCCATTAAGATATAATTTTAAATATAAAACCAAGTTCATTGTTCACTGCTCTTCACTCTCTTCTTCACCTTTCCCAGTCTTATAGTCTCTGTTCTGCTTCATTTATTTGCCTAGTATTTTCCTCAAATAGGATACTTGAGTGGTATGCTCTGAATTTATATAGACCCCCTAAACATCTTTCTTTTACCTGTACAGATAAATACCTTGGCTGGATATGGTATTCTTGGATTGCAGTCATTTTTCTCTCAGTAGCTCTAGATGGTAATCCACTGCTTTTTAGCTATAGTTTTCAAATTTGAAATGTGATGCCTGTCTTTTTTTTTCTTCTGTGGCTTACTGCCACTCCTCCATCCATTTCCTTTTTCAGTTCTTTTCTTTTGATTTCAATAGTTTTGGGAGTACAGATAGTTTCTGATTACATAGATGGGTTCTTTAGCAGTGACTTTTGAGATTTTAGTGCACTCATCATCCGAGCAGCGCACACTGTACACAATATGTAGTCTTTTCTTCCATCTGTTTCTTTCTCTCCTTCTGGAAGTCATATTATCCACATTTTGGACATCTCAAATTTCTCCTCCAAGTTTCTTTGCTTTCATGATTTCTCTTTATATATTTGCTCTTCAAAATTTTCTTACACTGCCCCTCTTTTAATTCATTTACTGAATTGTTTAATAAGGAAATCATAGATTTCAGTTCCAGAAAGTTATCTGTTGGAAAAAGTACATTTAACTCTCTTTAAATGTTCTAGATTTTTAATTTAAAATTTGTAAAGCCAGCCTCACATGGATGTGTTCAAGCAGACAGGCTGTGAGTACACTGTGTGTTAACCTGTAGTAATCTCTGTTCTCAGATCTCCCAGTACTGCTTCAGCCTTAAGCACAGGTTAAGACTCTGCCCATCCATTCAGCAATACATTTGCCTTGTAGAGATCAAGAAGGCCAACTATACTACATACATGGTTGCTATGTCCCATCTTCCAGGATCTGCAGCTTCATGGTCCTTGCCCCTGGCTACAATGGCCAGCTACACACCAGTTCTCTCTGCTTAGAAGGATCACTACAGAACCAGATCCTGCAGTTCTCTGTAGGGCACCACAGCAGGCTGGCTCAAGAGAACCAGACAGGGGGTAGGTAACTGAGGGAGCCAAGGAAGCAGGCCTCATTCAGGCTGCCATTTTCTTCATATCCCCCTTGGCTCCTCCTTATTATTAAAGCGCATCTGAGTTTGGGTTTTCTGTTGTTTCCAATCAAAAGTATCCCAACTACTTATTTTACCAATTCTAAAATGAACACTTTTAAAACTAATAGCTCAGAAATCAGGATATATTATAAAATCTATGGTATGTCACATACCATAAGTGACAGTGTTTTTTCTCAGTTCACAAAATAAGAGTGTATTTTGCACTCAATGGCACCTTGGTAAGGTGCGGTTATATATATGGCAACTCCAAACCTGGAGGAGCCCAACTCTCTGCTTACTGTTATATACCAACAAGCAGCTAGACATGGCTAGAGACAAAATATTATGCTGTTTGGTCTCTCTTCACACTTATAAACACACATCTCATATAGACTCACCACACTGTGGGTCAACCAATAATTCATTTCCCCGGTCAATTCACTTTTTACACCTTATTTTCTCTCAATTTCCTAAACCTTCTTCCCTCTCTTCAATTTTAGCTGATAATTAGTAGATTATCCTACTTGTTTCATATCTATTGTCTTCCAGTGGAATGTAAACTTCACAACAGCATGGATTTTTGTCTGTTCTGTTGACTATTTACATTTAAAGAGAGTACATTTTTAAATGTTCTAGATTTTTAATTTAAAATTTGGAAAGCCAGTCTCACATGGATGTGTTCAAGCAGACAGGCTGTGAGTACACTGTGTGTTAACCTGTAGGAATCTTCTCTGTTCTCAGATCTTCCAGCACTGCTTCAGCCTCAAGCACAGGTTAAGACTCTGCCCATCCATTCAGCAAAGTATGCCCGGCATTCTAATGGCACTCAGTGAATAGTTGTAGAAAGAATAACTAATGAGGAGAGAACTATATATATTTTTCCCCACTACTAAATGCACATACTATGCCTCTCCTCTAGTTACAAAGGATAAATGGTGTGAGCCCATTCAGAGTTGCATCGTCTACCTGGGTCCAGAATTTTTAAACTCCACCAAATCAAGGGCATTACCAGAGCAAATCTAATTCTAACTTCCACCCAATACTTTTACCCTCTGCTGGATCAGCTTACAGACAAGCTGTTGCATTCTCTTCTTAAAAAACAAACCCCCTTCTGCTCATATTCTTCAGGCTACTGCCTACTTCTCTTCTCACTTTTATATAAAAAATCTTGGCCGGGCGCGGTGGCTCAAGCCTGTAATCCCAGCACTTTGGGAGGCCGAGACGGGCGGATCACGAGGTCAGGAGATCGAAACCATCCTGGCTAACACGGTGAAACCCCGTCTCTACTAAAAAATACAAAAAACTAGCCGGGTGCGGTGGCGGGGGCCTGTAGTCCCAGCTACTCGGGAGGCTGAGGCAGGAGAATGGCTTGAACCCGGGAGGCGGAGCTTGCAGTGAGCCGAGATCCGGCCACTGCACTCCAACCTGGGCGGCAGAGTGAGACTCCGTCTCAAAAAAAAAAAAAAAAGATAATAACAAAAAAATCTTATTGAAAGTTGTCTACTTTAGGCCGGGCGCGGTGGCTCAAGCCTGTAATCCCAGCACTTTGGGAGGCCGAGACGGGCGGATCACGAGGTCAGGAGATCGAGACCATCCTGGCTAACACGGTGAAACCCCGTCTCTACTAAGAAATACAAAAAACTAGCCGGGCGAGGTGGCGGGCGCCTGTGGTCCCAGCTACTCGGGAGGCTGAGGCCGGAGAATGGCGTGAACCCGGGAGGCGGAGCTTGCAGTGAGCTGAGATCCGGCCACTGCACTCCAGCCTGGGCTACAGAGCGAGACTCCGTCTCCAAAAAAAAAAAAAAAAAAAAAAAAAAAAGAAAGTTGTCTACTTTGACTAACGCTCTCACCAAATACCTTAACCAACTCCAACTGGACTTTAACCCTTACCCTCCTCTGAAATCCCTTTGTTAAGGTACATAAGGTAAATCTCATAGCATTCAAAAAGCTAGTAACTCTCTTCTTAAAACCCTTTTCACTTGGTCCCCAAAACTCTCCACTCTGGATTCCCTGGCAGCTTCTTCTCAGTTCACTTTACTAAATCTGCCTGCCTTCCCAATCTCTAAAAAGTAGCCCCGCTTCTCTATCTAAAGCCTGTTTCTCTACGTAATTCACTGGGTAGGTGATCTCACACTACCTCAAAGCTTTACATACCATCTACATACATTTTTAACAACCAAATTTTCATCTCCAGAATAGTATCACCATTCTCCTGATTATTCCAAGTAAAAACTAGGAATAATGCAAGCATAACATCTGTTTAAAAAAATTCTATTTTTCCTTTCTAACATTTATCACTTATATTACTTTTCTTGCCTTATTGCAGCTGTTTTAGACCTTCATTACAATACTGAAAATGAAAAGAACTTCTGATAGAAGTATCCTGTCTTATTCCCAATCTCAGGGAAAAGCTTTCAGTATTTCATCATACAGTGTGATTGTTATCCTAAATTCTTTGTACAAGCTCTTAATATATTAAGGAAGTATCTTTTTTTTCTTTTATCTTTTTAAGACAAGGTCTTGCTCTGTCACCAAGGCTGGAATGCAGTGGTGGGATCATGACTCACTGCAGCCTCAACCTCCCAGGCTCAAGCGATCCTCCCACTTCAGCCTCCCAAACAGCTAGGACTACAGGCACACACCACCATGCCTGGATAATTTTGTTATTTTTGTAGAGACAGAGTCTCACTATGTTGCCCAGGATGGCCTCAAACTCCTGGCCTCAAGCAATCCTCCCACATCAGCCTCCCAAAGTATTAGGATTACAGGCATGAATCACCTCACCCAGTCAAGGAAGTATTTTCCATTCCTAGTTTGTTAAAGGTTTTTATCATTAATGTATTGAACTCCATTTTTTAAAATTATGTATCTACTAAAATAATCATTTATACGTAAATGTTGTGAGTGATACTGATTTTCAAGTATTAAATCAACCTTAAATTTCTCAAATAAACCCATTTGGTCATGATTATTTAGGTATTTCACTAAATACAGTCTGCAAATATTCTGTTTACATTTTTTCCATCTATGTTCATAACACAGACTGACTTGCTGTTTTCCTTTTCTTTCAGGTTTTCATAACAAAATGATGCTGGCTGGATAAAAACAAGAATAGAATTTCACCTCTTTTCCTATGCTCTGGAAGAGTCTGTGTAAGACTGGTGAAATGCCTATAAAAGTTGGGAAGAACTGACTGGTGAAGTTATCTGGACCTGGAGTTTTCTTTTTAGTAAGTCGGCTTTCCTAGATATTTGCCATTTCATCTAAAATTTTCAATGTACTGGAATAGTCATTAAAAATATCCTCCTGATTTTGTCAGCATCTATAAGATCTACCGTGATCTCCCCTTTCCTATTACTGATATCAGTCATTTGTTTGCTTTTTGCCTTTATCAATCTCTCCAGCAGTTGATCAATTTCATTAGTCTTTTCTAATGTTTGTCTGTTAATTCTTGCTACTGTACCTGTTTTATATTCAACTAATTTATATTTATTGTTTTCTTCCCTTTGGAGCACATTGTATAGTGCTTTTTCTACTTGGAGTTGAAAACTTAGATCTTCACCTTTCTTTTTTAATGTATGCATTTAAAGCTATAATTTTCATTCTCAGAATGCCATTAACTGTATCTCAAAGTTTTGACAGATAATACTTTCACTGCCATTCCGCTTTAAACATTTTCAAATTTCCAAGGTGATTTCTTCTTTGATTCATGAATATTTAGAAGTATACAGAAACTATATGGTACAATGTTCTATATAAGTCAATTAGGCCAAGTGTTTTCAAATCTTTCTGTTCTATGAACTATTGAGAGAGTATTAAAATTACTTTTGCCATTAGCAGTGGATGCTAAAAAGTAGAAGGAAATTCTGACGAGCAGCAGGGCATGTGCATGGTCTTAAAGCATCTCCCCAAAGACTGCTTATTGATTGCAAATAGGAAAAAAATAGTAATTATATAGTGGAAAAATAAGACAGCACCTCAAACAGGAGAATAAAATCAACATTAAAAAATATCAGACAGATAGATGGTCATCGTATGCCTCCAGATCGAAGAACACCCCCTCACCTATGTAGTATTCTGGCCAAGGATTCGTAATTTGAATCTAATGATGGGAATGCAAAATAAGGAACTGGATTAAAAGAGGGGGAATGTATTAATCAATTTAATGATATTGACATTCTATCAATATCATTAAAAAACAAAAAAGAAAGAAAAAGAAATGCGGTACAAATATTCTAAATCAGGGACCGGCAAACTACAACTGCCAAGCCAAATCAGGCCTGCTGTTTGCTTATGTAGATAAAGTTTTCCTGAAACACAGCTGTATCTTTTCACATACTTATAGTCAATGGCTGCTTCTCTCTACAACAGCAGAGGTGACTAGATGTGACAGAGATCTATGACACAAATCCAAAAATATTTACTATCAGACCCTGTAGAGAAAATGTTTGTTGATCTCTGTTCTAGATTAAAGCGTGGCAATCAGATGTAATACCTAACCCTAGACTGCATCCTGTACTGCAGGTTGAAAATTACACAAAGAACATTGCAGGTCAACTGACAGAATGAAGCACAAACAGTAGATTAAAGCATTGTATAATGTCAAATATATTGAAGGTAAAAACTGTACCTTAAGACTCTTAAGACTATCACTAGTCTCAGAAAACACATACTAAAGTATTTTGGGTCAAGGGCCATGATACATATAGTTTACCCTTGAAAGTTTCAGAGGGAAAAATTATGTATACACACACATATCTGTGTATGTGTGCTTATGTGGAGGGAGGGGTGAGGAATGATAAAGCAAATGTAGCGAGATGTTCAATGAATTTGGGTAGAATACAAAGTTATGCTTTGCACTGTTTTTATTCTTGCACTTTTCTGTGAGCTTAAAATTATTTACAAATAAAAAATTTGTGGCCGGGCATGGTGACTCACACCTGTAATCCCAGCACTTCGGGAGGCCAAGACAGGTGGATAGCTTGAGGTCAGGAGTTCAAGACCAGCCTGGCCAACATGGCAAAACCCCATCTCTACTAAAAATACAAAAATTAGCCAGGCATGGTGGTACACACCTGTGGTCCCAGCTATTTGGGAGGCTGAGGCTGAGGCAGACGAATCACTTGAACCTGGGAGCCGGAGGCTGCAGCGAGCCGAGATCACACCACTGCATTCCAGCCTGGGCGACAGAGCAAGACTCTGTCTCCAAAAAAAAATTGTTAACATTTACCTCTGACATCTTTCACTTTATATATCATACGGTTTCAATTTTAGGTAAACACACACTTAGAATCATTCTTTCTGGTAGACTGTGCTTTGACCATTATGATAAGTTCCTATTTTGCCTCTAGCAATCCTTCTTAAGTCTATTTTGTCAGATATAGACATAAACCAGCTGTCTTTGGGTTAGCGTGTGATATATCTTTTTCCCTATCCTTTTACTTTCAATATTTGACTCACTACAGTTAAGTACAGTTTTGTATCATAGTTCATTGGTTTTCTTAAACTCACTTAGACAAATCTGTCATTGAACTGGTATCGTGAGTCAGTTTTCATTCCAGTACTGACATAACTGGAATTAAATTTACTGTCTTGCTATTTGTTTTCTATTTGCCCAGTTACCCTATGTTCCTTTTCCTATCTTGTTTTACCTTTTTTTGGATTAAATATTCTTATTATTGCATTTTTTCTTTATAAACTACTATGTTATGCATCCTTTTACTATTCACTTTTATTTTGCTATTACCTTTACTTTTACTACTATTAGTGATTACCCTAGAAATTATAACTTGCATCCCTGATTTATCAAGGCCTAATATAAATTAGTACTTATACCATTTCCTGGGCAATTCAAGGATCTTAAGTTTCACTTCTCCCATCCACCTATACCAGCTGCTTGGGCTTTGTTGGTGTATATTTTAATTCTATATTCTAAATCCCAGAGGACATTATTATTGCATACAATTAACATTCAGTTAAGTTGACCCACACTTTATTCTTTCCACTGCTCCTCATTCCTCTTACAATCTCTGTATTTCCTTCTGCAATCATTCTCCTCTGCTTATGGAACTCCCTTTACTGTAAGGCTGCCGGTGACTAATCCCCTCTGTTTTTGTTCATCTGAAAACACCTTTAGTTCTTAATTTTTGAAGTACATTTGCTACTGGATATAGAAGGGTAGAGAACTACAGCCCATGGACTAGCAGCCTGTTTCTGTAAGTAAGGTTTTACTGGAACACAGTCATGCCCATTTGCTTATGATTATTTATGACTGCTTTCATGCAACAATACAGAATAGTTGTGGCAGAGATCTCACATGGCCCAGGAGTCTAAGATATGTACCACCTGGCCCTTTAAAAAGAAAGTTGGTCAACTCTTGGTATACAATTCTATGCTGGCATTTATTTTCTTTTTAGCACTTTAAAACTGTCATTCCATTGTTTGGGCTTCCATTGTTTATATTAAGAAGGTAGCTTTCAGTCTTGTCCTTGCTTTTTTTTTTAAATAAGAAAATAAATTTTTAAAACAGAGACAAGATCTCACTGTGTTACCCAGGCTGGTCTCAAACTCCTAGGATCAAGGAATCATCCCGCCTCAGCCTCCCAAAGTACTGGGATTACAGGTATGAGCCATCATGCTCAGCCTTGTTCTTGCTTGTGTAAAGATAATGTGTCTCAACCCATTGGTTGCTTTAAGATTTTTAACTTTGGCCGGGAGCGGTGGCTCACGCCTGTAATCCTAGCACTTTGGGAGGCCAAGCCAGGTGGATCACGAGGTCAAGAGAGCGAGACCATCCTGGCCAACATAGTGAAAACCAGTTTCTACTAAAAATACAAAACTTAGCTGAGCGTGGTGGCACGCGCCTGTAGTTCCAGCTATTCGGGAAGCTGAGGCAGGAGAATCGCTTGAACTGGGAGGCGGAAGTTGCAGTAAGCCAAGATCCAGCCTGGGGACAGAGCAAGACTTGGTCTCAAGAAAAAAAAAAAAAAAAAGATTTTTAACTTTCTTAGCAAAAATGCTGAGTATGCTTTTCTTTCCTTACCCCATTTGGTGTTTGTTGCATTTCCTAAATCAACAGCTTTAAGCATACTATCACTTTGTGAACATTCTAGGACATTATCTCATGAAGTATTGCTTCTGCTCCACTCTTTTTCACCTTTTGGAGTTCTAATTACAACTGTGTCCCACATCATTCACACTCTTTCTGGTATGTGCAAAAGTAATTGCAGCTTTTGCTTTTAACTCCTTTTTTTTTTTTTTTTTTTTTTTGAGACAGAGTTTCACTCTGTTGCCCAGGCTGGAGTGCAGTGGCGCAATCTCGGCTCACTGCATTCTCCGCCTCCTGGGTTTAAGCAATTCTCTGCCTCAGTCTCCCAAGTAGCTGGGATTACAGGCACCCACCACCACGCCCGGCTAAATTTTTTTTTAATTTTTTTAGTAGAGACACGGTTTCACCATCTTGGCCAGGCTGATCTTGAACTCCTGACCTCATGATCCACCTGCCTTGGACTCCCAAAGTGCTGGGATTACAGGCATGAGTCACCACACCCAGCCTTTAACGCCAATTTTTAAATATTAGGTTGGTGCAAAAGTAATTGTGGTTTTTGCCATTAAAAAAAAAAAAACTGGCAAAAACCAAAATTACTCTTGCACCAACCTAGTATTTTTCATTCCTTTGTCTTTGGGCTTCTATACAGGTATTTCTTCCCAACATATCTTATAATTAACTAATTCTCTTCTCATCTAAGGCTCTTAAAATCAATTACTGTATTTCTAGTTTCCAGTGCTTCTTTTTATACTTTCTATTACTCTACTGAAATTACGGATCTTGTTATATAAATTCTTAAAGATACTAATCATTTATTTTAAAGTCTATTTCTAATCATTCTAAAAACTGATTTGTGTATGTATGTGTGTGTGTCCACTAATGGCCTTTTTTGGTCTGTTCCAAAATCCAATCCAGAATCCCACAGGGCATTTACTTTTTTTTTTTTTTTTTTTTTTGAGATGTAGTCTCGCTGCGTCACCCAGGCTGGAGTGCAGTGGCGTGATCTCAGCTCACTGCAACCTCCGCCTCCCAGGTTCAAACTATTCTCCTGTCTCGGCCTCCTAATTAGCTGGCATTATAGGCACCTGCCACCAGGCCCAGTTAATTTTTGTATTTTTGGTAGAGACAGGGTTTCACCATGTTGGCCAGGCTGGTCTCGAACTCCTGACCTCAGGTGATCCACCTGCCTCGGCCTCCCAAAGTGCTGAGATTACCAGCATGAGCCACCATGCCAGGCCACTACATTTACTTTTAATGTCTTCTTGGTCTCCTTGAGTCTGTTTCTTAGATAACTGAAATTTTAATTGAGATAACAGCAGATTCACATGTAGTTATAAGAAGAAATACAGACAGATTTCTTGTATACTTTGACGAGTTTCCCCAAATGGCAACATTTTTTAAAATTACAGTACAATATCACAACCAGAATATTGGCATTAATAAGTCAACTGCATTCAGGTTTCTACAGTTTTACTAGTACTCATTAGTGTGTGTGCGAGTGTATGTGTATGTGTCAGTGTGTCAAGTCTATACAATTCTGTCACCTATGTATAGATTCAAGGATCTACCTTCACAGTCAAGATACTGAACAGTTTCAACACTATAAGGATTCCCTGTGTTGCCCTTTTACAATCAGCATACCTCCTATCCCTGTGTTCTTAATGTAGCATTTTATCATTATGCCCATCTTTGTCTCTGGTAATTGTCTTTGCTCTGAAGTCTAATTTATCAAATATTAATACAGCCATTTCTGTTTTTTTATTAAATCAATGTTTGCATGGTATAATTTTGCATCCTTTTCTGTCTACCTATATTATTCAATTTGAAGTGACTGTCCTATAAGCAGTATATAGTTGGGTCATGTTTCTTCATCCACTCTACCAGTCTCTGTCTTTCGATTGGTATATTTAGTCCATCTATATTTAAGGTAATTATTAATACATCAAGGCTTAAGTTCTTGATCTTTTGTTCTCCTCTTCTTGCCTTCCTACAGGTCACTTGAACATTTTTTAGAGTCCTATATTAGGGTTCTCCAGAGAAACAGAACAAACTGGATATACGAGAGAGGATTTATTAGGGAAACTGGCTCACACAATTACAGGAGCTGAGAAGTCCCACGATAGGCTGTCTGCAAGCTGGAGAGCCAGGGAAGCCGATGGCGCAGTGCAGGACAAGCCCAAAGCCTGAGAACCAAGGGAGCTGATGGTATAACTCAGTCTGAGGCCAAAGGCCCAAGAACCTGGGAGACTGCTTGTGCTAGTCTTGAAGTCTTGATGGCCAGAGAGCCTGGAGTTCTAAAGTCCAAGGAGAGGAGAAGACAGGTGTCCCAGCTCCAGAAGAGAAATGAGATTTGCCTTTTTGTTCTATCTACGCCCTCAAACAACTGGATGGTGGCCACCCACATTAGGCAGGGGTAATCTTTACTCTCAGTTCACTGATTCCAGTGCCAACCTCTTCTGGAAACACCCTCACAGACACACACAGAGAGAATACCTTACCAGTTATCTAAGTCCCCCTTAACCCAGTCAAGTTGATACCTAAAATTAATCATCACGGATTCCAGCTTGATTTGTTTATATTTTTTTGAGTTTATATTTTTGTATAGCTTTTAAGTGATTACTTCAATTACTACAATATAAACATGCGACTTATAATAATCTGCTTATTAGTAACAATATTTTACCACTCTGAACAAAGTATGGAAACCTCACTTCCATTTAAGTCCTTTATCTTGATTTAAATATCATCATCTTTAGTGTTAGATGGTTTTATATTTTTTATTCTATCATCAAATAAGACTGATAAAACTTGGGAGGAAAGGAACAGTCTATTATTATTATTATTATTAGAAGACAGTGTTTCACTCTTATTGCCCAGGCTGGAGTGCAATTGCGCAATCTAGGCTCACTGCAACCTCCGCCTCCCAGCTTCAAGAGATTCTCCTGCCTCAGTCTCCCAAGTAGCTGGGGTTACAGGCATCTGCCACCACACCTAATTTTTTTTTTTTTTTTTTTTTTTTGTATTTAGTAGAGACGAGGTTTCACCACGTTGGTCAGGCTGGTGTTGAACTTCTGATCACAGGTGATCCACCCACCTCGGACTCCCAAAGTGTTGGGATCACAGGCGTGAGCCACTGCACCCAGCCTGGGACAGTCTATTAATTTAAGTACACATATTTCTGTCTCTCCATTGTTCCTTCTTTCTAATGCTCCAAGATTCCTTCTACTATCATTTCCTTTTGGCTTAAAGAACCTCCTTTAGTCCTTTTTTTTTTTTTTTGAGATGCAGTCTTGCTCTGTCACCCAGGCTGGAGTGCAGTGGCACAATCTCGGCTCACTGCAAGCTCCGCCTCCCGGGTTCACGCCATTCTCCTGCCTCAGCCTCCTGAGCAGCTGGGACTACAGGCGCCCACCACCACACCCAGCTAATTTTTTTGTATTTTTAGTAGAGACGGGGTTTCACCATGTTAGCCAGGATGGTCTCGATCTCCTGACCTTGTGATCCGCCTGCCCCGGCCTCTCAAAGTGCTGGGATTACAGGCGTGAGCCACCGCCCCAGCCCCCTTTCGCCAATTTTTAAGGGTTGTTCTGCTAGCAACAAATTCTTTAGGTATCCATTATCTGAGAATGTTTCTATTTTCCTCTAGTTCCTGAGGCACAATTTCACCAGATACAGAATTCACGATTGACAGTCCTTTTATTTCAGCACTTGAAAAACATCATGTCTTGTCCTTCTTCGTGTTTTCATACAAGAAATCGACTGTCATTTGAACTGGTGTTCCCTATAGGTAACATAACATTTCAGATGGCCTCCATGTTTTCAGACGAGAAATCTACTGCCATTTGAATTGGTATTTCCTTTAGGTAATGCATCATTTCTCTCTGGCTGCTTTCAAGACTTTCTCTTTGCCTTTAGGTTTCAAGAGTTTAATTATAATGTATCTTGGTGTTTCACTGGGTTCATTCTGTATGAAGTTTGCATAGCTTCTTGGGTCCTTAGGTTTTTCTTTTGCCAAATATGGTAAGATTTCCACTATTAGTTCTTTCAAACACTCTTTTAGTCCTACTTACTCTCCTTTCCTCTGGAAATCCAATTACGTGAATGTTAAGTCTTTTGTTATTGTGCCACAAGTCAATTTTTTTTTTTTTTTTGCAGTTTGTTTTCTTCTTATTAAGTGAATCCTATAGTTCCTTCTTCAAGTTTACTGATTCTGTCATTGCCACTCTATAGAGCCTGTCCAGTAGGTGGTTTTTCTCTATTGTTTTTCAGTTCTAAAATTTCTATTTTGGTGCTTTTTGATTTCATTTATTTAGTTTTAATTAATTTTATATGGCTTTTTGCTGAGATTTTTATATTTTTTATTTGTTTCAGGAGAATTTTAATTGATTTTGAAGAGCTTTTATGATGGATGCTTCAAAATCCTTGTCAGAAAATTCTAACATCTGATTCATCTTGTATTGGTGTCTGTTGATTGTCTTTTCTGATTCAAATTGTGGTTTCCTTTGTTGGTGGTATGACAAGTGATTTGCTATTATATCATAAACATTTTGTCTATTACGTTAGAAGTATCTAACATAGGCTTCCATTAAATCTTTTAGTTTAACAGTTAGCCACCCTGTTTAGTTTTAGCACGAGTATCTTGGTCTACTTTTCTAGGCTATCGTTCCAATGGCAGACTAATTTTCAGAGCCTTCGCAGTGTTATTTAGCCTGCTTTGTTTATCTAGTGCCGTTGAGCTCCCACTGGTCTCTGCTGGCGCTGCCTGAGACGGTAAAGAAGTTTCCCCGAGCCAGGCTGCCAGTTGTCTCTTGGTAGAAGAGGGTGGGGTAGTCCTAGGTTACTCCTAGCTTCCTCAGTATCGCTGGTGTGAAAAAGGCAAGCTTTGAACCCACAGAGACAAAGAGGTCTTCTGTAATGGACCACTTGCTCTTGTCAGTTCCACCCACCTGCCCATATCTCTGGGTAAGGGAGAAAAGGCTCAGGCCCACATGGCCAGAGATTTCTCAGACTGGGCCATTTGCTGTGGCTATGTCCTTTTTGCAGGTAGTGCCCACCCTGGTGTCTCTGGGCTGAAGAGGAAAATCTCACATCCACAGGGAAGAAGAGTCTTCTCAAACTGGACTGCGTGCTAAAGTTAGGTCTCTCTTACCCGTTCTGCCAACCTGCCTCAGTGAAAAAGGGACATCTCAGGACAGGCAAAGAAGGAATGTGCTTCCTCTCACCACTTACAGGGTTAAGATTAGGGCTAGAGTTCCAACTGATCCCCTTTGTCAATGCTGTCAGGCTTGCCAGATGTTTTCAGAGGGGACTTTCATTTGATTCAGGGGAAGAATGAGCCTACCCACCTAGCCTGCATTCTGTTGCTGGGTGGGAGGGTCAGGAAACACCAGGTCTAGGTGGCCTTGTAATGGATGGGAGGATGCAAGATGCTCTATTACTATGTTGTTCTTGAATCCTGTGATCCCAAGTCAGTTCACTTTCTTCTTATAAACTTCAAGAATTCTCCTTTGTGTGTCTTTTGTACCAACTCCAAGATTTAGAGTTGTATTCAGCAGGGAAGTGCAGGGAAGACGGAGTCTATACTATTTCATTTGTAATGAAAGCCTCCCTATAAGTCTGTTTCAATTATCTGTTTTCTCTCCTGATTTTCAGTCAATTTTTAAATTTTCAGGTCTTATTTTTTTTATTGAATGCCAGACTAAGTTTCACAATTATTTATTACATTATAAAATATTATACATAGTAATTATAATAATAACTTGAGGCAATGCTTGATGCTATCTTCCTCCACAGATTTACATTTGCTTCTAGCAAACAATAAAGCTAGGAGCAGATTCTTTAATCCAATCAGGGATTGAGGTAATGTGAAAGCTGGGCTTCAGCCTTTGTAAGAGCTGATCTATTCTGAGTTCACCCTTAAGCACAGGGTGTAGCCCATCCTTCAGGGTTCCCAACTAAAAGCCTGAGGTATTTTCCAGTGCCCCTTCTTTCTTTGCAGCCCCTGAAATCCAACTGTGTCCCCTGGTGCTGCATAACCACCAAAACTCTGCTTAGAACCTCAGTCTCTCTGCCATTACTTTGTGCTCAATCTCTTAGCTGCACATCTCAAATCGGCCAATCACCCCAAGGGAAAAGCTGTACCAAAAGTTGGCCCTCGCCCCTGAGTTTACCTTCTCTCCAAAATTTTGGTCTCTGTGGTCCCTTCTTTGCCTTGCTCACTTTCCAAAGCCTTCAAGTATAGATTTTTAAAACAATATTTCCCACCTTCTCTAATAGTTGGTCTCAGTTGGAGCACTGGCTTAGAAAAAGCTATTCTACCACTGATAGAAATGAAAATCCCCCTAGTGGCCTGTTTTGTGATATAAAGAGATGTCACAGGATCACCTTATAGCATTCTTGACCCCAACATGAAATAAGCCATTTTTCTAAGGTACCCTAAGTTCCTTGTAGTGGGAATTAGTATTTACAGAACAGAATCTGGCATTAGAAGTGCTCAATGCTACCTAGGTTGCTTTCTGGGATTTTCCAGCAGAGAAAATCAGACAATACATTTTCAAAAAAGAAAAAAGATCGTGAGTTCATACTGACATCTCCAACTCAAATTTATGATCCCAAGATTCTTAATCAACAACTTCTCTGTTTCTACCTTTGTATCTCTCTTTTCCACACCAAAATCCAGGGCCCCAATCCAATAAAATTATGCACTTGTTTTCCTTAACAACGCATACTTCCAGAACAATACCAGTAATTCCAGCTATACAATTACTAAAAACAGTTTACAATATTTTTGCAGTTGTTTGTCCTTGAGGATATGTCCCTCTAGAAATGTATAATCAAATTACTATGTTTCAAAGTCATTTGAAAGACCATGTGCTTCAGCCTCAAACTTAATATACATTTAGGTTCACTTACTCCATTTTGCACTTGATTCTTAGTGATTGCCTTTTTTCTCTCATTTTAATTTATTTTTATTTTATAATATGGTAAAGCATTGGCATGGCTCTAAATGTAATCCACAAAATAAAGAACATTCAGAAGTCTAGCCTCCATCCCTGTTTCATCCACCCCATTCCCTCTCTCTCCTTAATCATTTTTATTAGTTTTTGGTTTATCATTCCATTGGTGTGTTTATATGTATGCACAATATACATTTATAGATTTATAGATCCCCTTTCTTTAAAAAATGATAGCGTACAATACTACTGTTCTGCTACAGTGGGTTTTTTTTTCATTTAACAATATATTCTCCCCAACAGCAGTATATAGCTATTTCTCCTTCCCTTTTATAGCTACATAGTACTCTGCTCTGTGAACATGTCATACTTTATTTAACCAGCCCTCTAACGATACAAGCCCAGACTGAACTGCTATTGAATTTTGTTTTACAGTTTAAATTCACATGAAAATTCAAATGGTCTCACTGTGGTAACCAAATTGCTAACCTGCTGGTATTCTGGCCTTTGCTTTAACAGCTTTCAACAAAAAAGTTAACCATATAGACAAGACACAAAATATGCTCACAAAGCCCCTACCCAGACCCCTGATAATAGGGTTCTCAGATTAACATCGAAATATCCGCAGAGCTTTAAAAAACACAGATGATGTGGCCCTAACACAAACCCCTCTTGGGTGGAATTCAGCATTGCACTGGTCTTTTTTTTTTTTTTTTTTTTTGAGACGGAGTCTCGCTCTGTCGCCCAGGCTGGAGTGCAGTGGCCGGATCTCAGCTCACTGCAAGCTCCGCCTCCCCGGTTCACGCTATTCTCCTGCCTCAGCCTCCCGAGTAGCTGGGACTACAGGCGCCCGCCACCTCGCCCGGCTAGTTTTTTTTTTTGTATTTTTTAGTAGAGACGGGGTTTCACCGTGTTAGCCAGGATGGTCTCGATCTCCTGACCTCGTGATCCACCCGTCTCGGCCTTGCACTGGTGTCTTTAAAAGCTTCACAAATGATTCTAATACACCAAATCAACAGCACACTTTCTATATATGATCTTGTAATGTCTAAGTGTTAAAGTAACTGACTTAAATTTTTGGCACCAATACCAAAAATATTTCTGCATTCCAAAGTTTCATCTCTAATCACAAAATTTTGATCTAATTTCTTAAATTCAAAAGACAAAGATTCATCATTAATATTTACTCATACTAGTGATCTAAAATGTAAAATATTAAGCATTTGTCCTAATTATTAAAAATAATAATAAAGCTACAATCATTATAAATGATATAACATTATAAATGAATGCTATATGTTTTAATATTTAGGACATTCTACTACACCCATCCACAATAATTAAAACAACCATAAAATAATATGGCTCCCTCGTATTTTTAAATAATAATAAATCATCAACCTTGAAAGACTCATTAAAAGCAACGGACCAGTCCTTTGCTCAAATCCTGGGCTGTCCCTGGAATTGTCCTGGCTGGATCAAGGTCTCCAATTACTCCTACAGGTAATTCCATCTGCATCCATGGCTTCATCTATCACCTCTGTGTTGCTAACTGCCCAAGCTGTATTTCCAGCTCAAGGCTAGACCCATGTTTCAGACTTATATTCCTTATATCAAAAATTTAAGTCATTAAATCCCCTCCTTTTATGTTTTCTTTAAACAACTTTGTCATCTACCCTATCTTCCAAAAAATTATTGACTCTTTCTTCACCTTCACCTCCATTCATTCAGCCTACAAACCAATCTCATCTTTTTCCCTCTTTGATCCCACTGCCAACGCCAATGCTCTAATTTGAATTCTCCTCCTCCCTGTCTAGTCTACTGCAACAGTCTCTTAACTGTGGCTCAGCCCAGTTCCCCAGTCTGGACAGTTCTTGGCAGAGCCACCTGTCATCTTCTTTATAATGTTATAAAGGGCAATCTGATCAGGTCAAAACCTGCCTGGAAACCTTTGCATGCCTTAGCACAACATGCAAGGTCTGTGACAATCCAACCCCGACTTACCCAGCCTGCTCCATCACTAGCCACTGCTCCCCAGACTGAGCAGACCATATTGTGGCAATATTGACTAGTATTTCTTCCTCAACTAACCTGCATTAAGTCTTTGTGGCTTAGCACAGCCTGACTTCTCTGGCTAGAATAACTTATTTTCTCCTAACCAACCTTTCAGATCCCACTTCAAATGTCCCTTGGAGCTCTGAGAACCTGTGCCCCAAGTTTTCTGTGCTGAGCTGATTAATGCCTTCTCCATCATGTGGTTTGATTATTACTGTTATAGAGAATAATCTCTGCCCACGATACTGCCAAGATTTTCTCAAGAACATATCTCATTCACCTCTTTTTCGCCAGTGCCTAAAACATCCTAGATATTCATGTAACATTTGTTGCCTAATAAATAACAGCATCAACTCTAACACAGTTTTGCAACAACAAAAATGTTCAAGCTCTTATTAAGAGCAAAGTTTACTATAAAGGAAGTCCAGAACAATCTTATGTGTATCCATTACAGTATGGGGAAAAAAAAAAATTTCAAAAGCTAGAGAACTGCAGGTGGACCTTTCTTTCAAAGTCATCTGAACACTGACTCTATTCCCTCAGATGAATAGGTGCTGTGTGGATGCCTAGTTCAGTTCAAGAACAAAGAAAGTTCAATGGTTTACAGCAGCTATAAAGAGGTTGTTCATGTTTTTTTAAAACGGAAATAAAAACTCAGGCTAGCCAGACTGGTTCATGCCTGTAATCCCAGCACTTTGGGAGGCTGAGCTGGGAGGATCGCTTGAGGCCAGGAGCTTGAGACCAGCCTAGACAACACAGCAAGACCCTATCTCTACAAAAAAATAAAAACAGGTTGGCCACAGTGACTCATGCCTATAATCCCAAACACTATGGGAGGTCAAGGCAGATGGATCGCTTGAGCCTAATAGTTCAAAAACTAGCCTAGGCAACATCATGAGACCCAATCTCTACCAAAAAAAAAAAAAATCAGCCAGGTGTGGTATGGCACACACCTGCAGTCCTAGCTACTCAGGAGGCTGAGGTGGAAGGATGGCCTGAGTTCAGGAAGTCAAGGCTGCAGTGAGCTATGATAATGCCACTGCACTCCGGCCTGGAGGCAGAGTGAGACTCTGTCTCTAAAAAAAAGTTTCTTTTAATTATACACACACACACACACACACACACAAACATACCTACATATGTATATGTATTTATTATATATATTAAATTATATATTATTTATAATACACATATAATTATATTATATACTTTATATTTTATATAATTATAAACAAACATATATACCCACTATACATATGTATTTTTATATATTAGTTATTTGTGTGTGTGTGTGTGTGTGTGCATCTCTCTCTTTCTCTCTCTCTCTCTGGACAGTACAGCAGCAAAAACTGAGTTCCAAAACCAACAAAACTCAATCCTGATCTTATGGCAGAATTATCTCTTCCCATTCAGCTCAGTCCACCTGAAATGATAAAACAGCCCCATTCTCCAATGCTCAAAACGTTGATGTGAGTTTCGTTAGTTTCTTCCTGTGCTTGATATCCCATTCATCACATGTATGAACAATTTATGACATAACTGCCATCAAAGACTTCCTTAGATGTATTCCCTCATCTCCATTCCCACTCTACCCCAAGCTCAAAAATAATTCATGGTAATCTTATTGCCAACACCGCTGGCTACCTTCAGCAGCTTCTGAGACCAGTCCACAAAGTCTACTAAGCACCTTACAGCAGAACAACATTCCTAAAGCACCAATGTCACCATGTCACTACCCTTGTCAATATTTAGAATAACTCTGTACAGACTGTAGAATGAAGTCTGAACTCCTCCTGTTCCTGACATTCTAACTATTAAGAATGTCCATCCTTCTCCTCTCACCTGCCAAGCCAATTCTCATGGTCCCCCAGACACTCGGTGCCCACTCTTACCTCTCCTGTGCTTTTGCTCCTACCGTATTCCCCCTCCTTCCCGGAGAACACGCACACACGCACACACACACATTCCCCTATCTAGAATATGCTTTCAACCCTTTTTGTATATTCAACAACCAGAATCTCTCACAGGGCCCTGAATATTAGGCAAAAATAAGCGTAAATAAGGGTTACATTCAACCTGTTGGCTATCAGGTCTCTGTAACTATAATCTCTTTGAAAGAGTCCATGTAAATATATAGCAATGAAAGAAAAGAAAAGGCAACGGGCAAAGATAAAGAAAAGAAGTTTAAGGATCCTGATATTTAACTGCACTCCTCTTAGTCATCTGATATCTTTCATTTACATTCAACCTTACACTTTCCAGAAATTTTTTATGGTTATTTAAGACTACAAAGACCTACACAATCTTGCTTCTACCCATAAATGAAGAAAAAAGAATACCAGCAGATACTTAGATAAGTTTTAGGGGTTGAACAGACAAGATTTCACAATAGTTTGCAAGTGAGTAAATGGGAATAAAGAAAACACCCAGGTTTTTAGCCTGCGTGGTCTCATACAAGTGCTAAGAAAACTGACGGTCAAACAGGCTTGGAGTAAAAATTAAAAGTTCAGTGTTACAGTATTCGAAGTCCCCAGACTGAGAAGAATATCTGAGTTTCAGGTACATATACAGAAGACGATTGAGTGCAGATGCATAGCAAGTGCCCAGAAGAACTCTGACTTTTACAAGCCAGAAGAAGACAAAGTCTGCAAATGAGCAGTCAGTCAAGCATGGCAAAAAAGAAACAGAGCACGGAGTCCCAGAAATCCAGAAGCAAGTTTGCAAAAAGGAAGCAGTGAAATGTTATGAAGTTTTGTAAGACAACGCCAGAGAATTAACCACTGGATTTGACAAGCTAAGGACACGGCTGCTCCTATGATCTCTGACAGTCACAAGTTACAGAGAAAATTGGAAGTGAGGAAGTAGGACAAGAGAACAATTTCATTTGCAGGAGTTTTGTTGTAAAATGAAACATAGAAATGAGGCCACATTTGGAGAAGTCATGGGAGATAAAAGAAGGGTTGTTTTTTTTCCACCCAGAGAGCTAATAATCTACAGATAATTATTAGAATAAATAAAATACTTTAGGAAAGGTGCAAAAAGTCCATTGCATTTCCTTTAACCAGCAGCAAACAACTAATTATAAACATTTTAAGAGAGGCTGCGGCTAAGAAAAGATGGAGACAATACTGGTGCAGCAGCAGCGCTATCATAAGAAGGAAAGGCTCATGGACATCATGGCCAAAGAGATGCTGACTAAGAAGTCCACGCTCCGGGACCAGATCAATTCTGATCACCGCACTCAGGTCATACAAGACAGGTATATGGAGGTCAGTGGGAACCCAAGGGATTTGTATGATGATAAAGATGGATTACGAAAGGAGGAGCTCAATGCCATTTCAGGACCCAATGAGTTTGCTGAATTCTATAATAGACTCAAGCAAATAAAGGAATTCCACCGGAAGCCCCCAAATGAGATCTGTGTGCCAATGTCAGTGGAATTTGAGGAGCTCCTGAAGACTTCGAGAGAATCCAAGTTAAGAGGCACAAAACTTGGTGGAGTTCACAGACGAAGAGGGATGTGGTCGTTACCTCGATCTCCATGACTGTTACCTCAAGTACATTAACCTGAAGGCATCTGAGAAGATGGATTATATCACATACCCATCCATCTTTGACCAATTATTTGACATTCCTAAAGAAAGGAAGAATGCAGAGTGTAAGACATACCTAGAGATGCTGCTTGAGTACCTTCAGGATTACACAGATAGAGTGAAGCCTCTCCAAGACCAGAATGAACTTTTTGGGAAGATTCAGGCTGAGTCTGAGAAGAAATGGGAGAATGGGACCTTTCCTGGATGGCCGAAAGAGACAAGCGGTGCTCTGACCCATGCTGGAGCCCATCTTGACCTCTCCGCATTCTCCTCCAGGGAGGAGTTGGCCTCTCTGGGTTTGGACAGATTGAAATCTGCTCTCTTAGCTTTAGGCTTGAAATGTGGCGGGACCCTAGAACAGCGAGTCCAGAGACTATTCAGCACCAAAGGAAAGTCCCTGGAGTCACCTGATAACTCTTTGTCTGCCAAAAATCCCAAGTCAAAGAGCACCAAGCGAGACACTGAGAGGAACAAAGACACTGCTTTTCTAGAAGCCCAGATCTATGTATACTCTGACTCATGGGGGACAGCGACATCTCACTCATGAAAATGTACAGCGCAAGCAAGCAAGGACAGGAGAAGAGCAAGAAGAGGAAGAAGAGCAGATCAGTGAGAGTGAGAGTGAACATGAAAAGAACGAGATCATTTACAACCCCAAAAACCTGCCACTTGGCTGGGATGGCAAACCCATTCCCTACTGGCTGTATAAGTTTCATGGCCTAAATATCAACTATAACTGTGAGATTTGTGAAAACTACACCTACCAAGGGCCCAAAGCCTTCCAGCAACACTTTGCTGAATGGCATCATGTTCATGGCATGAGGTGTTTGGGCATCCCGAGCACTGCTCACTTTGCTAATGTGACACAGATTGAAGATGCTGTCTCCTTGTGGGCCAAACTCAAATTGCAGAAGGCTTCAGAATGATGGCAGCCTGACACTGAGGAAGAATATGAAGACTCAAGTGGGAATGTTGTGAAGAAGAAGACATATGAGGATCTGAAAAGACAAGGACTGCTCTAGTGTTCAGGGATGTAGCTCAGCTTTTGGGCTAGCCCAGGCTTCCCTGAGATCTGCTTTTTCTTTTTCTCCCAACCAAATCCTCTTAAAGACCCTTTGTTACATAGTCTCATGGTCTAGCATGCATCCTGCAGAAACAAGGCATGCTGGCAGATTGCAGGGTTGAGATGTGTTTTATATTTATAAGATTCTGCCAGAAATAAAATCAGACCTTGTTAAAAAAAAAAAAAAAAAACTTAAAGATACAATTTACAAAAGCATAAAAAACATCAAATATCTGTGGTTCACACCTGTAATGCCAGCACTTTGGGAGGCCGAGGCAAGTAGATCACTTGAGGTCAGGAGTTCGAGATCAACCTGGCCAACATGGTGAAACCCCATCTCTACTAAAAATACAAAAATTAGCCTAGCATGGTGGCGCACACCTGTAATCCCAGCTACCTGGGAGGTTGAGGCAGGAGAATTGCTTGAACCTAGGAGGCGGAGGTTGCAGTGAGCCAAGATCACGCCACTTCACTCCAGCCTGGGCAACAGACCAAGACTCCGTCTCAAAAAAAAAAAAAAAAAAAAAAAAATCAAATATCTTGGAAAGAGATATACAAAACCTCTGCATAGAAAATTATAAAGCATTAAGGCAAATTAGAAAAGATTTAAATAAATAAAGGTATACACCATGTTTGGGGTTCAGAAGACTCAACATTATAAAAGCTGTCAATTCACTTAAAACTGAGTTATAGGTTCAGTACCAACCTAATCATATTCTCAAGATATTCTTCTTGTCAAAAATAAACAAGGTGACTCTAAAATCTATATGGAAATGCCATGGACCAAGAATAGCCAAAACAAACTTGGAAAAGAACAAGAAAAATAAGTTAAGGAGACTTGACATAAATCTATACTAATTAAGACAGTGCAGTATTACTGGCATAAGGATAGACAAACAGACCAAAGGAATAGAATAGAAAGTCCAGAAACAGATCATATATACATAAACACCTGATTGATAACAGAGACAGCACTACGGAGCACTGGGAAAAGAAAGGTCTTCTCAAAAAATGGGACTGGATATGCATAAAGCAAATAAATGTGACTCTAATAAATATGAATCTGAATATGCATAAAGCAAATAAATGTGACTCTAACCTCACACCACACACACACACCCCTCTTTCTCCAGGTGGACTGTAGATTTAAGTGTGAAAGACAAAACAATGAAATGTCCAGAAGACAATATAGAAGAGTATCTTCACAATCTTGGGATAGGGAAAGATTTCAACAAGACACAAAAAGCATTCTCCAAAGGGAAAAAAAATCAATACATTTCACTACGTTAAAATCAAGAAGCAAATGCAATCTGCAATATAACATCATTTTAACTGCCAGCTGAACCTGAAAAAAAGTAAGAGAAATCACTAAAGGCCAAAATTAGAGACCTGAAAATCAGAGCAGGGAACATGTTAGCCAACTCCACAGTGTCCTGTGAGAGGCTATCAATCTCCATGATCCAAGAGCACATCACCCTCTATAAAAGAATCTGGATCTAAATGCTCAAAAGGAAAACACTGAGGCCTAGGTCAATGTAAGGCAGGGAGTTGGAACCGAGAGCCCTTCAAGAAGGATGGAACCCTTAAAGAGCTTTTAAAAACCAAACCTAGCTCTTAGGCACAGAAAAGCAACAAGAAAGCAGTTTCAGCATGGATCAAGGCAGGGGAAAATCCCTCCCAATTACTTCATAATGAGTCCCACACCCACTTGAGTTCTAATATATACTATCCTCACTTGGGTTCTAGCTACCCATAAGAAAATAAAATTAACATAGAAAGTAGCCCCAGGTCAGAATACCCCCAAATATATCTAGTAAAAATAATTACAAACTCTCTCTAGAGACATCTGTCTATTGATAAAGTCTCACTGAAGAGAAACTCAAATTTTCAACAAAATTGAAGCAATGCACCATGAACAAAAATCAGCAAATTAACAACAGGATTAGACCCTATAAAGTTCAATTACTAGAACAATCCAATAAAGAACACAAAATAAATTTAATTTTGGAGGCCGACATGGGTGGATCACGAGATCAGGAGTTCAAGACCAGCCTGGCCAAGATGGTGAAACCCTGTCTCTACTAAAAATACAAAAATTAGCTGGGTGTGGTGGTACGCACCTGTAATTCCAGCTACTCGGGAGGCTGAGGTAGAGAACTGCTTAAACCTGGGGGGCAGAGGTTGCAATGAGCCGAGATCACACCACTGCACTCCAGCCTGGACAACAAGACTTGGTCTCAAAAAATTAATTAATTAATTAATTTAAATTGCTTAAAGGCACAATAGGATCAAAAGTATCAAAAAAAAAATAACACTATGAAAATAAGTGACCAGTTTTATTAATAAAAGGTAAAACCTCTAGATATTAAATTAAAAATGTAATCACTGAAAATGAAAAGTTAACAAGTTACACCACAAATTAGATACAGTTAAAGTGAGAATTTGTGAACTAGAGAACAGATCTGAGGAAATTATTCTGAATGCAACAGAGGGAAATAAAGAGATAAAAATTATGAGAAGTAGAAAGTAAAGAGAATGAAAAGAATAGGCAATACATGTCTAAAAGTCATACTAAGAGAAAATAACAAAATGTAAAGGAAGCTTTAAAAAGATAATACCTGAGAATTTCCCAGACATGATGACAGACTTGAATCCTCAGATAAAGAATGCACATACATTGAGCAAAATAAAAATAAATCCACATTTGGGCACATCATAGTAATACTACATTAATATAATCAACCAAAGAGAAAGGGAAAAAAAAAATTGTTGTAACAGATAGATAGACTATGAGTAAAAGCAAGAGCACGTATAAAAAACCAGAATGGTTGGGTATGGTGGCTCACACCTGTAATCCCAGCACTTTGGGAGGCCAAGGTGGACAGATCACTTGAGGCCAGGAGTTCGAGACCAGCCTGGCCAACACAGTGAAACCCCACATCTACTAAAAATAAAAAAATGGCTGGTCATGGTGGCATACACTGTAACCCCAACTACTCAGGAAGGTGAGGCACCAGAATCGCTTGAACCCAGAAAGCAGAGGTTGCAGTGAGTCAAGATTGCACCACTGCAATCCAGCATGGGTGACAGAGCAAGACTCTGTCTCAAAAAAAAAAAAAAAAAAGAAAAGGAAACAAAATGGCACCTGAGATATGCTTCAAAATAATCTACGCTAGCTGGCGGGAGGAGGGAAGGGCATGGGAATGGGGCAGTGGTAAAAGTGAAAAAGACTGGCTACGAGCTGCAAATGTTGAAGCTGGTGACAGACACGTCAGACTCGTTATACTTTCCATTTTTGTTTATTTGAAATTTTCCAGAAGAAGCTGCTAAAAAAGAGAGAAAGAAAAAAAAATTACCTATGAATGAATTAGACTGACAGCTGACTTTGGAATACCAGTAATAAAAATCAGAAGACATTGAAAAAAATATTCAAATTGCTCAAACAAAACACTGATCAATCTTAAATTCCAGCCCCAGCTATATGAGCATTCAAGGGTGAAGACAAAATAAAACAATAGACAAAATCTGACATGCTTGCCAAAAGAAAAGCTCACAAGCACAGTTCAAAAATTCAGGCCAGGTGCAGTGGCTCATGCCTGTAATCCCAGCACTTTGAGAGGCCGAGGCAGGGGGATCATGAGGTCACGAGTTCCAGACCAGCCTGACCAACATAGTGAAACCCCATCTCTACTAAAAATACAAAAATTACCCAGGCACAGTGGTGGGCGCCTGTAATCCCAACTCCTTGGGAGGCTGAGGCAGGAGAATCACTTGAACCCAGGAGGCAGAGGTTGCAGTGAGCCAAGATCGCATCATTGCACTCCAGCCTGGACAACAGGGCAAGACTCTGTCTAAAAAAAAAAAAAAAAAAAACCACTCGAGGCCGGGCGCGGGGGCTCAAGCCTGTAATCCCAGCACTTTAGGAGGCCGAGACGGGCGGATCACGAGGTCAGGAGATCGAGACCATCCTGGCTAATACGGTGAAACCCCGTCTCTACTAAAAAATACAAAAAACTAGCCGGGCGAGGTGGCGGGCGCCTGTAGTCCCAGCTACTCGGGAGGCTGAGGCAGGAGAATGGCGTAAACCTGGGAGGCGGAGCTAGCAGTGAGCTGAGATCCGGCCACTGCACTCCAGCCTGGGCGACAGAGCCAGACTCCGTCTCAAAAAAAAAAAAAAAAGACTCAAAGTATTGGCAAATCAAATCTAAAAATCTGTATTAAAAAACATATCATGACCAAAATGCGTTCAACTCAGGAATACAAACATGGTCTAACAATTAAAAACTGTATCAGTGTAATTTACCACATTAACAGATGAAAGACAAACATCAATATGATCACAGGTCACGTTCTATGTGCAGGGAACTATTTCATAGGATTCCTTTTAAAGTCAAGATCAAGACCGTTCAACAATGTCCTACAATGATAATATTCAACAACATGAACTAGCTCATTAATTAGACAAGAAAGAAGGTGTATATGGATTAGAAATAAACTGTCACAACTTACTGGCAGCATGACTATCAACATGGGAAACAGGAGAATCCACACACAAACTACCAGTACTACAAGAGCTTAGGAAGGATTCATAGATATACAAATTCAAAATACAAGGAAATCAATTCTGCCTTTGCACTTCTGCCATCACCATGATGGTGAGGCTCAGCCAGCCTCTGATACAGAGATGTGACAGCTGTGACACCCTCATCCCCACCAGCTGAGCCCAGTCAACCTCCTGCCTAGATCCAGACAGGTGAATAAGTTTACTAGACATCAGAGAAGTGACCAGATAAATACAGATACTCATGAGCTACATATTACTCAGTGCAATAATAATTTTAAAATCCATTCCTAGGTACTATAGTAATCAATTAGTTTCTAGTAATAACAAAATTCTCTATCTAGTAGTAAATCTAATAAAAGTGTGTCAGATAATTTGAAAAAAGCTATAAGAATTTACTGAAAGATATAAGAGACCTAAATAACTGGAAATATAAAGCATCTTTCCAGAAGGATGCGAAGGATGGAAAAGCCCTCTATTATAAAGATGACAGATTTCCCCAGGCTTATCTCAACATCAAGTGAAATTCCAAACAAAATATCAACAGGGATTTTTGTTGAAATTAGAGGAGCCAAGAGTTAAAAACAATCAAGACAAATCTGAAGTTTTAAATGATCATAGCACAATTCAATTCAAATGGGGAGCAGGGGCAAAACTGTTCTATAAATGGAACTGCAACAATTGCTTACCATATAAACATAATTAAATTAGGTCAGTATATAACAAATCATTCACAGAAGTAAGTTACAGGTAGATAAAAGTTCAGAATGAAATAAAGCAAAATGTTTAAATTCTGAGGAAGTGAAATATAGAAGAGTATATTTACAAGGTTAGTACAGGAATTTTAAAATATAACACAAAAAGGACAAGCCATAAAGGAAAAGAATTATAACATTTACTACATATGGGTTTTGGTTTTTTGGGGCTTTTTAAGAGACAAGGTCTCTCTCTATCACCCAGGCTAGAATGCAGTAGTGTGATCTTAGCTCACTGCAGCCTCAAACTGCTGGGCTCAAGTGACCCTCCCACCTCAGCTTCCCAAGTAGCTAAGACTACAGTTATGTGCCATTATACCCTGCAAATTTTTAAAATTTTTTATAGAGATGGGGTCTCACTGTGTTGCTCAGACTGTTCTCAAACTCCTGGGCTTAAGCAATCCTCTCACCTCAGCCTCCCAAAGTGCTGGGATTACGGTGTGAGTCATCATGCCTGGCCTCATATATTTTTTAAAATGAGGATGGTTATTAAACTGCTATGGAATTGGATTCTATTCAAAATATATTTTTAAGGTAATACTGTATAATGGGTTTTTTTTTCAGCAGCTCTATTTATACTATACAGAAATTGTATCTTTGCAACTCTATAAATTCATTTTTTTTTTTAAATAATGTGTCAACTGCATGTCAACCTAAAAGCAAGGAAGTAAAAAGAATTTCAGTTATTTTCGAGGTGTTTCAAAAGACTGAAGACCACTACCCTAGAGAAAAATCACACATGTATATCCATAAAGAGATAGATAAAGAATGTTAATTGGGCCGGGCAGAGTGGCTCACACCTATAATCCCAGCACTCTTGAGAGCCCCAGGCAGGCAAACTGCTTAGGCCAGGAGTTCAAGATCAGCCCGGGCAACATAGTGAAGCCTGGTCTCTACTAAAAACACAAAAAATTAGCTGGGTGCGGTGGCACATGCATGTAGTCTCAGCTATTCCAGAGGCTGAGGTAGGAGGATCACCTAAGTGTGTGGTGATTGCACCACTGCACTCCAGCCTGGGTGATAGAGTGAGACCCTGTCACAAAAAAAAAAAAAAGAATGTAATTGTAGCACTATTTGTAACAGCCAATGTTGAAAAATTCTAAATGCCCATCAGCAGGAAAACGGGTCAGTAAATTGGAATCCTTCTGTAATTAATATTAACTATGAATCTACTAGAACTACATTTATCAACAGATAAATCTCCAGCATATCTCATCTCAATATTAAAAAATGCTACATGTTTTTGGGAACAAGATATTGTTCACAGAAATATCTCTGTACTTTCTCTCTGGTATCTGTAATAAGAGTAGAAACACGCAAGAGAAATAATAAACATCAACTTCACCATACTAGTTACCTCTGGGGAAAGGGTATGGTGAACAGGGATTAAGAAGGGGTGGTAACATGGGGACCCTGGTCAGTATCTGTAACATTTTGTTACTTAGAATAACATTAATATGAAGAAAATTCAGAAAAACCAGGTTGCAAGTACAAAGAGATATTCCTTGCATCTCTTCCATAGGCTTCGAATATTTCATATTAATAGGAAGTTATAGTTAGTTCAGAGACTGAACCAGCACTAAACATATTATCACTTTAAAGAAATGAGTTATACATTTTGTCAGTATTGGTCAGTGTTTCTCAAAGAGTTGGCCAAATACTGCTCCCATTAAAAGACAGTCATGGCATCTATCAAAAGAGAAGCATAAGACACAATGATATTTATATATAAGTTATGAGAAGGCATAAAATGAATCTAATTCTGCAGATCTCAAGATCATCTTTGCCAAACCTTCTGATCAAAATCCTTGACAAGATATCTTCAGTACTTCAATAACAAGTGTTCAAAAGGGAAAACTGAGTGACAATTACAGCCAGGTTGGCCTTTTCATTCAATTTAGAGAAAAACTATCCAAACAGGAAGTGTGATATTTGTAGAGAAATGCTTACAAATAGCTGAAAATCGCTATCATTTTATCATTTAGAATCAAAACATGCAAAAAAAATTCTAAAAAATAATTGTGAAAGCACAAATTTATGAATATAAAACGTTAGGACAGGTAAACTATTTTTAATAGCACAAAACACAGTTAAATTCAATCTCTATTTTAATATACATTTTATACCAAAATTTAATGTCTTTTTTTTTGTCTACAACTCACGCTTTTCCTTACATAATTAAAGCACATAAAACAACATATGCACCATGTTTTAAATAGAGTAAGGTCAAATTTTCCTTTGAATATCATTATAAATTATATTTAAAATATACCTTATAATCTTTATTAACAAACTACTTTTACTTTATTTAAAATTATCTTAAAAACAGGATACATTTTTTAAAGGATTATTATTTTTTAATTCCTACGAGAATCCATAAGATTATACATTTTTGTGAAAGAATCTGTGAATTCAAAAATTGAGAAAACACAGGTCAAGGGAGGTTACTTATGTGACTCTTAACAGCAGCGGACAGAATTCCAAACCCTAATGTTTACTGGCTTCTTAGTAAACCAATCAAAAAATTATTCGAATACAAAAAGGACCAAGAGAAATTAATTGGAAAATTCATTCATTTAATAATTGTATACTTTTAATGTCAAATTCTAAAAAAAAAAAAAAAAAAAGGAAATTCACCCATTACTAAAATTAACTTCTCTAAGTGAAAACCAGAAAATTCTAAATAGGTAAACATGTAAATAAATAGCTAGAACTGAAGTCCACCCAAAACGTAAACAGAAAAACTGAAAACTTAAGAATTAAAAATTTAAAGGGTCCAAGCATGGTGGCTCTCATCTGTAATCCCAGTACTTTGGCAGGGTAAGATGAGAGGATTGCTTGAGTCCAGGAGTTCGAGATCAGCCTGGGTGACATAGTGAGACCTCATCTCTACAAAATTAAAAAATTAGCCAGGCATGGTGGTGCGCACCTGCAGTTCTAGCTACTCAAGAGGCTGAGGTGGAAGGATCACTTGAGCCCAGAGGCTCAACGTGGTTGAGGCTGCAGTGAGCAGTGAATGCACCACTGCACTTCAGCATGAGTGACAGGGTAAGACCCTGTCTCAAACACTCGAAGATCAATCCACTAGCAGAAAAAGAAAAAAAATTTTTTTTAATGTTTTCATTGAAAGGATGATATCAAACCATGGTCTCAGTGATAAAAGAAAAGCAGTTAAAGAGATATGACATAAAGAAAATGAAAAGTGGGAAAAAAAAAGCAAGACAAATATAAGAAAGCCATCATAAGAAGGAAGTCACGTTAATAATAACAGACCAGTTTGAAAGTATAGAAAGAAAAGGGAAAATGGATGGAACAAAGTAATGAAATGAAAGATGAGAATAGTATATAATATATAGATGGAAGTCACTTGCCAAAATGCATGTGGGAATTCACAGAAAATAGTACAATATTATTTAAGTGGGAAACAAGTTTCATAGTAAGTTAATGGCCAATTTCCAGACACAAGTATTTCAAAAAGTACAACTACAGTTTCATTTCAGTTTTGGAAATATGATTGTGTTAAACAGAAAAACCAGTGTAAGATTTCTGTTCAGTCATAACACTAGGTACCCACTTCTATATTTCTTAAGATAAAAATATCCTACAAATATATTAAATCACTTAATCACATTTATATGGTCAAAACTGTTTTGATCATAAACATACTCTCCTTTTTATCCTATGTACATACCTGTTCTCTATACTGTGGTAAATAAAAAGCATCTGCCCATCTTGGGAACCTTTCATAGAGATAAAGTCTATGGTAATTTGTTACAGAAGCCCTAACTGACTAACCCTAGTCAGCTGACCCTCCCTCCCTCCCTCTGTATGTTAGGAATTGTTCTACTGTAAGTGGCAGGAAATCCAACTCTAACCGGCTTAAGAAAAACACAGACTGCAGTAATTCAAACCAAAAATTACACCTTCAGGCAAGTTTTGATGCAGAGATTCAGAAAGTTATCAGGTCTCCGGCTCCATTTCTCTGTCATCCTCCATCTTCTGGGAGTTGCTCTGACCTGAGGTGAATTCCTTACAACAGCAATGGTAACTCTAACAGTTCTAGGCATTATGGCCTCGCCACACAGAAAAGAAGGCAACACATGTCCTTCTAAATGCCCACAGAGGAAAGGGATCTCCGACAAAAGTCCTGAGATTCACTCTGACTGAGTCCATTAAAATCAATCATAAGCCCATTTCCAAACAATCAGCACGGCCAGAAACTGGAATGCCCTGAGGGCTTATCCTAGGTCAAGCATGCACGTGAAGCTGCAGATTGTCAGGAAGGGATGAAGAGTCCATTACAACCTTATAATCTCACCCCCTTCCTTCCATTACACCCCTCACAAGTTATGTTCCAACAACATGCATCCACATTCAGTTCTCCACACGCTGTGGGTTGGACTGTGTTCCCCAAAAAGATATGTCAAAGTCCTAACCCTGGATCCCTGTGAATGTGACCTTATTTGGAAACAGGGCCTTGGCAGATGCAACAAAGTTAAGATGACGTCATACTCGTACATCCAATATGACTGGTACTCTTAAGAGAAAAGATAGAGACACAAAGGGAGGGAGAGTAGCACGTGAGATTGAAAGGACGGAGGCAGAGACTGAAGTGATGCATCTACAAGCCAAAATGCCAAGGACTGCTGGCAACTCCAGAAGCGAAGAGAAAAGCATGAAACAGATCCTCCCTCAGAGTCTTCAGAGAGATCGTGGCCCTGCCAGCACCTTGATTTCAGGCTTCTAGCCCCCAGAACTATGAGAGAATAAATTTCTGTTGTTTTATGCCATGAGTTTGTGGTACTTCACTGTAACAGCCCTAGGAAATTAATACACTAAGTATGATAATCCATAATTCTTTGCCTTTGCAGATCAGCTCTTCATTCCTTCTGGAATGCCTTTCTCCCCAAGATGGTCTACTCATACTAAACCTCTCGGACCTGCCCAAATGTCCTCTCTTCTGTGATGTCTTCCACCAGAACCCCCAAAAGAGTTAGTTGATCACATCTTAGTCCAGCAACACATATTGCCTGTATTTTTATTATGAAGTTCTAATTCCTGTGCACGTAGCTGTCTTCCCTTCATAGTTATAATTATAAGTTCTCTGAGGGGAAAGCAAGGCCTGATTCTTACACACCTTCATATCCTCAAGGAACAGCACAGTATCTAACACTTAATATTCAGCAGATATTTATGAAGTGAATTAGCTGATGACTTATTTCAAAAGAAGATAATGGGGTCAGGTGCAGTGGCTCATGCCTGTAATTCCAGCACTTTGGGAGGTCAAGGCGAGATGATCTCTTGGGGACAGGAGTTCCAGACTGGCCTGGGCAACAAAGTGAGACCTCATCTCTACAAAAAAACTTAAAAATTGGCTGGGCACACTGAGGTGGGAGGACCACTTGAGCCCAGGAGCACTGCCCTCCAGCCTGGATGACAGAACAAGATCTTGTCTCTCAAAAAAAAAAAAAAAAAAGGTATGATTTGGGAAAATTAACTATTATAGATTATAGAGAACTGAAGATGGGCCTTGATAAGTAGAGACGAAAAGAAAGAATGGGAGAGCAGTGAGGAGGGAGGTGCTGAATTTAGCAAACATAGAAAAACCATGAAGTGGAAAGATCTGGTTAGGAAAAAAAGGGATGTGAAGGGAATGGGAGCCTTCTGCTGAGGATCATTTTAGAGGTAATAAAAGAAGTAAAATTGGCCGGGCGCGGTGGCTCACGCCTGTAATCCCAGCACTTTGGGAGGCCGAGGCGGGCGGATCACAAGGTCAGGAGATCGAGACCACGGTGAAACCCCGTCTCTACTAAAAATACAAAAAATTAGCCGGGCGCGGTTGTGGGCGCCTGTAGTCCCAGCTACTCGGGAGGCTGAGGCAGGAGAATGGCGTGAACCCGGGAGGCGGAGCTTGCAGTGAGCTGAGATCGCGCCACTGCACTCCAGCCTGGGCGACAGAGCGAGACTCTGTCTCAAAAAAAAAAAAAAGAAGTAAAATAAGAGATACGTTTTTGCTTTTTATTACACTTTAAGTTCTGGGATACATGTGCAGAATGTGCAGATTTGTTACATAGGTATACACATGTCAAGGTGGTTTGCTGTACCCATCAACCCATATTCTACAGTAGGTATTTCTCCTAACGCTATCCCTCCCCTAGCCCCCCACCCACCGAAAGCCCCAGTGTGTGATGTTCCCCTCCCTGCTCCCATTTATGAGTGAGAACAGGTGTTTGGTTTTCTGTTCCTATGTTAGTTTGCTAAGAATGATGGTTTCCAGCTTCATCCATGTCCCTGCAAAGAACATGAACTCACCCTTTTTTACGGCTGCACAGTATTCCACGGTATCTATGTGCCACATTTTCTTTATACAGTCTATCACTGTTTTTAGAAGACTGATATGACAAAGTGTGAAACAGACTCTGCAGGTGTAAGAGAACAGTTAAAGTGCAACAGAAGCAGGTCAGCAATGAGGTGAAGGACTAGGTGCACTAGAATGGCAACAGAAGAAATGAAAAGAAACAAATTTATACAGTGTAAGAGCAGAAAAAACAAACAGGTAGAAAGAGCCAAAGATTACTCCTAAGTTTTGACCTTTGGTTAGCTAAATTTGGATTTAGCTAAACCAAATAAGGAAGTACAAAGAAAAAGACTATTTTTTTCAATGAGGATAAGCAGTTTGGTGTTACACATGGTTCAGTATGAGGTGACAATAAAACATCCCAGCAAAGATGCCCACCAAACAGTGGAAGACAGAGAAGTTCAGGAGCAATATAAGGACAGAAGACATATATGGCAGGCACGTGGGTAAAGATGACTTTTCAAAAAGTCATAAGAAGTAAATTACAGAATTTCATTCCTTTATTCAACAGATATTTACTGCTCACTATGCTCCAGGCCCCTGCCCTCATGGAACTTATAATGTACTGGGGAAAACAGATGAGCCTAAATTTGTGAACATAAATTTAGGGCTTGAAGTTAACATTACTTAGTAATTACTATAAGAAAAAAATTTTTTAAACTTTTTACTTCTTCACATTTTATTTTCGAGAATTTTCTTTCTTTCTTTTGAGACAGAGTTTTGCTTTTGCTATCCAGGCTGGAGTGCAATTGGCGCAGTCTCGGCTCACTGCAACCTCTGCCTCCTGGATTTGAGCGATTCTCCTGTCTCAGCCTCCTGAATAGCTGGGATTACAAGCACTCGCCACCATGCCTGGCTAATTTTTTGAATTTTTAGTAGAGAAGGGGTTTCACCATGTTGGTCAGGCTAGTCTCGAACTCCTGACCTCAGGCTATCCACCCGCCTCGGCCTCCCAAAGTGCTGGGATTACAGGCATGAGCCACTGCACCCAGGCAAGAATTTTCATTTCACTAGTTAAAAAGGCATTTAGGTCCTCAGATCGGCAGCCAGAGAGATTCAAGTGAATTTAAGATTTTAAAATGTTAGCTTTCCTACTGTAAAAATCTATTTTCCTTCCTTTGTTTCTCAAAGTGTTTGTTGGAATTAGGTCAGTTCTTTAAAGAACGTTCATAAAGAGTGATTGGACTCAGAAAAAAATGAGACGCCAAATGGTACAATAAAAAGAACACAGGTTTGGGCATTAGACAACCCTGAGTTCAAATCCCAATTGTGCACAACTTCTGTGACCTTGGACAAGTTATTCAGTACATCCAAGTTTACTCATCTGTGAAATGGGAATAACTTCACTCTAAGGACTAAAGGGAGTTATTTCTAATAGGCAGTTGACATGATATATATATACACACACGCATACACACACACACATATATATACACCTATATATGTGTATATATGTGTATATACATATAAGTGTGTATGTGTGTGTGTGTATATATATATCATGTCAACTGCCTATTAGAAATAATATGCAATTGACATGATATGACATGACGTCATTTTTTCTAAATAAAAGATGACATAGAAATGACTAATTTTAAAGGATAAGTTAAAGGATGTCAGTTTAATAAAAATACCTATAGAATCTTTGGTGAGTGATTTCTAAGGCAGTACCACTTTCATTCATTCTTATGTGAATCTTCATAATTCAGTGATCATTTTTTTCTACTTGTAATGTCACCAGTGTAATTTTTCTTCAAAAGATAAATATGCCCATAGGATAAATTAAGCTCATTTTTGAATTTTGAATTTAATGTGCATTCAATTATTTTAAGTTCCTGCTATAGAAAATGTTTGGGAGAATTGAATAGAATAATCTGGTGAATTGGACTGAGCCTGATAATGTTAGGATGTACCTTCTGTAGGAAAAAAAAGAAAGGAAATAAGCATTTATCAGACATCTGTTTTGTGCCCAGCACATACAGTAATAATAGTAGTGGCTGGGTGTGGTAGCTCACACCTATAATCCCGACACTTTGCAGGGCAGAGGCAGTAGGATCACTTGAGCCCAGGAGTTTGAGATCAACCTGGGCAACAAAGTGAGAGCTCCTCACTACCACACACACAAAAAAAAGTTAGCTGGGTATGTTGGCATGTGCCTGTGGTCCCAGCTACATGGGAGGCTGACGGAGGAGGACTGCTTGAGCCCAGGAGGTTGAGGCTGCAGTGAGCCATAATCATGCCACTGCATTCCATCCTGGGCAACAAAGGGAGACCCTTGACTCCAAAAAAATAAATATATATACACATACATATATATATGTGTATATATATACATGACATGATATATATACACACACACATACATATATACACCTATATGTCATCTTTTATTTAGAAAAAATGTTACTAATGACAATAATTCAATAATCTAAATTTTATATAACACCCTGAGAGTTGTCCTGAGGATTAAATAATACAATGTACATGAAAATGCTCTGTGGCACACAGTATGCACTCAGTGATAACCTTAGGGAAATCCACTCCTTGTTAGCCTATGTTCCCTTCAATTAATGAAAAAACCCTAAAACGGCAATTATAACACAGGATTTACAGGACTAAAAAGCTCAGAAAACACTCCAACTTGATGCCATTCTAAATCAGAAAGGTATTCACTTAATGTCTTTTAATAACAAAGAAGTTTGTAAGTTAAATCAAAATACAAACCACTGTAATCAAAACCAACATTTCACTCTTGCCCCCAAAAGAATACTTTGACTAAAATTTTTTTTTTTTTTTTGAGATGGAGTCTCACACCATCGCCCGGTCTGGAGTGCAATGTCACAACCTCGGCGCTCTGCAACCTCCGCTTCCCAGTTTTAAGTGATTCTCCTGCCTCAGCCTCCTGAGTAGCTGGGATTACAGGCGCCCGCCACCACGCCCAGGTAATTTTTTGTATTTTCAGTAGAGACAGGATTTCACTATGTTGACCAAGCTGATCTCAACTCCTGACCTCTTGATCCGCCCGCCTCAGCCTCCAAAGTGCTGGGATTACAGGCATGAGCTACCGTGCCCAGCCTTGACTAAAATTTTATTGTTTTTTTTTGGTTTTTTTGGTTTTTTTTTGAGACGGAGTCTCGCTCTGTCGCCCAGGCTGGAGTGCAGTGGTGCGACCTCAGCTCACTGCAAGCTCTGCCTCCCGGGTTCACGCCATTCTCCTGCCTCAGCCTCCAGAGTAGCTGGGACGACAGGCACCCGCCACCACGCCCGGCTAATTTTTTGTATTTTTAGTGGAGACGGGGTTTCACCGTGTTAGCCAGGATGGTCTTGATCTCCTGACCTCATGATCCGCCTGCCTCAGCCTCCCAAAGTGCTGGGATTACAGGTGTGAGCCACCGTGCCCGGCCTATTGAGTTTTTTTAAAAGATCAGAGTCATAAGTTCCTCCTACTTTCATTTTTAAAAATGCAAAATCCCGAAGCCCATAAAATATAATGGTATCATCAGGACCAAAGTCATAATTGTCTACCCAGGAAACAGCACTGACATCACCTAGAATCACCTCAAAGGGAATGTCCACAATAAGCAGGGGAGTCCCTTCACTCATCTGTGACACCATTTGAGACAACCATTGTCAGGACTGCCTGTTCCCTGCAACAAGTAGCTCTTCTCCAATCCTCTGGGCTTTCCATGTGGACTCTCAGAGAGAGCTCCCTGGCAATCTCCCTCATAGGTCAACGACTCCAAACTTAACATCTGCCAGGTGTGTACTCTGAGAGCACCCCAAACTCGGCATGTGTGCAATTAAATGTCTAACACCTGCTCCTGTGTCCCTGTGTCTGTTAAAGGTATCATTGTCCAATCTATTACCCAAGATAGGATCTAGTTTTCTTTCCCTCACCATCCCCCACCTTTCCAAGAGCAAACCAATTCACAGGGAAGACTTGTCCATTTCACCTCTACAATACCACAAGCTCTCATTACCACTGCTCTGACCCATGCCAACAGATTCCACCTAGCTACCCACTATTTCTCATGCCCAAAGTGAGTCAACCTACTCTGAACATTACAGATTGATCTTGCTATGAAGTCCCCTTCCCACATTGTGGGTCCCCACTGCCTACTACTGTGTCCCAGACTTTCAGAACTTGAAAGATCCTCACCTGACTCAACCATCCACTCACCTGAACTTGGAAGCTTCTCAAACTGAAAATGCCCTGGCCTCCCTTCAAGGCCATTTGTATTCTGGCTCCAATCTAAAAGCCTATAATGTCATGAAAATAGGAGTGAACTACGCCATTTCACAGCTCTTGGGCTAAAGGTCAAAATTCTCAATCCAACCTACAGATCTCCACTTGGCCTGGCTTCTGCCTTTCTCTCCAGTCTTGTCAAGCTCCCCTTTGCTCTCTCTGCTCCTGCCACCTGGTCTTCCATCCAGGCTGCCATCATCCCCTTCATCCCCAAGCCTCTGTACCTGCTGGCCCCTCAGCACCCCACCCCTCACGTAGGTAGTACCATCTCACCCCTTAGACTTCACATCACTTCCTCAGTGACTTACATTACCCCCAGACTAAGTCAAGACCCCTGTTTGTTTCCTGTTCTTTACCTCCACAGCCTTAAACAGAATTACAATAAAATTTTTGTTGGATTTTTTTACTCCCAAGCTGGAATGTGAGCTCCATAAGAGCAGGACTGTCCTGTCTTGTATACCACTGTATCTCACAACTTAAAACACAGGAGCCCTCAACAAATACATGTAGATTAATGAAATTCATAAATCGGAACACCCTAAGTTACAAAAGCAGCTTCACTGCATAGTGATCCTGAAGTCACTTGGTTTCTCCATCCATAAAACTAAAGAGCTCATCTGCTCAACGTTCTCTGAGTTCCTTAGAAGACCTAACATTACCTAAGTCCACGATTTTGTTATTCCAAACTCCTCTCTCACAACTCTCTTCCATATAGGCAGCAGCAAAACTTTACTTTCCAGCTTCCACAACTTTGTTTGCACCCTTCTTTCCATCTGTAATTTTTTTCTAGCTCCACATTTCCAAATCCTACTTAATCTTAAATGCTCAAATCTAATGTTATCACCTCCTCAAAGTCCTCCTTGCATCCCTCCAGCTAGCCACAACCTCTCCATCCCTGAATTCCCACAGGCTCCCCATTGCCTCATTCAGGTCTCAGATCAAATGTCATTTCAAATGAGAACCTTCTCCAAAAGTCACCACTGGTTATAATTTTCTATCAGACCATGCTGTTTTTATTTTCTTGATAGCATTTACCATTACCTGAAATTAGCATGTTCATTTCTCTCATTTACTTGTTAAGTGCCTGTTGCTCCCACTAGAATGTTAAGATGGATGAGAGCAGGGGCCCTGTCTGTCTTGTTCACATTTCCCCACTCCCCCACATCAGACATGTGTCCAGTAAACTAGACACCTGCCAAACGCGTGAATGACTCTATAACCCTTATGACTAGGGTTATGTGCGTAAGTTATCTTTCTCTTGCTATATTCCAAACTCCCTGTGGACAAGGCCAAAGTCTGGCTAATCTATTTGTCTGTATTATCTGGAAAATCCTTGCACAACTGAAGCAAATAACAGGTAACTGCTAATTAATTTATTGATTTCTCCAAGAGGAACTGCCCCAAACCAGGCCAATTCAGAACTTCATATTGTCCAGAAACCAAGGCAAATAGGAATCTCCTTCCATTCCCTCTTCACCACAGACCCTGTTCCAATCTGCCACCTCCAGTGAGCTTTTGCCAAAAGACTAGTTCCCTCACTTTCCTTTAGAAGGACCATAGGTCCTTACATCTCTAATATTTTACAATGCTACCCTTTCCCTTTTATCTCCAGCCAACAAAGCATTTCCAGGGCCCTGTTTCTTCAGAGCACCCCACATCTCCAGTGCATCGGGGAACTCATCGGGTCCTAGGGCACATGTGGATGTTAAAAGGAAGTGTTTAAGCAAACCTGGCTAGCTCACCTTTCCTTGGATACCTCATTTAGTTGAAACAGGCCGAGTTTTAGAGCGATCGGCTTTGATGCTCTTTGGGTCCCTCAGCACTCTTCCAATCTAACCCAAGCACCCAAATACCGTCGGGGTACCCCGACCCTTGCCCCACACCTTTTCACCTTCCAACAGAGAAAGACCCCAGGCCAGAGACGATGATCTCCCCGGAAGCAAATGGCCCTCAAACCCCATGGGGCGGCCCTACCCTCTCCACTTTCTGTCCAGCATCTGCCTCTGGCCTGGAGCTGTCTCGAACGCCCCTTAGCCCCAGCCTCCCACACCACCCGCCACTCACCTGAAGCGGCCCCCGCAGTGCTGGCATTGCTCGCCCACCCAGCCGGCGAGGCAGACGCACTGGCCGGTGCCAGGGTTGCAGCGGCCGCCGTTGACACAGGGCCGGTCACATTCCTTGGCCTCGGCTGCGGCTGAGCCCGACACCGCCGCCGCCGCCGCCGCGGCCTCGGCCTCGCAGGGCAGCAGCAGCAGCAGGAGCAGCGGCGGCGAGAGCAACAACAGCAGTAGCAGCAGCCGCGGCCGCAGCGGCGGCGACAGCAGCCGCGGAAGGCGCAGCCCGGCCCCCAGTCCCGGCCTCCCAGCCCTGGTCACGTCCCAGTCCCGATGAGGCCCGCCGCTCCTGCCCGCGAGCGCTGCCGTAGCCGCCGTCCTCCTCCTCAGCCTTGCCTCAGTTGCCGCCGCCGCAGCCACCATCTTCCCGGGGCTGAGACGGCGCCCCGCGAACACATACATACACACCGCACGGCCGGCTCCGCTTCGCCTGGCCGTGCGGGGCGGGGCTGTGCGGACGGTGGCTCGCGCGGTCCACACGGGGACCACAGCGGGGCGGTGGGCGGGGCCGGCGCGCGCGTGCGCGAGTCCGTGCGTGAGTCCGTGCGTGCCGGGGCGCAGACAGTGATCTCCGGCGCGCGCGGCGCCGGGGGCGGTCTTCTGACCTGGACTCTAGAACCAGCTGAAACTCGGCTGCGCTGTCCTAGCTCTAGCTTTTCACCTTCGCCTGTCGCCCCCGGCGGCGGGGTTGCAGCCCCACTGGATGCCTAGGAGCCGACCGCGTTGAGTGTTGCCCTCCAAGAGACCCGGCGCTTTACCCCAACTGCAGCTGCCGGACAGAAAGAGCACAGGAGGCTACGTCGCGGTGTGGTGCTGGGTGCGGTACTGTAGAAGTCAGGCCTCATTCGAGCCTCTGTAACACAGGAGTAAAGAAAGAACACATGTAGAACTGGGCATAGGCCGGGCGCGGAGGCTTACGCCTGTAATCCCAGCACTTTGGGAAACCGAGGCAGGCGGATCACTTGAGCTCTGGGATCCGAGACCAGCCTGGCCAACAGGGTGAGACCCTGTCTCTACCAAAAACAGAAAAATTATCCGAGCGTGGTGGTGCGCGCCTGTAGCCCCAGCTACTCGAGAGGCTGAGGCAGGAGGATCGCTTGAGCTTGGAGAGGTCAAGGCTGCAGTGAGCTGCAGTCGCAGCACTGCACTCCAGCCTGGGCAACAAAACAAGACCCTGTGTCAGAAAATGAAGAACCTGGTATGTAGGCTGTGCTCAGTAAATGCCTAATAGACTGAAGACACACAGCCAGGCCTCTTGATAACAGACGGACTGTAGCTGACCAGACCCCCTACCTTTAATTCTGTAAAAGTTTGGAGTTACCTTGCTCCCCACAATTTGCCCTCCAACCATCTTCTCTGAAGAGAGGGCAACATAGAATTAGGAACTGGGGCTCCCATAGACCTGCCCCTTCTTGTCTGGTAGTTGTTACTCTGGCGTCCCTCAATGAGACATGTCTTCCATCAATGTAGCCTTTTATGGTCTTTGACCCTGGAATCTGGACTGGGTCATGATTGAGACCATGAGAAACCGTGATTCAGCTTCACCAACAGAAGAAGGTGGTAGGAGTGGCAATGTCTTGGTTCTAACTCTCAGCTTAAAAAAGATCTGGCGCCGGGCGCGGTAGCTCAAGCCTGTAATCCCAGCACTTTGGGAGGCCGAGGCGGGTGGATCACGAGGTCAGGAGATCGAGACTATCCTGGCTAACATGGTGAAACCCCGTCTCTACCAAACATACAAAAAAAACTAGCTGGGCGTGGTGGCGGGCGCCTGTAGTCCCAGCTACTTGGGAGGCTGAGGCGGGAGAATGGCGTGAACCCGGGAGGCGGAGCTTTCAGTGAGCCCAGATCATGCCACTGCACTCTAACCTGGGAGACACAGCGAGACTCCATCTCAAAAAAAAAAAAAAAAAAAACTGGCAAACTTGGCGGGGCACGGTGGCTCACGTCTGTAATCCCAGCACCTTGGGAGGCTGAGGTGGGCAGATCACGAGGTCAGGAGTTCGAGACCACCCTGACCAACATGGTGAAATCCTGTCTCTACTAAAAATGCAAAATTAGCTGGGCGTGGTGGCACGCACCTGTAATCCCAGCTACTCAGGAGAGTCGATTGAATCCGGGAGGTAGAGGTTGCAGTGAGCCGAGATCACGCCACTGCACTCCAGCCTGGGGGACAGAGCGAGACTCCATCTCAAAAAAAAAAAAAAGACCTGGCATCGTTGATTTTGAGCTGTTGGTGGTCATGAGCTGCTGCCCTTTAGCCACCCTGCTGTAGAGAAACCACGTGCAGAGACCACTTGGACTTGGAGAGGGAGAGCTGGGCCACTAGGCTGGTGGAGCCATCCTAGCTAAGGGATCAGTCATTGAGTGAAGAAGCTGTCTGGGTTGGGTTATTCCAACCATCTGGGCCGTTCCATGTTACCCACAACAGTAACAGGTCTTTCCTAAGTGTGACTTATCCAAAATGAGAAATAACTCATTTATCATTTAACCCTTAAATGATGAATTATTTATAATTTTTCATAAATTATGATTTATGTTATTTTAAGCCTCTAAGTTTTAGAGAGGTTTGTTACTCACTAATAGATAAGCAGAGCATTGTCTGACATAACGCTTGTGCTATGAGGAATATTCCTATGGCACCTACCTCAGAATTTGAGCACCTTGCAGTCCCTGAGAAACAAAGAAAAACCCTCGTAGACCTGTGGAGCCTCTCAGCTTTACCTCAGAGCATTGAATTCTAAGGTTCTAAGGTGGACTTCCACACTCATACCCAGGTCCCACTCTCATACTCAAGTCCTGACTGTCCTCACTGCATCTTCTTCAAGCCTGGTGAAGCTGAATTGCACAAAAGCCTCACCCCCTGCTATACATCCACACATACTCCGCGTTCCTACAGGAAAACTATTGTTTGGCCTAGGCCCTAGCACTGACATTCTGGTTTGCAGATTATGTTTTTGCCATGTAGGGTAAGGCAGAGAAATTGAAGACATGGCCCTACCCTCTGGCAGGACCCCATCAGATGGGGGAGGCTGGCATAGGCCATGCCCTAGCTATAGAAGACATTGCTCCCCCTACTCTTCCAGGCTGGAAGTGAACCAGCCCTTTCTTTCCCTTCCCTCCCCACAGCAAGACTGAACCCAGACTGTGAAGTTTCACATGATTTTACCAACATTCGGGGATAACAGAAAAGGTGTGCATCTGAAGAACAGCAATCCCTAGACTAGATATTGCTACTCTGAAGCCTTAGAATCTTGCTGCAGCAAACATTCTTTCTTACTTCCTTAATCTACTCCCTTCTCTGGTTCTTTTTCCATAGCTTTCGAACATGCTGAAATTATTTTGTCCTTGAAAAACAAACACGCTGGGTGCAGTGGCTCATGCCTGTAATCCCAGTGCTTTGGGAGGCCAAAGTGGGAGGATCACCTGAGGCCAGGAGTTTGAGACCAGCCTGGGCAACATAGTGAGACCTTGTCTCTACAAAAAGTTTTTTTAAAAAGTAGTCAGATGTGGTCGTGTGCACATGTAGTCCTAGCTACTTGGGAGGCTGGGGCAGGAGAATCACTTGAGCCCAGGAGTTTGAGGCTGCAGTAAGCTATGTTTGGACCATTGCACTCCAGTCTGGGCAACAGATCAAGACCCTGTCTCTAAAAACAATTAAAGAAACAAAATCTTACCTGCTATGTTCTTTTTCCTTTACTGCGTTTATCAAAGAGTCCCCTACACATTCTACGTCTGTGTGACAGATTAAAGATGGCTGCAAATTCTCTTACATTCCTTCTATGGAGAGATCAGGTCTAATCCTTGGCCCCACCCCCACCCCCAGCCCTACCCTACTTTTTGAATCTAGCCTGGCCTTAGTGATTTGCTTGACTGATAGACTATGGTGGAAGTGATGTACTGGGATTTGTGAGGTCCCAGAAATGGGACCTTGTGCTAGGTCATAAGAAGTCTTGCAGCTTCCTCCTGAAGTGTCTTGGAACACTTGCTCTGGGAAAGCCAGCTTCCATAAAAGATGTCCAGCTACCCTGAGACCACCAGGCTGTGAGGAAGCCAGCCCCCAGCCATTCAAGTCTTCCCAGTTGGGACCTCATACAATCATGAAGCAGGGGGGTGCTGTTCCTGCTGAACCCACCCCAAACTGCAGATACGTAAGCAAAATAAATGAGTGTACTTGTTTAAGCCATGAGCCAACTGGGGACAGTTTGTTACACAACAATAAATTACCAGAATACTCTGTATCCTGGTTCCTCCAAGGACAAGAATAAGTCTCATGATGGGGACTTGATTAAGAATTAAGAATGACAGTATAATTGTATATAAATATATAATCTACAACTAGTCATCTATATGTAATACACTAGTATCATTGTCCAGTTGCTTCTCATAGAGGAGGTTGCCGTAGTCATCGTAGCTTCAGAAGTGCTTCTGTTGGACCCCACGTGCCTTATCACAAAGATTATGCAGCTCTTCTGCCTGAAATCCCTTTTTTTCCACTGGTCCTTATCATGGTGGTCATTTCCAGGTCCCAGAAACTGTAATGCCAGTGGCAAAGAACACCCAGGCTTTGATACAAATTGCTCTAAGTCCAGACACTAAAATAACAGTTCTTGCCAACTGCAAGAGCAAAAGGGTTTGTATCCACTTGGTTAGTGCAGGCTGGTTTGAAGGTGCCTGTGCCTATTCTTTTTCACTCAAGTAAGGCATCTTACTCACCTTGGCCCTTTTTCTGATTTCCTGCCATCCCTTCCTGTATCTTTGCTTGCATTGTCTCCGAGTCATGGACATAGATAGATTTTATAATTTTTGACTTTTACTCATGCAGTGTCTTTGGTCAGATTCCCTAGAGTCAGAATCCTGAAACAGGATCTGAGTGCATAGTTTATTGGAAGATTGCTCTCGGAAGAAACACAGTGAAGGCAGCAAGATACAGCCCAGGAGGAAGTTGAGAAAGGATGTGGTCTGGTCTTATCTAGAGTTAAGTTGCAGCCTGATCCTATGGAGAGCCCTAGAGCATGAATTGTACCATAGGATTGATTCCACTTTGAGGTAAGGGAGCAGCATTTTGTAGACACATCTCTTTCAGCAGACAACATTCACAGCAGTAAGAAGGATCCTATAAAGGAAATTTGGGAGGGGTACCAATAGATACAAATGGATAGCTCCATGTGTATGTAATACATATAACAAATGTTTGTTTATCAAATATCTACTAGATAGCAAAGATTGAATACTGCTCAAATAAGATCTGATTGACCATCTGACTTTCCCCCAAACATCACCGGTCCTCATTCTGCACGGTTTGAAACATCGATATATTTTATTGTCCCAAAGTTCTCCTTATACTTTTAGTCAATGTGAGACCAAGGAATTCTCTGATTATAGATGTTAAAATCTCACCTAGAATGTAAGGTACTATGTTGCCTGTGAAAGAGGTTGATCCTGAAGGTTTGGAACAAACACAACTGAGAGGATTCTAGGTAGGAATAAAGTGCCATCGAAAGTTCCAATGGATATCCCACTGTCAACCAACAAGCATAAGATGCCGATAGTCGTTGGCAGACTGTAAGGGAAAGTGTTTAGGAGTCCCTGATCTGGGAGCATAAAGTTATACCTCTGAGCTGTGGGCAGAGCTCCTGGTGGCCTCCTCATACAAGTCCTACAAGTTCAGGAGTTGACCTGTATATCAGCTCAAGGGACACGACCCTGCATTGGGATGAGTGCATCAATTTAAAGGCAAAAGACTTGAAATTTCTATTGAATGAGCTAGATTCATGCCCCCTCCCCCAAATTTCTACAACAGAGAACAAAAAGTTTCTCTTGTGTACAGATATTATGAAAACAGTACTACTGTTAAAAGACAAATGACTTTGCTAAATATGGCCACGAAGGACTTCAAATTAGAAGTTCCCAAACTGAAGCCATCCTTTCAGATTAAAATCCATTAGAATTTCTCCTAATTACAGATAACATATTAGTTTCCTGTGACCGCTATAATAAATTTCCACAAACTTGGTGGCATGAAACTATAGAAATTTAAGAGTTGACATGTGCAGAAGTCCTACTAGTCTGGTTCTTGTTCCCCCCTGGGTACCAGCTTCCTTCAGCAGTGTAGGCGAAGGTGCTGGGGGCCAACAAAGGGAGGAATCAACTTGTGGAAATTTTGCAGGCCTGTTATTCTTAGCACTATCCAAGACTAGACAAAGAGGAGAAAGAAACTTACCTGATCAGTGCCAGAAGTTATTGCACTCAAAGGGGAATAAGCAGGAAAAAAGAAAGGAAAGAAGGAAGGAGGGAAAAGAAAGGAAAGAAGGAAGGAAGGAAAAAGAAGGAATGGAAGGAAGAAAGAGAAACCCCACAGACATAAGATGAAACCCTGTCCAACAATGGAAGGAAGGCCAGAAAATAGTGAACCAAATTTTGAGGAAAAGTCAGAGGAAAACGCAGAAGGAACTTTTAGAGAAAGGTTAATTCCATCTCTCCAGAATATAAAGATGTACATAAGAGGCATTTAAGCAATAAAGATATGTTTGGAGAAGTGGATGAAATAGGCGAGATAAGGAGAGTAAGAAACAAACTTGTAGGGATGTACTGGAAGGTTGATCATAACCATCATTGCCCCTATTTAATGCAATTTCCTTTATTTTTATTTTATGTGATATTAACAATGCCATATAACTTTCTTTTTATCAGCATTTTCCTGATATACCTTTGTCCATCTTTCTACTTTTAACCTGTTGTTGTTAGTGGTTTTAGGTACATCACTTATCTTCATCTCATTATTTACCGTATTTGGACCAATCTTCAAATCTCTTTTATAGAAGAGCTTTACTCATTTGTAAAAAAAGAAAAAAAAAAAAAAAAGAGGTTCCTGACAGCATATAAAATGAAAAAAGGGTTACTAAGTGATATGTGAATATCATTTTAATTTTTAGTTTTTAGGGACAGGGTCCTGCTCCATTGCCCAGGTTAGAGTGCAGTGTCAATTCACAGATGTGATAATCGCACACTACAACCTTAAACTCCTGGGCTGAAACTCCTCCTGCCTCAGCCTTCCAGTAGCTGGGACTACAGGCACGCACCACCACGCCCAGTTGTGAATGACATTTTTGAAAGGTAAGAGTACATTTGGATATTACATACATGCACATAAAAACTTGTGAAGGTGTAATCCCAGCACTTTGGGAGGCCGAGACGGGCGGATCACGAGGTCAGGAGATCAAGACCATCCTGGCTAACACGGTGAAACCCCGTCTCTACTAAAAAATACAAAACCTGGCCAGGCGAGGTGGCGGGCGCCTGTAGTCCCAGCTACTCTGGAGGCTGAGGCAGGAGAATGGCGTGAACCCGGGAGGCGGAGCTTGCAGTGAGCTGAAATCCAGCCACTGCACTCCAGCCCAGGCGACAGAGCAAGACTCCATCTCAAAAAAAAAAAAAAAAAAAAAAACTTGTGAAGGGTGAAAGACAAAAGTTACAATCTCTCCACAGAGGATTATAAAAGATTTTTTTTTCATCTGCTTACTTGTGTATTCCATATTCCTAAAATGAGCACACATGATTACTGCTAAAAACAATAAAAGTTTTAAAACAACAACAAAAACAAACCTACAGAAATGTATTCTCTCACAGTTCCGGAGACCGGAAGTCTGAAATCAGGGTATCAGCAGGCTAGGCTCCTGGAGACTTTAGGGAAGAACACTTCCCTGCCTGTTCCAGCTCCTGGTGGCTGTCCACATTCCTTGGCTTCCTTGGCTTGCGGCCACAAATCCCCTATCTGCCTCCATCTTAACATCACCTACCCCTCTATGTCCGTCTTCTGTGTGTATGTCCTATAAGGACATTTATTGGATTTAGGGCCCACCTGGATGATCCAGGATGAACTCACCTCAAGATCCTTAATTAATTACACTTGCAAAGACCTTTTTTTTTTTAAGACGGAGTCTCACTCTGTTGCCCAGACTGGAGTGCAATGGCACCATCTTGGCTCACTATAACCTCTACCTCCTGGGTTCAAGTGATTTTCCTGCCTCCCAAGTAGCTGGGACTACAGGTAACCGTCACCACACCCAGCTAATTTTTGTACTTTTTAGTAGAGACGGGGTTTCACCATGTTGGCCAGGCTGGTCTGGAACTCCTGACCTCAGGTGATTCTACCGCCTTGGCCTCCAAAGTGCTGGGATTACAGGCATGAGCCAACGTGCCTGGCAACATTTGCAAAGACCTTTATTTCCAAATACAGTAACATCCAGAGGTTCCAAGGATTAGAACATGGACGTATCTTTTGGGGGAGCCACCATTCAGCCCACTTCACACACTACACAGGCAGTCAATTCATTCAGTGTATTCATTTAAGCAACTTACATTTTTTGAGTGATTGCTGTGTACCAAACACTGATCTATGCTCCAGGAGGCAGAAATGAAAAAGGGTATCAAAATTCCTCTCTTTCCTCACGCCATTGGAATAGCTTGTATTTAAAAAGAAGAAGAAGAAAAGAAAAAGAAAAAAAAAAAACAGGCTGGGTATGGTGGCTCACCTGTAATCACTTTTTTTTTTTTTTTTTTTTTGAGATGGAATCTTGCTATCGCCCAGGCTGGAGTGCAGCGGCGTGATCTCGGCTTACTGCAAGCTCCGCCTCCCAGGTTCATGCCATTCTCCTGCCTCAGCCTCCCAAGTAGCTGGGACTACAGGCGCCCGCCACCACACCCGGCTAATTTTTATATTTTTAATAGAGATGGGATTTCACTGTGTTAGCCAGGATGGTCTCGATCTCCTGACCTCATGATCCGCCCACCTCGGCCTCCCAAAGTGCTGGGATTACAGGCGTGAGCCACCCCGCCCAGCTAATCCCAGCACTTTGAGAGGCCAAGGTGGGTGGATTTCTGGAGCCTAGAAGATCGAGGCTGCAGTGAGCCATGATCGTACCACTGTACTCTAGCCTGAGCAACAGAGCAAGAAGCTGTCTCAAAAATAAAAATAAAAATTAGCAGAGCATGGTGGCATACACCTGTAGTCCAAGCTACTTGACAGGCTGAGCCAGGAGGATCACTTGAGACCAGGAGTTTGAGGCTGCAGTGATCACACCACTGCACTCCAGCCTGAGTGACAGAGGGAAACCCTGTCTAAAAAAATAAAATAAAATAGAAATTTATATACAAACATCATGATGTAACAATTTATTGATTAATTCTGCTGCTGATGGACATTTGGGTAGTTTCCAGTTTGAGATTACTATGAATCATGGTGCTATGATCATCTGGAAATCAAATACAGGTATTTTGGTGAGTATACGTATACATTTCTATTGGGTAGATACCAGAGGTTTGCTGATAAATGTTTAGGAACCAGCTCACTGGGAAGAAAAAGCCTTCATGCGTAGCACTAGTTGATTTCTATGGTGTAAATACTCCCACCATGACCTATTTCGAGCTCCCATGATGATGTCACTGAGTGTGGAATTGGAAAGAGAGACATAGGCTCAGCCCTCACAAGCCAATGGGAACCAGCTCCAGCACCATGTACGCCTGGGAGGTCTACTGAGAAGCAGATGCCAAAACCAAATTAGACATACAAGGGATTTATTGGGGGAAACGTCTGTGAAGGATAAAGGGGAAGGAAACAGGAAATGGCAAGAGAGGATTCAGACAGGAATAAAAATCTGACAGCTGTGAAGGAAAGTGGGAAGAAAAGATTGGTTAAGAAGGGTGTCAGATCTCAGTGCAGTTTCAATGAAGGGTCTCCCAGGCCAGTGGGGAGTCCTGGAGCCAGAGTTGTCTGTCAGAGCAGCAGCATCTTGTAGGAATCAGCCTGCATTAGCACAAATGCAGTGGGGGACCCGGAGGGGGAGCAGCTGGGGCTGCCAGTCAACTCCGCTCCCCACAGCAGGAGAGCTGAACAATGAATTTTCACGGTTGCCATAGCTGGCAACATTCCTTTGTGCCATCTCCATGTAGATGTGGGGTGGCTCTCAGACAGTGTCCGCTCCAGGTGACCTGTTTTTCACAAGTTAGATGCACAACCCTGGCTTGGCTGACTCGTTTGGAAGCTGAACTGGCTGTTTTAGACTGAATAAGCCCCAGATTTCTTGGGTTTATTCAGTGGAAAAGAGAGAGTCTCAAGAGGAAGACATTTGGTTTTTTCTTAATAAGAGCAGATAAGTATTCTAATTGTTAACTAAAGAAATTGGCTGGGCACAGTGGTTCACGCCTGTAATCCCAGCACTTTGGGAGGCCGAGGCGGGCGGATCACCTGAGCTCAGGAGTTTGAGACCAGCCTGCCCAACATGGCAAAACCCTGACTATACTAAAGATACAAAAAATTAGCCAGGTGTGGCAGTGTGCACCTATAAGCCCAGCTCCTAGGGAGGCTGAGGCACAAGAATTGCTTGAACCCAGGAGGTGGAGGTTGCAGTGAGCCAAGATCATGCCACTGCACTCCAGCCTGGACGACAAGAGTAAAACTCCATCTCAAAAAAAGAAAGAAACAAGTACATTGTCCTGGCACCACCAGAAGCACCATCTCGTGCTTACTCAAGGCCCTGATACAGACCACTGCCAAGGTCATGATCAAGGCCTCTGATGCCTGTACAGAGGTCCCTATCTCATGTTGCTGCCAAAGCCACTGGCACCAACTCCCATTATCTGAGAAGCCACTGGCAGTGAGGCAGCCTTTTTTTTTTTTTTTTTTTTTTTTTTGAGACGGAGTCTCCCTCTGTTACCCAGGCTGGAGTGCAGCCCCACGATCATGGCTCACTGCAAGCTCCGCCTCCCAGGTTCATGCCATTCTCCGGCCTCAGCCTCCCAAGTAGCTAGGACTACAGGCGCCCGCCACCTCGCCCGGCTAGTTTTTTGTATTTCTTAATAGAGACGGGGTTTCACCGTGTTAGCCAGGATGGTCTCGATCTCCTGACCTCGTGATCCGCCCGTCTCGGCCTCCCAAAGTGCTGGGATTACAGGCTTGAGCCACCGCGCCCGGCCGAGGCAGCCTTTTTTATGGTGAAGTGGTTCTTGCATTCACTTGCGCTGTGACTGTGGCAGGAACCCCAAAATGGGGGATAGGTGACACATAACCCTGTCTGTGGAACTGGCTGACCAAAAGCCTGTGACTAGAGATATGGCCCAGATTGCAGTGTTTACCATGTTAAACAGACTGCAGTCAGATCCGCGTATCAAAAATGGCTCAAGGAACAGGGAGAGTTTAGCTATGAACCCTAGCAAGGCAGGGCCAAGGGCACTGATTATGGACAAGGTTCAAAGAGGACAGAAAGAAAGCAGACCTGCAGAATGTCCACGAGCTGGAGTCCCAGGCTTGAGGCAGCTTTGAAGTCTGTGACTGTGGCCATAGTCTGGGCCCCCAGCCAACAGGCCCTGTCTCCCATATGCATTTTAAGGGAGGCTGTCATTTTTTGTTTTTTGGTGTTTTTTTAATGTGGAAAGTTCCCACAGAGCTGCTAGGGACTCAGAATCTGTTTGATTCAGGCAAGGAAGCTTGAACAATTTTATGTTAGTTTAGGTTCCCCCAGAAGAAAGCCCTGAGGCAGGGATTCAAGGTTAATGTGGGACATCATCTGAGGAAGCAGGTAGGGGTGGAAGGAAGTGAGGCAAGGAAGGAGGAAAGGCGGTCAGTACAGGGTGCAGTATCAAGCCAGTTATTATTGTGAGCAATTAGAGCTCAATTTCAAGGAAAAACTCTGGAAAATGAGAGAGGGAAGGTGGCTGGCATATTTGGGGTTTTTATACACCAACGCCAGTCAGCCATTGTTGAGGGTCACTAGGGGAGAGGATGTTAATTACTCTGCCAACACAGAGATTCAGATCCTGGTTGATCAATCTGTTATTTGTTTATTGGCCATTTGAGTCTCTCTTCTGTGAATTATATATTCATAGTCTTTCCCCATTTTTCTATTAGGTTGTTTATCTTTTTCATATTGATTCATAAGTGTTACTTATATATCCAATATCCAGTTACTAATCTTTTCTTCATTATATGTATGGCTATTTTTCCAGGTTGTGGTTCACCTTTTAACTTTCTCTGTGGTATTGTTTAATAAATATTTATTTTCTTCTCTTTTTTTTTTTTTTTTTTTTGAGACAGAGTCTCACTCTGTCACCCAGGCTGGAGTGCAGAGTCGTTGGCTTACTGCAACCTTCACCTCCTGGGTTCAAGTAATTCTTCTGCCTCAGCCACCTGAGTAGCTGGGATTACAGGTACTCACTACTACATCCAGCTAATTTTTGTATTTTTAGTAGAAACAGGGTTTCACCATGTTGGCCAGGCTGGTTTCAAACTCCTGACCCCAAGTGATCTGCCCACCTCGGCCTCCCGAAGTGTTGGGATTATAGGCGTGAGCCACCACACCTGGCCAGTATTTCCATTTTTAATATAGACAAATTTATCAATCTATTCTTTATAGTCTCTGCTTTTTGTGTCTTATTTAAGAAATTCTTATCTTGGCCAGGCACAGTGGCTCACACCTATAATCCCAGCACTTTGGGAGGCAAAGGTGGGCAATTACAAGGTCAAGAGATGGAGACCATCCTGGCCAACATGGTGAAATCCCATCTCTACTAAAAATACAAAAATTAACTGGGCATGGTGGAACGCACCTGTAGTCCCAGCTACTTGGGAGGGTGGCACAGGAGGATCGCTTGAACCCGGGAGGCTGAGGTTGCAGTGAGCCAAGATGGCGCCACTGCACTCCAGCCTGGCGACCGAGTGAGACTCCTTCTCAAAAAAAAAAAAAAGAAAGAAAAGAAAAGAAAGAAGAAATCTTTATCTTGTGCTAACAAAAATGATAGTTAGGCATCTTAAACTTTTACTTTTTAGAGATAGTCTTTAGTCCACCTGGACATTGTTATATAATGATGCAATATAGGAATCCAATATTTAAGTTTTAATGATAGAAAATGCCAAACATACACAAAAGTAGAGAGAATAGTACAATGAATGCAATACCTGGGTCACTTCAACAATTAATTTATTTTAGCAAATTAAAGCAGGAATAAACACTTATTATCTCACACAATTTCTGTGAATCAGAACTTCAGGAGTGGCTTATCTGGGTGTCCTGGTCTGAGGTCTTTCAGTCAAATTGTCAGCTTGGGCTACAGTCATCTGAAGCCTCAACAGAGGCTAAAGGATCTGTTCTAAGGTGGCTCACACCTATGGCTCTTAAATTGTTGGCAGGAGGCACCAGTTTCTGGCTCTATGAATCTCTCCACAGAGCTGCTGGAGTGACCTTCTCCCAGTGCCACTGATCTGAAACAGAGCAAGGAGAAAGTTGCAAAGCCTCTTATGACCTAGTCTTGGGGGACATACTTCTGTATTCATTAGGAGTGAGTCATTAAGTCCTACCACACTCAAGAGAGGGAAATCAGGTTCCACCATTTTTTTTTTTTTTTTGAGACAGAATTTGCACTTGTTGCCCAGGCTGGCATGCAATGGCACAATCTCGGCTCACTACAACCTTCACCTCCCGGGTTCAAGCCATCCTCCTGCCTCACCCTCCCGAGTAGCTGGGATTATAGGCATGAGCCACCACGCCCGGCTAATTTTGTGTTTTTAGTAGAGATGGGAGTTTTACCATGTTGGCCAAGCTAGTCTCAAACTCCTGACCTCAGGTGATCCACCCACCTCAGTCTTCCAAAGTGCCGGGATTACAGCTGTGAGCCATTGTGCCTGGCAAGCCGCCACCTTTTAAAGAGAGAAATGTCAAAGAGCTAGTGAACATTTTTAAACCGGCACATAACATGGCCAATCTTTTGTCATTTGAGCACAGTTTGTATCAGTGCATAACTTCTGCGCATTACTCCAGAACCTCTCGAGCTCACTTGCGTCTTAATCCAGCCATTGCTGCCTCAATTCTGTATAGACTCTCACCAGCTTCACACAGCTATAGCCTGACACTTCCTCAGGACTTCTCTTTAATGCTGCAGAATGGGATACAGTGGAAATCAGCTCTGTACCCAGGCATGCCCATGGTCTTAGCACTCCTAGAGGCAAACTTTGACCAATGGGAAATAAGAACCCTCCTTAACTGCTTCCCCCTTTCCTTCCTAGATCAACAGTCCTAAAACACACCACATGCAGCTTGTCAGAGGTCCTTTGGGATTAAAGAATCACTCTTAGTGGTGGCCAACGTAATCATGCTTCCTTGCATTGGTTTTCCCAGCTTCCCTATTTAAATCACCACCCTGCTCTCCTGTTCCCTGAGATCTCCTTCATAAAACCTTCCCACATAGCCTTTGTATCAGATTATGCTTTCTGGAGAACCCAGGCTAAGATACAGTTGGTTACAAACAAGGTCCACACTTTGAATTTGATTTGGTCAGTGTTTTCTTTTTATTATGTGTATTATGTGTGCATATATCTATATATATATAGATATATATCGATTTTTTTTTTTGGAGACAGGGTCTTGCTCTGTCTCCCAGGCTGGAGGGCAGTGGTGCAATCTCGGCTCACTGCAACCTCTGCCTCCCGGGTTCAAGCGATTCTCCTGCCTCAGCTTCCTGAGTAGGTGAGATTACAGGCCCCTGCCACCACGCCCCCAGCTAATCTTTTTTGTACTTTTTTTTGTTTTTTTTTTTTTTTTTTTTTTTTTGGTAGAGATGGGGTTACACCATGTTGACCAGGCTGGTCTTGAACTCCTGACCTCAAGTGATCTGCCCACCTCAGACTCCCAAAGTGTTGGGATTATAGGCATGAGCCACTGTGCCTAGCCTGGCCTATTAGATCTCCCTGATTTGTAGATTGTAAGGCAAGAGAAGGGAGAAGGCGCTTCCTTTGCATTTGAGCAATGCAAATACAGAGCATTTCCATCACTACAGACAGTTCTATTAGAGCTGGCCTAAAACTATCATTTCATTTCAGTTCTAGTATTTGTAATTTCTAGTATTTAATTCTTTTTGTTTTGGAGGCAGAGTCTTGCTCTGTCCCCCAGGTTGGAGTGCAGTGGTACAATCTCGGCTCACTTCGCCTCCCAGGTTCAAGCGATTCTCCTGCCTTAGTCTCCTGAGTAGCTGGGATTACAGGTGTGTGCCACCACGCCCGGCTAATTTTTGTATTTTTAGTAGAGACAGGGTTTTGCCATGTTGGCCAGGCTGGTCTCGAACTCCCGACCTCAGGTGATCTGCCCGCCTCAGCCTACCAAAGTGCTGGGATTACAGGCGTGAGCCACCACGCCTGGCCACAACAAGCTATGTTTTCTTGTGCAGCTGTGGTCAGCTCAGTAATACACCATCTTGCATTTCCCTGCCTTCCTTCCCCTGGTCCCTAAGTTTTGTTACCCTAGGATTGCACCTCCCATTAAGGCTCTCCCACGAAACGTTTGCCTCTTGCTCTATTTTCTAGGGAATCCAGGCAAAGACAATTTCCCAGGATCTTCTCCTTCATTAGGGTAAAAATCAGTGCTGGGAACTAAAGTATTAATGAGCACTCCAAATGAGTCTTATGACTAGCAAGTATGGCTGGCATAACCTTAAGGCATCCTCAGCTCTCAGATCTTGCATCAACAGGAAATGAGCTGCTAAAGCTGTGCAGAATTCAGAAGGGGAATCCATCCCAGAAACACTTTAGATGTGATCACGGAGGACAATGGACAAAGAGGATGGGCAAAGGGAGCAGCCCAGAGACAATGAAGCGGGCTAACTGAAGAACAGTGTCTGCTGCCCAAGCCGAGAGCACTTGTGCTTGCTGCTCCTGTGTTGCAGGGAGGTAATGTGTGCTGTGAACTGGTGACCACCTTTTGATGTTCTGCTTCTCTCCTGTTACAGTGTTATTTTTTATTGAGGTTCTTCCATCCTTCTTTCAACAACTGGATTTTTTTCTTTTTTTGAGAGTGTTATTTATCTGTCGTACCATTGGTAGTCACATCTGGACCTAAATTAGAAGAATGCAGCTGACTTCCTGCCCCTCCACCCCGCTCTTCTTCCCCTCTTCCAGCCTCTCCTCCTTCCCCAGTCTTCTGGTCTCCTCCACCATGCAGCCTCTGTGCCAGTTCTTCCCCAGCAGACACCTTCTCTAGGATTCCCTTCTGGGGCTCCCAGCCCCCTGGTTCTCCTGCCCCTGCCAAGCACATATTCCGCAGGCACCTGGGGAAGGGACGTCCTGGGCAGGGCCTGGCAGGGGAAGACGTCTGGGGCACTGCCCAGTGTTAACAGAGGGAGGTACCAAGAACCAAGTAGGGTGGAGCAACTGCAGCCTCTGTAGCCCAGAGTGCAGGGAGCAAGGACAGAGTTGGTTTTGCAGAGCCCTGCAGCCAGCAGTCCTGAGAAAAGCAGTGAATGTCATGGAGCCCATCTGAAATGAACTGGTCCCCTTGAGCCTGACCCAAGCCCTGGTGCCAGAGTTCTGTCCCAGAGCTGAGATGTTTTTGATCATCTTGAGAAAAATAAGCCTTGGCCTCCAGGCCAAATAAAGCGAACTTTTCTCCCATAGAGAATAGTGCTAGTTCCTAGCCAGGCGTGGTGGCTCAGCCTGTAATCCCAGCACTTTGGGAGGCCGAGGCGGGTGGATCACGAGGTCAGGAGCTCGAGACTATCCTGGCTAACACGGTGAAACCCCGTCTCTACTAAAAATACAAAAAAATTAGCCGGGCGCTGTGTCGGGGGCCTATAGTCCCAGCTACTCAGGAGGCTGAGGCAGGAGAATGGCGTGAACCCAGGAGGCGGAGCTTGCAGTGAACCATGATCGTGGGGCTGCACTCCAGCCTGGGCGACAAGTGAAACTCCGTCTCAAAAAAAAAAAAAAAAAAAAAGAGAGAGAATAGTGCTAGTTCCTGAGGACCTGGAGGGCCCACAGCCCTGGGCCACTAGCCAGAATCTTCCCTGCTTTCTTTCTCAGAACGAAGTGGCTTACCTGAACACATCTTCCTCCTGGCTCACACCAACCTGCAGAAAACTTCAGCTGCTCTGTCCTGGCCTTTCTCCTGTTTGCGGTCATCTGTGTGTGAAGGAAAAAGAAGAAAGGGAATTACTATGATTCCCTTAAATTTCAAACCAAGAAATTCCAGATGGTGAAGAGTCTGGGGAAAGTGGCCATGAGGTCTTATTACCAATCTGCATCCTCAAGCAGCACCCAAGACCCCCACAGGGGCAGTGAGGCCCTCAGCAACCCCAGAGGCCCAGCCAAGGCTATCCAGAGGCCTCCTTCCAGGTGTGGAACAATGACAGCTTTTCCAAAAACCTTATCCCCAGGCTGCAAACCACCTGGAAGAATTATTTAAGCATGAAAAAGTACAAAGTGTCCTACAAGGGGCCAGGGCCCACCATTAAGTTCAGTGCAGAGGCCCTGCGCTGCCACCTCCTGGACCATGTGAACGTATCCACAGTGGAGACCGCAGATTTTCTCTTCAGTACCTCTGCATAGAAGGGTTACCTGCCCGAGGGCAGCATTAGGACCCAGGCCACGTCTTGGGGCAAGTGTGCTGTTTTCTCGTCAGCAGGATCTCTGAAGTCCTCGCAACTGGGCAGAGATCTAGATGGTCATGATGCAGTCTTGAGGTTTAATGAGGCACCCACAGCCAACTTCCATCAAGATGTAGCCACAAAACTACCATTCGCCTGCTGAACTCTCAGTTGGTCACCACAAAAAGACATTTCCTCAAAGACAGTCTGTACAATGAAGGAATCCTAATTGTATGGGACGCATCTATATATCATTCAGATATTTCAAAGTGGTACCAGAATCCAGACTATAATTTCTTTAATAACTACAAGAGCTATCATAAGCTGCACCCCAATCTGCCCTTTTACATCCTCAAGTCCCAGGTGCCTTGGGAGTTGTGGGACATCCTGCAAGAAATCTCCCTAGAAGAGATTCAGTGATGCCTCCATCCTCTGGGATACTTGGTGTCATTATCATGATGACGCTGTGTGACCAGGTGGATATTTACCAGTTCCTACCATCCAAGCACGAGACAGACTTGGGCTGCTATCACCAGCAGTTCTTCAACAGCGCCTGCACGATGGGCGCCCACCACCCGCTGCTGTATTTGGTGAAGTGCCTCAATGAGGGCACAGGTGAGGACATTTACCTGCTTGGAAAAGCTACACTGCCTGGCTTCTGGGCCATTCACTGCTAAGCACGGGCTCCCTGGTTTTTTATGAATGGTCTCTTGGCCACCCCAGCCTGGGAAGCCCATTTTCCTGAACAATCCCAGCTTGCTCTTGCACTCTAGGGACCTCTGTCAGCAAGATCTCTGGGAATTCAGGAGCCTGAGGGCAAGAAGTCAGGCCCAGCCTCCCCTATAGTCACAAAGAGTGTATGAGCCGAGAGCCTTCTGCCACACACACACATACACACACACACGCACACACGCATACACCCACACCAGCATTCTCTCCAGACCCCATCCTCCCCACTTTCCCAACAGGGCTGCCAAAGCTGGACTTTGTTCCAACTGAATGATGTCGTTCTCACAAACTGATTCTCTATATTGCTTGAAATCTGCACCTAGATACTGATTTCATGTTGTAGGTCAGGCGCAGTGGCTCACACCTATAATCCCAGCACTTTGAGAGGCTGAGGCAGGCAGATCACTTGAGGTCAGGAGCTCAAGACCAGCCTGGCCAACATGATGAAACCCCATCTCTACTCAAAATACAAAAATTAGCTGGGTGTGGTGGTGATTAGTCCACCTTCTCTCTTGTTATTCACAGTTCAGTGTGAGAGATTGACATCTAAATAGGCAGTTAGGATTCAGAGTGCTCACTGCACGGGGACTTGTAGAGAGATGGGCTTGCTGTCAGTGCACCCAGGAAGGCCACACACTTACTGTGTCTGTGGGTCAGACAAGGCTTCATAGCACTGGGACATTTGAGTGTGTCTTAGAGGAAGAGGAGAAACATGGCAAGCAGATTATGTCTGAGTAATGTGAGTTGTGTTTTTCTTTCTTCCCATATTTATTCTCTAAGACCTGCCTGAACTTAGAGGCTCAAGAGAGATATATGTATGTATGTATGAATGGATATGGATATACCTATGTACCTATATATATAATTTTTTGAGACAGGGTCTCACTGTGTCACCCAGGCTAGAGTGCAATCACAGCTTACTGCAGCCTCGACCTCGCGGACTCAATTGATCCTCCCACCTCCGCCTCCCAAGTAGCTGGAATGACACGCATGCACCACGAAGTCTGGCTATGTTGTTGTTGTTGTTGTTGTTGTTGTTGTTGTTGCTGTTGTTATTTGTAGAGATGCAGTCTCCCTATATTGCCCAGGCTGCAGTGATCCTCCTACCTCAGCCTCCCAAAGTGCTGGGATTACAGAGCCACTGCACCCAGCCTCAAGACTTTTTTGACAAAGCCCCCTACCCACACCTGAGATAGTGAGCGCAACCTCACAGCAGACAACAGAGAAGCCAGGTCCCTAAAACCTGATTTCTCTAGGCTCGGCCTGGCCTCACCCTATCCTACCAGCTGGGTTTGCACACCATACTCCAACTCTTCCTTTTTAATACCCATTCCCAAACCTCCTCCTAACTATCACCTTTCTTTTCCTTTTTAAACCCTTTTTAAACCCATCTTCCCCTCCCAAATTACTTTTAAGCATTTTTGGCTTTAAAGTATCCTGAACCCAATGTCTTTGACCTCATGGGCCTTCTGCAAAAGGTGTCTCAGGGAATGGGGTGGGGGTTGTGCTTCCCCAGAACTTATGTCACTCTCAGAGGTCAGAACCTTGGAGATCAAAACTGATTCTCACCAGGTATGAGGGGTGTGATATCAGATTGCTATGCCAATCTGATAGTGGAGTATGGCACCCCATTTCCTCCCTGCAAGGGAACAACATCAGAGTCTGTGGGCAGAGGCTGGCTCCCTGTGGTTAGCAAACATACTCCCCCGATGGTTTTGCTGAATCCCCTCTCCCTGGTAGGGAACCCCACTGGATTATTCTGACCCTGGTGTAGAGAAGTTAAAGGGCTCACTCAAGATCATGAAGTCATGCTGTAGAGCCAGGGTTCCTGGACTCAGGCCTCTGGACTCTCAGGGCTGGCCCCATGCACTCAAGGGGATCTAATGTTTGAGCTCCAAAGCAACCACCTTGGAGCTGGGATCCTCATTTCCTGCCAAACCCTCAGCTTATACAGGCAGGAGAAAGAGCCCTGGAGTGAGAAGACCTGGGTTTTCAAATTGATGCTCCCCTACTTACTAGCTGTGCCATTTTGGGCAAATTCCCTTCCCTGGCCTCTGTTTCCACATCTGTAAAGAAGGGATGATGATCCCACCCCCAGTGCTGTTGTGAGGATTACCTGAACGCACCTGTCCTATCCTCAGAGAGTTCCCTTTCCTATTGAGAAACAACTACCCCACTTGGAACACTCAAGAAACCACCCAAGGCTACGGACAAAGAAGAACGTGCTCTCCTCCTCACTGCCTGCCTGCCACTCGGGTCTGATTCTGCTTGGGAATGGGCAGAGAACTTGGGCTTCTTACCTGCTGGATGGGACGAGTTCTTTACCCTTCTCTGGGCCCATGAATTCCTGGTTTGTTTGATGTTCTGATTTGACACACTCATTGTAATCTTTGAATCATGATCATTGAGTGCAGAAGAAGGTGGCATTCTGTCAGTGGTAAATACATGTTGGTGTGGAGACTGAGACTACACGGAGTGGAATCTAGTTTTTAATTTTTATTATTAATATAAGAGATCAGATTAATTTAAATGTGATTCTGAAGTGTATAAAACTTTTAACTCGGCCGGGCGCAGTGGCTCAAGCCTGTAATCCCAGCACTTTGGGAGGCCGAGACAGGCGGATCACGAGGTCAGGAGATCGAGACCATCCTGGCTAACACGGTGAAACCCCTTCTCTACTAAAAAATACAAAAAAATTAGCCGGGCACTGTGTCGGGGGCCTGTAATCCCAGCTACGCAGGAGGCTGAGGCAGGAGAATGACATAAACCCGGGAGGCGGAGCTTGCAGTGAGCTGAGATCTGGCCACTGCACTCCAGCCTGGGCAACAGAGCAAGACTCCGTCTCAAAAAAAAAAAAACTTTTAACTCTGGAACTTCTGTGCTATCAGTATGTGGGAACTTTGGCAAAATACAAATAAGATATAGGTGTTATTGTTGGTCTGGTGAGCTGTTTAATATTTGTGGCAGATAATTTTAAATTAACATCTTTTTTTTTTTTTTTTTTTTTTTTGAGACTCTCTCTGTCACCCAGGCTGGGGAGAAGTAGCGCAATCTCGGCTCACTGCAACCTCCACCTCCTGGGCTCAGGGAATTCTACCTAGACCTCCTGAGTAGCTGGGATTACAGGCATGCACCACCATGCCCGGCTAATTTTGTATTTTTAGTAGAGATAGGGTTTCACCATGTTGGCCAGGCTGGTCTCAAACTCCTGACCTCAAGTGATCCACCCGCCTCAGCCTCCTGAAGTGCTGGGATTACAGGCGTGAGCCAGCACATTCAGCCTAAAAATTACATCTTAATGTTTCCTTTGTCTATGGGGTGCTGTCTTCTTCAATAGCCATCCCTGTGTACTAGATCATGGGGTCCTCTCTAATCCTTCCACAAATCAAATAAGCTATTTCTATTGGTGTCTTCCCTCTTCCTTCCTTCCTTTCTCCTTCTCTTCTTTCTTCCTTCCTTTCTTTCTATCTTCCTTCCTTTCTTCCTTTCTTTCTCTTTCTTTCTTTCCCTTTCTTTCTTTCTCTCTCCCTCCCTTTCTTTTTCTCCTTCCCTTTCTCTCTCTTTCTTTCTCTCCTTCCTTTCTTTCTTTCCTTTCTCCCTCTCTCTCTTTCTCTTTCTTTCTCTCCCTTCCTTCTCTCCTTCCTTCCTTCCTTCTTTCTTTCCTTCTTTCTTTCTTTCTTCCCTTCCCTCCCTCCCTCCCTTCCTTCTTTCTCTCTTTCCTCACTCTGTCACCCAGGGTAGAGTACAGTGCTCTGATCTCCGCTCACTGCAACCTCCGCCTCCCAGGTTCAAGTGATTCTCCTCCGTTAGCCTCCTGAGTAGCTGGGATTACAGGCGCCTGCCACCACCTCGACTAACTTTTGTATTTTTAGTAGAGACAGGGTTTCGCCATGTCGGCCAAGGTTGTCTTAAACTCCTGACCTCAGGTGATCCACCTGCCTCGGCCACCCAAAGTGTTGAGATTACAGGCATGAGCCACGGCGCCCAGCCTATTGGTGTATTTCAGTCTTTATTTTTAGTAAAAAATGAAAGGTTAATATGATCTGAAGAGAAACTAGAGTATGCTATTGCTTTAAAGTTGAGACACCAGTCTCAGAAACTTCTGAAACCTGCCTAAGCTAATTCTGAATTACCCAAAGATTATGTAAAATTTTAAAATAAATGTGTTTAAAAAAAATAAAAATAATGCAGCTAACACCCAAGTGATGGAAGCCACCCCCTCACACATCCACTTTCCCTCCCACAGCAGACATGGCCTGACGTGAGCTATTTCAGTTTGGGGAGGGGATGTTTTTGTTTGTGTGTCCCCAGAAGCATATTCTGAGACGAGGAATCCATTGCAAGGAGTTTATCTGGAAGGTAAAGGAAAACACTGGTGGGAGAGGGGGAAAGTAAGACAACTAATGTAGGGTGTATTATCAAGCCAGTTACCACTGTGTGCAATTGGAGCACAATCTCATGGGGAACTCTGGGAGCCTGCATAGAACGCGCGCCACAGTGTTATCCCACTACAAGGAGTGAGGGGGCTGCGGTATTTATACATCAACTCCCATTAGTCATTGGTTAAGAGTAGCTCCCAAAGAGGGAGAAACATTCATTCTTCGTACTTCTGGCCTGCTGTGCTGGTGGCAAAGTAGGGAACAGTCAGAGAAAGCCTTCAGGCAAAGAAATGCACATGCTGGCAGCTGGAAATCAGCCCAGAATGCACTAAAGTGGCAAGAACAAGGGTATGGGCAGGGCGATGACAGTGTTTATTGTGAGAAGTGGGAGAGCTTTTCTTCAATTGTGAACTAGCTATATTATCTTAAATAGGGACGTTTTAGCATTTTTGAAATTGGTAGGCACACGTGTGAATACCAGGCAGTTAAAGAAGTGAAATGCAGCAGAGTGTAGTGTGAGCCCAACACTTTGGGAGGCCAAGGTGGGAGGAATGCTTAAGCCCAGGAGTTCGAGATTAGCTTGGGCAGCATAGCGAACCCCAGCTTCACAAAAAAATTAAAAAGAAGATCCTGCCATTTGCTATAGCATGGTTGAATCTGGAAGACATTATGCTAAGTAAAATAAACCAGATACAGAAAGAAAAATACTGCATGATCTCACTTATGTGTAGGATCTTAAAAAAAAAAAAAAATGGCAAGGCCAGGATGGTGGCTCACAACTGTAATCCCAGCCCTTTGGGAGGCTGCAGCAGGAGGCTCGCTTGAGTCTAGGAGCTCGAGACCAGCCCAGGCAACATGGAGAAACTTGGTCTCTACGAAAAAATTAAAAAATTAACTGGATGTGACAGCACAGGCCTATAGTCCCAGCTACTCAGGAGGCTGGGGTGGGAGGACCACTTGAGCCCAGGAGGTCGAGGCTACAGTGAGCCTTGATTGCATCACTGTACTCCAGCCTGGGCAACAGAGAGAGACCCTGTCTGGGGGGAAAAAGGTTGAATACATAGAGAATAAAACAGTAAAACCGTGGTTATGGGAGTGAGGAGGAGGAAATAGGGAGATGTAGGTCGAAGAATACAAAGAGTAGGTGTGTAGGACTAAGTAGTCCAGAGACCTGACAAACAACATGAGGTTTACAGTTAGTCATAGTGTATTGTAGTTGAGATTTTTGCTAAAAGAATAGATTTTAGTTGCTTTTGCCACACACACACACACACACACACACACACACACACACAATGGGCAATTATGTGAGGTGATAAATATATGAATTTGCTTGACTATGGTAACCATTTCATGATCTACAGCAAGCTTGTCCAACCCGCGGCCCGCAGGCTGCATGTGACCCAGAACAGCTTTGAATGCAGCCCAACACAAATTCATAAACTTTCTTAAAACATCGTCTATCATTAGTGTTAGTGTATTTGATGTGTGGCCCAAGATAATTCTTCTTCCACTCTTCCAATGTGGCCCAGGAAAGCCAAAAGATCAGACACCCCTGATCTACATGTATGTCAAAATATCATGTTGTACATCTTAAATATATACAATAAAACAAAAAGAACCATGTCCCTGTCACAAAACTGACAAACGTCCCCAGCAGATCAATATCGCTAGTTCACTGTAGTAGGCACCATTGGAGGCCCAGTCAGATCCCTTTTACTCACCCTAGCACTTAGCCCCTAGTTCCCCTAAGTGCTGCCTGTGGCCGCCAGAGGCTCACAGCTGCACCTTTCATCAGAAAATTGCCCTCGGCAGGAGAGGGTCACTCTGCTTGAAAGATTATCCCTCAGGGGGACATTCCACATCCAAAGATAAGGGGTACAAAAGGCAGCCCCCTTTGCCTCACAGAGGGACAAAGATAAGGGCAATTGATACTTCAGAGTTCTTCTAGGGATCAGGCTGAAGCTAGACTTCAGCTGGACTCATCTTCACCCAACTCCTTCCCCTGCCCTATCCTGTGTCTCTCACTCCATCACAGGTTTTTCCTGAGAGCGCTCCCTCCATTAATCAAGGGCAATGAATTTGCTGTCTCAGGCTCTGCTTTTAAGATGCCCAACCAAAGACACCCCTTCAGTAGGACACAATGATGGCTTGACCCAGAGGAAGACACATGACCCTAAAATAGCTACAGCCTTCTGGGGCATTGATACGGACTCTGGGAAGAAGCAGGTATGTCTCTTTCTAAGGTTATGAGCTACATGTAAGAAAATTGTGGTAGGTGTAGGTTAATTTTACTCCCTAACATATATTTCACCCCTGATAACACTACACCCATTGTGCAGGAAAGGGGAGGGAGCTACCTTCCTCTCATTCTCAGTTCCTCTACTTTGGGTGGAGGTGAATTATCTTTGAGCCCATAGTTGGGCATGTAACCCACATCTGATTAATCATGTTCCCGTGGCCACAGAGATTGTTTGCATAGCCTTGCGTCCCAATGAGAGCCATTGAAATATGGGATTGTTAAGAGAGAGAAAAACTCTTTTTCCCTGGACTAAGAGCATCAAGGATGAGAAGAAACTAGGGCTGCTGGAAGGTGACATGAGGGACTGTTCTGAGAATGAAGCCAACAAACACAGCAGCAGGCAGGCTCCTAATGGAGGTCGTGAAACAAGCCCAAACGGTTGATATTGTTGAAGCTCTTGGCTTAAGCTCCCCTACAAGCCAACCCTATCCTAGATTACACGTCTTTGATTATACAGGCTAGTAAGTTCTCTTATTTTGTTTGTTTAGGCTAATTTAGAATGAATTTTATAACACTCACAACCCAAACAGTTCTGATAGACGGCAATGATGGCAAGCCTGAAGCTGCTGGAAAATACATTACTGCCATGTGGAGAGACTGGGTGACAATAAAACCTACTCATGAAAAGGAAAGAATTAGAACCAAGAGAGGAAGAGAGAGCAAGCAATTGCTGTGAGCAGTGTCTAAGAACCAGGATCCTGCTGTTTCTGAAGCATATTGCTCCCCTGGGTTCTCATTCAATTATTGAACCAACAAATGCACTCTCCACCACCTTTTTTTTGTTTGTTTTTCAACTTTAGTTAAGCTTTATCATTCCTAAAGGAAAGAGCTTTGACAGCCACAATACCCTTTTTGTTTTCTCGGCTTTCCTTTGAGTCATCTTATTTTTTCCCTATTGAGTTGGAAGTACTCTATATATCCTGGACACTGATTTTTTTTTTCTTTTCTTTTTTTGACACAGGGTCTTGCTCTGTTGCTCAGGCTGGAGTGAAGTGACATGAACATGGCTCACTGCAGCCTCCATCTCCCAGGCTCAAGCAATCTTCCTGCCTCAGCCTCTTGAGTAGTGGGAATTACAGCACACGCCACCATGCCTGGCTAATTTTTTAATTTTTTGTAAATATGGGGTCTCCCTATGTTGCCCAGGCTGGTCTCAAACTCCTGGGTTCAAGCAATCTTCCCACCTTGGCCTCCCAAAGTGCTGACATTATAAGTGTGAGCCACTATGCCTAGTCCAGACATTGATCTTTTGTCCATTGTTTGCTGTAAGTAATTTCTTCCACTCCATCTCATACCTTTGACTTTGTTTATTGCTATTTTTCACTGTTGAGAAAGCTGTAGTTTTATGCGGTCTAAATTAACAAGCTAACCAACATCATTTTTGGATTATCAGATGTGGTTCTTTGAGCTGAAGGTGATGGAAACCCAACTCAATCTGATTTGAATAAAAAGACAATTTTTGGTAACAAAATTGAGAATTCTGGAGTTATTTAGTATTAAGCCACAACCAGAATCATAATTCCAACCATATCATTAGAGCTATTTCTCACTGGGCGTGATGGCTCACACCTGTAATCACAGCAGTTTGGAGGCTGAGGCAGGAGGATCATTTGAGGCCAGGAGTTTGAGACCAGCCTGAGCAACAGAGCCAGACCCTGTCTCTTAAAAAAAAAAAAAGAAAAAATTATCTGAGCTTGGTGGGTCTTGTCTATAGTCCCAGCAACTTGGGAGGAAGATCGTTTGAGCCCAGGAGTTTGAGGCTACAGTGAACTATGATCGGTCACTGCACTGCAGCCTGGGCAACAGAGCAAGACTCTGTCTCTAAACAAATAAACAAATAAATAAATAAATACGAAAAACAGGGCCGGGCGTAGTGGCTCACGCCTGTAATCCCAATGCTTTGAGAGGCCGAAGCAGGCAGATCACGAGGTCAGGAGATCGAGACCATCCTGGCCAATATGGTGAAACCTCATCTATACTAAAAATACAAAAATTAGCCGGGCATGGTGGCGCACGCCTTTAATCCCAGCTACCTGGGAGCCTGAGGCAGGAGAATTACTTGAACCCTGGAGGTGGAGATTGCAGTGAACCGAGATCACACGACTGCACTCCAGCCTGGGTGACAGAGCAAGACTCCATCTCAAAAAAAAAGGAAAAGGAAAAGAAAAACAGAACTATTTCTCTCTGAATCTCTCAGTTCTCTGGGCTTCTTTTCTGTTGAAATTCCCTTCACCTTGTTGGAAATATGGCCCATATTCTTATAGTTCATGATTTCAAAGGAAGGGAAACAGAGAGACTCTCATGACAGACTGGGTGTAGGAATTCCAGAAGAGTCTTTGAGCCAGATTGGGCACTCTGACTGACATGTATCGTATATTTTCATTCCTGTGTCTGGATCAGGCAAAGAGTTTTGTCACGGAGGAATGGAAGAAGGAAAAGCCTGTAAGTATTGAACAGCTGTCATATTCATCTCAACCTTTCGTGTCTCACTTATGAAAACTTTCCTCCCTCTGAATTTTAATTTTTAATACTCTCATATACTTGCTTTTAGAATTTTTGATATTTTCATTTTAGATCTATATTTCATCTAGAATTTATTTTTATTGACGGTATGAGGTAGAAACCTAACTTAAATCTTTTCCCATATATAAAACCTGTTGTCCCCAAACCATATATTGAGTACTCTCTTTTTCCCAACAGTTAGAAAGGCTGCATTCATTAAAGCTAAATTCTACATTTCTTGTGGGCCTGTTTCTTGATTATGCAGTTTGCTCCATTCATCTGTTCTTCTATGCATGTAACCATTCCCTGTTGTTTAAATATTGGTTAGCTTTTTTTTCTTTTCTTTTCTTTTTTCTTTCTTTTTTTTTTTTTTTTTTGAGATGGAGTCTTGCTCTGTCGCCCAGGCTGGAGTGCGGTGGTGCGATCTCGGCTCACTGAAACTTCCTTCTCCCGGGTTCAAGCTATTCTCCTGCCTCAGCTTCCTGACTAGCTAAGATTATAGGCACATGCCACCACAACTGGCTAATTTTTGTATTTTTTTGAAATAGAGACAGGATTTCACCATGTTGGCCAGGCTGGTCTCGAACTCCTGACCTCGGGTGATCCGCCTGCCTTGGCCTCCCAAAGTGCTGGGATTGTCAGTTCACTTCATTGGGAAGCCCTGCTTTTTACTTGATCCTACACTTCTAACAGGTATGTTTTGATTCTCTCTGGTCTTGTGTTTCATTAGTCTGATTCTGCCAATTTTTCTTTATTTTTTCAATAATTTAAAAATTGATTTCTGCCGGGCGCGGTGGCTCACGCCTGTAATCCCAGCACTTTGGGAGGCCGAGGCGGGCGGATCACAAGGTCAGGAGATCGAGACCATGGTGAAACCCCGTCTCTACTAAAAATACAAAAAATGAGCCGGGCGCGGTGGCGGGCGCCTGTAGTTCCAGCTACTCGGGAGGCTGAGGCAGGAGAATGGCGTGAACCCAGGAGGCAGAGCTTGCAGTGAGCCAGGATCGCGCCACTGCACTCCAGCTTGGGCGACAGAGCGAGACTCCGTCTCAAAAAAAAAAAAAATTGATTTCTATTTGTTAATTCTTACCAAAGCAACAAATGAAAATGGTTTAAAAAGTAAAATAGGCCGGGCGCGGTGGCTCAAGCCTGTAATCCCAGCACTTTGGGAGGCCGAGACGGGCGGATCACGAGGTCAGGAGATCGAGACCATCCTGGCTAACACGGTGAAACCCCGTCTCTACTAAAAAATACAAAAAACTAGCCGGGCGAGGTGGCGGGCGCCTGTAGTCCCAGCTACTCGGGAGGCTGAGGCAGGAGAATGGCGTAAGCCCGGGAGGCGGAGCTTGCAGTGAGCTGAGATCCGGCCACTGCACTCCCGCCTGGGCGACAGAGCGAGACTCCGTCTCAAAAAAAAAAAAAAAAGTAAAATAGTGCTGTGAAGCTCAAAATGAAAAGCAACCCATCTGGGCAACAAAGTGAGACGCTGTCTCTACAAAAGAATGACAAATTAGGCAGGTATGGTGGCACCCACGTGTGGTCCCAGCTATTCAGCAGGCTGAGGCAGGAGGATTCTTTCAGTCCAGGAGGTTGGGGCTGCAGTGAGCCCTGATCATACCACTGCATTCCAGCCTGGGCAACAGAGCAAGAGCCTGTCTCAAAAAAGAAAGAAAGAAAGAAAAAGGAAGGAAGGAAGGAAGGAAGGGAGGACGGGAGGGAGGGAGGGAAGAGGATAGGAGGGAAGGGGAGGGGAGGGAAGAAAAGAACTCCCTTTCCCAGTCGCACCCAAGGTGAGTGCTAAAATTATTTCTCCTTGCATTTACATCCATAGTTCCAAGGAACATACTTATAGCGCCAATTCTTTTTTTTTTTTTGAGGCAGAGTTTTGCTCTTGTCACCCACGCCTGGCCTATAGTGCCAATTCTTGACTTTAAATACATTAACAAATTGGCTGGGTGCTGTGGCTTATGTCTATAATCCCAGGGCTTTGGGAGGCCAAGGTGGGTGGCTCACTTGAGGTCAGGAGTTCAAGACCAGCCTGGCCAACATGGTGAAACCCTGTCTCTACTAAAAATACAAAAATCAGCTTGGCATGGTGGCATGCGCCTGTAATCCCAGCTACTCGGGAGGCTGAGGCGGGAGAATCGTTTGAACCTGGGAGGCAGAGGTTGCATTGAACCAAGATTGCACCACTGCACTCCAGCCTGGGCAACAGAGCGAGAGTCCATCTCAAAAAATAAAAATAAAAATAAATAAATAAATAAATAAATAAATAACAAATCAATTAGACAAAGGCAAACAACTCAATAGAAAAATGGGTAGGTATTCTGGATATAAGTCCTTTCTCAGGTGTACATATGGCAAATATCTTCTACTCTCTGGCTTACCTCTTTATTCAATGGCATCTTTTGGTGGGCAAAAGTTTTTAATTTTCAGGGCCAGACACAGTGCCTCACGCCGTAATCCTAGCACTTTGAGAGGCTGAGGCAGGCAGATTGCTTGAGCCCAGGAGCTCTAGATCAGCCTGGGCAACAGGAGGAGAACACTTCTCTTTAAAAAAAAAAGATAAAAAGAAAAAAAATGGCTGGCATGGTGGTTCATGCCTGTAATCCCAGCACTCTGGGAGGTTGAGGCAGGCGGATCACCTGAGGTTGGGAGTTCGAGACCAGCCTGACCGACATGGAGAAACCCTGTCTCTACTAAAAATACAAAATTAGCTAGGCATGGTGGCGCATGTCTGTAATCCCAGCTACTCAGGAGGCTGAGGCAGAAGAATTGCTTGAACCCGGGAGGCGGAGGTTGCAGTGAGCCGAGATTGCACCATTGCACTCCAGCCTGAGGGACAAAAGCAAAACACTGTCCCCCCCAAAAAAATTCTTAATTTTTATGTCCTTGAATTTATTGTTTCCTTTATAGTTAGTGGTTTTTGTGACCTGTTTAAGAAATATTCGTCAGGCTGGGCGCCATGGCTCACACATGTAATCCCAGCACTTTGGGAGGCCTAGGCAGGTGGATCACTTGAGGTCAGGAATTCAAGACCAGCCTGGCCAACATGGCGAAACCCTGCCTCCACTAAAAATACAAAATTTAGCCAGGCGTCATGGTGCACCTCTATAATCCCTGCTACTCGGGAGACTGAGGCAGGAGAATCCCTTGAACCCAGGAGGCAGAGGTTGCAGTTAGCCAAGATTGTGCCACTGCACTCTAGCCTAGGTGACAGAGAAAGACTCCATCTAAAAAAAAAAAAAAATTGTCTACTCTTTGATAGTGAAACATTTTTCCTACATTTTTTTTCTCTGAACATTTCATTGTTTGCCCTTAATATTTAGATGTTATGGTGTCTATGGTATGAGAAAGAAGTCAATTTTCATTTCTCCATGTGGATACTGTGCCGATAATTTACTTTCCATTTTCTGCTTGTGAACGCTGGGACCAAGGGCCTGTGAACTGTGTTTCTCAGGCTTCCTTGTTGATTGTTTCCCATTAGGCTCTCCAGGAAGAGATACACTGGCAGGAGATCAGAAGGCAGCAGAAAGAAGTCTTTCTTCTTTTTCCTCTTTCTTCTCTCTTCTCTTCTTCCTCTTTGAAGTGGAGGCCCCTCCTTCAAAGTTGAAGCTCTGGCAACTTGCTCCTCCTCCCTGGGCCCAGCTCCTTTCTCAGTACTCTTAGAGTCTCGTGGCACCACCTCCCCTACTTTTGTTCCCTAAATGCTAGAAGAGACTGGAGTTACTTTTCTCTGGGTTACCTTATCTTCTTTTTGGTCTTTCAGATTTCCATCACCTGTCTAACCACTTCTCCATATCAACTTTTCTGTTTCAGCACCATTTAACCGAAAAGGCTGTCCTTTCCCTGCCGCTCTGCAGAGCCATCTTTGTCATAAATCGTTTATATATGGTCTAGTTGTCTATCTTGACACCAATACCATACTGTCTTGAGTACTAACTTTTTTTTTTTTTTTGAGACGGATTCTAGTTCTGTCCCCCAGGCTGGAGTGCAGTGGCGCGATCTCGGCTCACTGCAAGCTCCACCTCCCGGGTTCACGCCATTCTCCTGGCTCAGCCTCCTGCGTAGCTGGGACTACAGGCGCCCACCACCGCACCCGGCTAATTTTTTGTATTTTTAGTAGAGACGGGGTTTCACTGTGATCTCGATCTCCTGACCTCGTGATCCGCCCGCCTCGGCCTCCCAAAGTGCTGGGATTACAGGCGTGAGCCACCGCGCCCGGCTGAGTACTAACTTTTTAAAATGTATTTTATTACTATTATTTTTTTAAACAGCGTCTCGCTCTGTCACTCAAGCTGGAGTGCAGTGGCGTGATCATGGCTTATTGCAGCCTCCACCCCCCCAGGCTCACGTGATCCTCCCACCTCAACCTTCCTAATCGCTGGGACCACAGGCACTCACCACCTTGCCCAGCTAATTTTTATGGGTATTTTTGTTTTGTTTTGTTTTGTTTGTAGAGATAAGGTTTCGCTATTTTGCCTAGGCTGGCCTCAAATTCCTGGGCTCAAGCAATTCTTCCTCCTTGGCCTCCCAAAGTGCTGAGATTACAGACATGAGCCACCACACCCAGGTTCTAACTTTTTAGTAAGTCTTAGTACCTGGTAGAACGAGTCCTCCCACCTTGAGCATTGCAATATCACGCTCCATTACTGTAGTGATTAAGGAAATGCTTTTTCTCTATTACCTGAAGGAGTCTGAGTAAGACTGAAATTATTTATTCCTTAAATGTTAATATAACTTGCCAGTAAAGCCATGTGAGCCTTAAATTTTCTTTGAAGAGAAGTTTTAAATTATGAATTCAGGACTTTAAAAGTTATAGGAGTTTTTCAAGTTTTCTATTTTTTCTTGTATCATTTTTGTATCTTCCCTAGGATTTCCACCTTAATTTTTAAATTTACTAGTATAAAATTTGTTCATAATATCCTCTTTTTAGGTTTTAGAATTTATAGGATCAGAAGTGATGGCCCTGTTATATTCCTGAGACTGTTGTCTTTTTTCTTGATGAGGATCTCAAAAGGTTTGTCAATTTCATTAGTCTTTTCAGCGAACCAAGGTGTGGCTTCATTAATCCTCTCTTTTGTATGCTTGTTTTCTAGTTAATTTTTTTTATAGGTGGAAGCTGGGGCTGTGGAGGAAACATACACACACCACTCAAAGTAGAGAGAAAATGGTTTTCCCCCCTCTACCTGCCAGTTTTCTGAGAATGCCCCTATCAGCTGAACCAAAAGTCTAGGACATGCAATTCCCTGTATTTCAGAGTAGAAAAGGGAAAGGGGATAGGAAAAGAATAGGCAGAAAGAAAGAATGACAAACAACAAACGTGTAGATATATTTTGTCAATTTCTGCAAGAAGTATGTTAAAATGTCTCACCATGATCATAGACATATCTGTTTCTACTTCCAGTTCTGTTGATTTAGCATTTTATTTTGAGGACGATACTAGTAGGTGCCTACAAATTTAGAGTTATTACATCTTCCTGGAAAATTGTCTTTTTTCTGAGATGGAGTCTTTCACTATCACCTAGGCTGGAGTGCAGTGGCGTGATCTCAGCTCACTGCAAACTCTGCCTCCTGGGTTCAAGCAATTCCCATGCCTCAGCCTCCTGAGCAGTTGGGATTACAAGTATGTACTAACACACCCAGCTAACTTTCATATTTTTAGCAGAGACAGGGTTTCGCCATGTGGACCAGGTTGGTTTTGAACTCTTGGCCTCAAGTGATCCACCTGCCTCCCAAAATGCTGGGATTACAGGTGTGAGCCACCACACCCAGCCAAAATGACATTTTATCATTGTGAATTATGAGTCTTATATTTGTCTCAGTTCTTTTTCTTTTTTAATATATAGAGACAGCATCTCGCTATGTTGCCCAGGCAGGTCTCAAACTCCTGGCCTCAAGTGATCTTCCTGCCTCAGCCTCCCAAAGTGTGCTGGGATTACAGCTGTGAGTCACTGTGCTTGGCCTGTCTCAGCTTTTTAACACCTTTTCCTCTCCTTTCTTTCCTTCTGACTGATTAATATAGTTAATTATTCCATTTTTTGTTTCTGCTAATTTGAATGTTAAACAATCTTTTTCTAGTAATTTAGCAGTGACCCTCAAAATTACAATGTTTATCATTGACTTATTCAGTCTAATGTGAATTGATCCATTAACCCTCCTCCTGGGCTATGCAAGGACCTCAAAACACTTTAAGTCCTTTTACACACACCCGACGTATGGCCATTGTTGCACATATACATACAATTTTTTTGTTTTAGTTTTTCGTTTTTTTTGAGACTGAGTCTCACTCTGTCACTAGGCTGAAGTGCAGTGGTGTGATCTCAGCTCACTGCTGTAACCTCCAACTCCATGGTTCAAGCAATTCTCCTGCCTCAGCCTCCCGAGTAGCTGGGATTACAGGCACGTGCCACCACGCCCAGCTAATTTTTATATCTTTTTTAGTAGAGACAGGGTTTCACCATGTTGGCCAGGATGGCCTCGATCTCCTGACCTTGTGATCCACCTGCCTCGGCCTCCCAAAGTGCTGGAATTAAAGGCATGAGCCACCACACCCGGCCTACATACAGTTTTTATCCAACAAAACATCATGACTATCATTTTAAATGACCAATGTACATTAATATTTACCCACAATTTACACTTATATTTACCCACATATGTTCCATTTTGTTACTCATTATTTCTTTCTGCATTTCTGGTCTTCTATATTAGGATCATTTTCTTTCTACCAGAAACACACCTCTTATACTTTCATTTAGTTATAGTCTATAGATGACAAAGTATCTGTTACTGAATTCTATTTTTTATTTTTTAGAGACCGAGTCTTGCTCTGTCTCCCAAGCTAAAGTCTGTTGGCACAATCATGGCTCACTACAGCCTCCAACTCCTGGGCTGAAACAATCCTCCAACCTCAGCCTCCCAAGTAGCTAAGACTACAGGCATGTGCCACCACGCCTAGCTAGTTTTTTGTTTTGAGATGGAGTCTCACTATATTGCCCAGGCTGGTCTCAAGCTCCTGACCTCAAGGGATCCTCCCACCTTGGCCTCCCAAAGCAATGGGATTACAGGCATGAACCACACCCAGCATACATTGAGCTTTTAACTTCAGTTATTCCAGTTTTTATTTACTAGAAACTCTAATACCTGAATAACTTCAGTTATTCTAGTAAACTAATATTTACTAGAAAATTGTTAGTTATTCTAGTAAATATAATACTATATTACTAGTAAATGTAATGTTTAATATACTAATATAATACTATCAATATTACTATTATAATATTACTATTCTACTACTAGTAAATACAATTTTTAGTAGTTATTCTAGTAAATTCTAAAATTTACTAGAATAACTTATTAGAATAACTTCAGTCATTCTAGTTTTTATTTACTAGAAACTTTAATTGATATTTTTCTAAAACTTGTTGGTCAACTTTTAGCATTTGCTATCCCTTATAGATATTTTTCAGGCTTTTCATTTATTTCTTTAAATATTGTTAGTGTACTTTTTATAATCTGTCTGACAATTCTAAAATCCTAAGTCTGTGTGAATCTGTTTCTAGAGTTGGTTGTTTCTGCTGTTTCTTTCTCATGTTATCTTATTTTCTTGTATGTTATCTTTGACCTCCTGCTGGTCATCACCCTTGAAAATTTATTTTAGGCTCCCTAAGGCCCAGAATGGATATATCAAGTTCCAAAGAGACCTTCTATTTACTTCTGTTTCATCACTCGATGACTTCCTCAAACCAAGTTCACAGCTGTCCCCTCCAGGTAGCACAGACTGTTCCGGGTACAAGTCAGGACTGATCGGTAGACAAATTCTCAAAGACAGATTTTTTGTTTGTTTGTTTCTCCTATCTTTTTTTCTCTTTGTTCAGGACCAAGACAGCCTTCTCCAAAGTCTGCTGGGGTAGTGGAAGGGAACAAGTTTAGTTCTGGTTTACCTTTACTCTCAGAGTATAGGCCTTTGGGGGATCCCATCTTGATTTGAACAGGGTCTTTGAGGCTACCCACCTTAAGCAAGCCCTAGGCGTCTATTTTTTTTTTTTTTTTTTTTGAGATAGAGTTTCACTCTTGTTGCTCCATTTTGGCTCACTGCAACCTCCACCTCCTGAGTTCAAGTGATTTTCCTGCCTCAGCCTCCCAAGTAGCTGGGATTACAGGCGGCCATCACCACACCCAACTAATTTTTGTATTTTTAGTAGAGACGGGGTTTCACCATGTTGGCCAGGCTGGTCCCAAACTCCTGACCTCAGGTGGTCCACCCGCCTCAGCCTCCCAAAGTGCTGGGATTACAGGCGTGAGCCACTGTGCCCAGCCTAAGTCTCTACTTTCATCAGTTTGCCCTGCCTCCCAACACCACTGAACAAAAGCCCAAGTATGCAGTATTAGCAAGACAGAAGCAGCTTTGGTACTTTGATATTGCGCTCAAAACAGAAAAATTTGGCCTCAGTATTTCCCCTTACATTTTTAGCTCAATGTTTTCAGGGATATAAATAGATAGATAGATTTTGATAGATAAATGGAGAACTAGAGACAAATAGATAGCTACTTAAGCATTCTTAAATGTTTCATTATAAAATTGATTCAATTACCTATGTTTTCTACGAGATAGGGAAGTCCTACTTTTTTATTTTTCATTCTTAAATATTATCTGACTCCCTACCATATAAACTTAATTTGCACTATCTTGTTCCCTATCACACGGACACATTCACATACTCACGTACTTTTACTCCTACAAGCACATTCTCAGTAAATAATAGTTATAATATATACTTATTAAACCGGTATTTAGCATTTATGTTATTATCATTATGCAAACATAGTTCACACAGGGCCGCCCTAATGTCGAAGTCCAGGGTGACCTCTGGGGCTAAGCAGTACGTGACCTATGCAGTGACAGGGTTGCCCTGCTCAAGGCTGAGGCATGTAGGTGACTGTAATTTCTCCCAGATTGTGGGGGATTGCTTCAGGGTTCCTGATGGGCAATCTGATGCCATTTTGTTTCCTGGTGGTTTTAATGTGACCTACTCTTTTTTTCTTCTCCGGAAGCTCATACAATACATTATTTCTAATATTCTGAAATTTTATGTGTTGTGCCACTAAATGTTTATGTGAATAAACATTTTACTTTGGAATAATTTAAGATTTACAGCTGGGTGCGGTGATTCACATCTATAACCCCAGCACTTTGGGAGGCCAAGATGGGAGGATCACTTGAGCTCAGGAATTCAAGACTAGCCTGGGCGACATAGTGAGACTCTGTCTCTACAAAAAATAAAATTAAAAAAAATTAGCCAGGTGTAGTAGCACAAGTCTGTTGTCCCACCTAGTTGGGAAACTGAGGCAGGAGGATCACGTGAGTTCAGGAGATGGAGGCTGCAGTGAGCTGTGATGGCACCACTGCACTCCAAAAAATTTACAGAGAATTTGCAAAGATAATATAGAGAATTCCTGTGTACCCCTCACCTAGTTTTCCCTAATGTTAACATATGAGATTACCACGATACACTTGTGAAAATTTAAAAAACCAGTATTGGTGTGTTACTATTCACTAAACTCCAGACCTCATTCAAATTTCACCAGTTTTTCTACTCATGCCCCTTTTCTGTTCCAAGATCCAATCCAGGACACCACATTGCATTTATTAATCATGTCCCTTTAGTCTCCTCTGGTCTGTGATAGTTTCCCAGTTTTATTTTGTATTCATAGCCCTGACAGTTTTGAGGAGCACTATCCAGCACTCTGTAGAATGTTTCTGAGTTTGCATTTGTCTGGTTCTTTTCTCAGGACTAGGCTGGGCTTATGGGATTTCGAGAAGAATAGCACAAGTGATATACTCTTATTAAGGATGACGTTAACCATGATCACTTGGTTAAGGTGGTATTTGCCAGGTTTCTCCATCATACAGTTACCATTTTTCCTACTTCCATATTCTGTTATTTGGAAGTGGGCCACAAAGTCCAGTCTACCCTCAAAGGGGTAGGGGAGAAGAAGCAAACTACTTTTTGCAAGGTGGAGAGCATAGCTACTTATGTTATTTGAAATTCTTCTATAAGGAAATGTGTCCCTTTTCTGTCATTTATTTATTCAATCATTTTCTCTATATAAATATGGCCTCATATATATTTATTTACACTTTAGGTTATAATCCAATACCACATTATTTATTTTGGTTCCCAAATTGGTCTGGCTTTGAAAACTCCTCACAGTTGGCCCTGGTATTCCTCTGACTTTGTTTTTTTTCTCTTGAGTACTTCTTTGCCTTCCGGTACTGTAAGGTGCTCTGGGCTCATCCTGTATTTTCCTTGCCTTGAAATAACTTCAGTCATTTTTTCAAGAAGCCCTGGTTTTTTAAAATCGGAAAATGGTATTTAGAAACCATTCTTGGTTTAGAAACCAAGATCTGGGCACTGTTTTATTGTTTTATTGGGTGTCACTGCTCCCAGGATATCTTAGCAGAGAGTTAGAATAATATGTATGTGTATACTAATCCATTTAGACACACATTTATTTCTAATGTTATTTCTGTATTTACCCATCTGTGGGTGTGTGTATATGCACACACACACACATAAATATGAGTTCATACTAATTTCTGTGTGTGTGTATGTGTATATATATATATGTATTTTGAGACAGAGTCATACTCTGTCACCAGGCTGGAGTACAATGGCGCAATCATAGCTCACTGCAGCCTCAAACTCCTGGGCTAAATCAATCCTCCTGCCTAAGCCTCCCAAGTAGCTAGGACTACAAGTACATGCCACAACGCCTAGCTAATGTTTTAAATTTTTTGTAGAGATGAGGTCTCTCTATGTTGCCTAGGCTGGTCTCAAACTCCTGGCCTCATGGGATCCTCCCATCTCAGCCTTCCAAAGTGCTGAGATTACAGGCGTGAGCCACTGCGCCCAGCCTGTGTGGATATTTTTTAATTAATTCATTGTTCTGGGTTCCTGGTAAGACCTTTCAGTTCAGAAACTTGTGACCTTGTGTTAGGGAAGCAGGAGCCTAGAAGAGCCAGAGTGAAAGTTCAGCTCCATCTGGAGACTAACAGGGCACATTCCTTGCCAGTCATTACCCATGATCACAGATGTTTATAGTTGAGGAAACACCATAAAGACACCTACGAGGACACACTCCTCCATCAGTGAGTTCAGATGTCCCGGTACCCATAAAAATACACGCTTTCAAGACAATAACAGTTATGGTGGGCTACGGTGGCTCATGCCTGTAATCCCAGCACTTTCGGAGGCTGAGGCGGGCAGATCATTTGAGATCAGGAGTTTGAGACCAGCTTAGCCAACATGGTGAAACCCCCCTCTACTAAAAACACAAAAATTAGCCAGGCGTGGTGGTGCACATCTGTAGTCCCAGCTACTCTGGTGGCTGAGGCAGGAGAATTGCTTGAATCTGGGAGGCGGAGTTTGCAGTGAGCCGAGACTGCACCACTGCACTCCAGCCTGGGCGACAGAGCAGGACTCCATCTCAAAGATAAAAAAAGAGAAGAAAGATAATAACAGTTATGCTCTGATGGACTCACACACTGAAATGTCAAGGAGGCCGGGCATGGTGGCTCATGCCTGTAATCCCAGCACTTTGGGAGGTCGAGGCAGGCAGATCTCTTGAGATCAGGAGTTTGAGACCAGCCTGGACAACATGGGGAAACCCAGCCTCTACTAAAAATACAAAAATTAGCTGGGTGTGATGGTGGGAGACTGTAATCTCAGCTACTCCAGAGGCTGAGGCAGGAGAATCACTTGAACCCAGGAGGTGATAGTTGCAGTGAGCTGAGATTGTGCCACTGCACTCCAACCTGGGCGACAAAGCAAGACTTTGTCTCAATAAAATAAAATAAAAGAAAACATCAAAAGAGTTTTCTTTAAATCAACAGAATAATAAATGTTGTCATGCTGTCAGCCTACCTGCATGTAGTCAGCTTAGTTTAGTATTTAAACAGACAAGACCCCTGTATAAGAAAAGCTTAAAACAAACATGGTATGTTCCTCCACTTGCTATCTGAGGATGCCTTACTCTGTAACTGAACAGCTGTCAATAAACTCTCTCTTCTCAGTGCGCTCTGCAACTTACCTTGAGTTCCTTACTATGTGAGATTGAAGAACCCTCTCTTGAATTGAGATCTTTGATCCAGACCCCTTTTTCTGGTAACACTAGGATTCTGGGAAGTTGGGATTATCTTACTGGCAATTTCCTCCCTCATTTTCTCCTCTCTCTCTGACTCTCTTTCTCTCCCTCCCTCCGTCTGACCATAGCTGGCATGTCAAGTGTGGGCTTCCTCACAGTCCGCACTCTGCCTGCCCCTTTTGTGTTCACAGGGGTCTGACTCAAGCTTCTCAGGTTCTCTTGGCCTCTGGGAGGCACTGGCAGGAGACTGAAAGGCAGAAAGAGTGGAAGCAAGTGTCTTTCTATCTGCTTTGGATGGTGTCCGTGGCAGGGGGTATATCTCCTGCTGGGTAGCCCCCCACCGTGATTTCAGTTAGCTATTTTTCTGTACCCCTTTTCTCTGGGCTGGTCGACTTCTCTGGATAAGGCTCTTCCTATCATCTGCCTGGTGGGAGGAGGTTTAAGCATAAGTAGAAGTGGCTAGGTAGTGGACAATGATGGAATTTTCCTGGCTCTGGCAGGGGATAATGCCAGGGGCTCTGTTCAGAATGCAGACTTCACTCAGTCTCCCAATGTCTGCTTCAGCACCCTCACCTTTAGCTATATCTGACCTCCCTAAGCCTAGAATTCAGGGGTCCAACCTTTACAGAAGGCAAACTCTACTTTTCTGCCCAGGTAGAAGAGGACCAAGACTTTCAGTTATGTCCTTCTGTGCCAGCACCAGCCCTCACCTCTGACATCAGAGCTATGTGGTATCTCCAATCCTATCTTTGAGTCTTTCTGGAGCACCACAGCACAAATTGGTTTTCCTTTTGTAGACTCCCACCTTTGTCTCCTTGACAGAACTGAGAAAACCGAAAGAAATATTAAAGCGAAATTCTGCGATCAAGAGATCCCGAGCATTTATCAAAATTTAATTTAATTAAGGAAGGAACTATCAGGTCGACAAAAGAAGCTGGTTTGCCCAAGCTTGAAAAACTCGTGTATGTATGCCCGGCACGGTGGCTCACGCCTGTAATCCCAGCACTTTGGGATGCTGAGGTGGGCGGATCATGAGGTCAGGAGATCGAGATCATCCTGGCTAACACTGTGAAAACCAGTCTCTACTAAAAATACAAAAAATTAGCCGGGTGTGGTGGTAGGTGCCTGTAGTCCCAGCTACTCGGGAGGCTGAGTCAGGAGAATGGCATGAACCTGGGAGGAGGAGCTTGAAGTGAGCCAAGATTGTGCCACTGCACTCCTGGGTGACAGAGCGAGACTCCGTCTCAAAAAAAAAGGAGAAAAAAAAAAAGAAAACTCATGTGTGTGTGTGTGTGTGTGTGTGTGTACTCTCACGTGCTTGCACAAATGAACAGAGCTAGAGTTAAAGGAATTCCAAGGACAACTTGCTGGGTAAAATTCAAGACTGATTTATTTTCCACAGGGCAATAAAATCATTGTATTTAACCGCACAACCAGGCTATGAAAACACAGAACATATTAGTCTCTAAAGTTAAACTGTAACTTTATAGAACCATAAAACTGCCTGTTTCTTCAATCATTATGGATTGATTGCATAAATTGTGGCAATGGAATTTCATTCCCCTGGTATGTCCCAAGAGGGTAAATCCCCAGGATGCAGGTTCTGCTTTTATTGAAACAGGGTTTGAAAAAGTGTTCCCCTAAGATCTCAGGAATTAGGCAATCATAATTTTGCCATTTTCCCAAGTGTGGAATCATTTCTTCTTTAATACCTGTGTCAGGTAAGAACGTCTAAACTATGTGTTTTGTTTTGTTTTTTGAGACAGGGTCTCACTCTGTTGCCCAGGCTGGAGTACAGCAGCATGTTTATGGCTCAGGGCAGCCTTGACCTCTCAGGCACAAGCCATGTCCCATCTCAGCCTCCTGAGTAGCTGGGACCACAGGTGTGTGCCACCATGCCTGGCTGATTTTTGTAATTTTTTTTTTTTGGTAGAGATGGGGTTTCGTCATGTTGTCCAGGCTGGTCTCAAACTCCCAAGCTCAAGCAATCCACCTGCCTCAGCCTCCCAAAATGTTGAGATTACAGGCCTGAGCCACCACACCTGGCCTAGAACATCTGAAATATTTATTCTCAACATCACTAGCTCAATCTTGTTTCAATGCCTGTTCTTTTTGTCCTTGTGAGTTTTGTCCTTTTTATTTTTTGACTATTACTTTAATGAGGTTTGGAGAGGACATAGGCCCAAATGTATGAACTCAATACCCCACTTTTAAAAAACTTTTATTTTATCTTAATTTTTGGTAGAAACAGGGTCTCACTATGTTGCCCAAGCTGGTCTCAAACTTCTGGCCTCAAGCAATCCTTCTTCCTCAGCCTCCCAAAGTGTTAGGATTACAGGCATGAGCCAACAGGCCTGGCCCAATTCTGCTTTTTTGATCTCACATTTCCTCCTGCTCTCTGTTGTCCAGGACTTTCCTCAAATGCCTGGTCTCCTGGCTTTTCAGTTTCCTGATGCTGCTGTAGATGTATTACTTTCCCTCTTTCATGTCTTTTCTGGATTTCACCAGGAGTTTTCAGCAGGAGTGACAGTGTGTACTTGTGTGTTTTATAGACCTTGATCCAGGTCTTTTCCTGACTATATCAACACTTGGTTCCAAATATCAAAGAGCTCTCCACTTTTCGGGATAGAAGCAAACTGTTCCTATTACTCAGAAAAACCACTGCTGTAATGTTGCAAGAATTAGTACGTGTCTTGTCTGCTATAGTCTTCCTAAGGTGGGAAAAAACCACAAGCATCTCCTTTCCAGCCCTGACCTCTCCACCTCTTCCTCACCCCCTTCCACCTCCAGAAGACACACCTTCTTTTGCTGGCATTCTGGCCTTCTTTGCCTCAGAGGATGCCCTTGCCAAGTTTTAGCTGTATTGCCTGGTTTCACATAAACTCCTCAGCTGGTCCTTGGCAAGGGCTTTGCCTCAACTTCTCAGATTTAGTGGGTGTTTCAGATGTTAATTTAGTGTTAGTTATATATGCAAAATCCCAGGCCCCACTGCAAGAGAGGGAGAAGGTGGCTTGGAATCTACGTTTTACAGAGGGCCTCATGTCAAAATCTGGGACAATCTCAGCCTCATATGAATAATGCAGGAATGGATTATTATATATTGAATCAAAAGGAATTCGTGTGTCTGTATTGATATTAACACCAAAAATTTTGGCCAGATGTGGTGGCTCACACCTGTAATCACAGCACTTTGGGAGGCCAAAGCAGGAGTATCATTTGAGCCCGTGAGTTCAAGGTTACAGTGAGCTATGATTATGTCACTGTACTTCAACCTAGGTAACAGAGAGAGACTGTATCTCAAAACAACCACCACCACAATAAATAAAACAACCAAAAATTGTATTTTATTTTATTATTATTTTTCTTAATAGAGACAAGGTCCTGCTATGTTACCCAGGATGGTCTCGAACTTATGGGCTCAAGCAATCCTCCCACCTCAGCCTCCCAAAATGTTGGGATTACAGGCGTGAGCCACTGCACCCAGCCAACACCAAAAATTTTAAAGGGGGTAGAAAAGAGGGCCAGGCTAGGTGGCTCACACCCATAATCCCAGCACTTTGGGAGGCTGAGGTGGGTGGATCACTTGAGGTCAGGAGTTTGAGACCAGCTTGGCCAACATGGCGAAAACCCATCTCTACTAAAATTACAAAAATTAGCCGGGCGTCCTGATGCCCATCTGTAATCACAGATACTTTGGGGGGCTGAGGCAGGAGAATTGCTTGAATCTGGAAGTCAGAGGTTGCAGTGAACCGAGATGGCACTACTGCACTCAGAGTGAGACTCCATCTCAAAAAAGAAAATAAAAGAAAGCTCTTCCTCATAAAAGAATGCCAAATTGTGAATGTAGATGGAATGATAGAAATGGAAAAATCATCATTTTATGACCAGTCTATTCATAATTGATTTGGGCAGGCATCATCAGTGGAATGTAAAACCATTAGGATGAAAGGGGTTGGGAAAAATGATATTCATAAGGTTTGAAAGTATCACCCTACAGGCTATTTAGTAATTGCAAAAGGGAAAAGATATCTTTACCATGGAGAGAGCTGAAGGTCACCACCTTGACCATCAGATTACACTTAGCATCACCATCAATGTGACAAATTGGTGTGATGCACTGAGAAGACACAACGTCACTTAATGTTTCTACCAATAACCGGAACCCAGATTTATTTTTAAGAAAATCAGGTTGGCCAGGTGAGGTGCCTTATGCCTGTCATCCCAGCACTTTGGGAGGTCAGGAGTTCGAGACCACCGTGGCCAACATAGTGAAAACCTGTCTCTACTAAAAATACAAAAATTAGCCAGGCATGGTGGCGCATACCTGTAATCCCAGCTACTCAGGGGGCTGAGGCAGGAGAACCGCTTGAACCCATGAGGCAGAGGTTGCAGTGAGCCGAGGTTGCACCACTGCACTCCAGTCTAGGCCACAGAGTGAGACTCCGTCTCAAAAAAAAAAAAAAGAAAAGAAAAAGAAAATCAGGTCGTTATGATGTCATCTTGATTTTAAATACAAAGGCTTAGTCGGTGCACCTGATCAACACTGAACTTTCAGTTCCCTTCTACCACAGCCTCCCATATGTTCTAGAAGTGTCTAAGGGAGACTGTTGTGCAGTCCCTCTCAGAATCTTCCATTCTCCGTCTGGAAATGTCACCTGCCAGGCCTCTGTTGTATGAAAAGAGTTAGCATGGCCTCTTACGTTTTTGAAAAGTGCTTCCAATGCCAAGGTTACTCTATGCTGAAATATGCCTTGAAGCCACTTTCTTACATTACGATCTCAAAGGGACCACTTTAGACTTCCAGCATCTCACCAAGATTTTTATGTGACCACCATCCAGTTTATGTCATTAGTCTCTCTCTCCTTAGGACTGAGACGGGGGTCCAGGGTGGCTTGCAGGGGAAAGTGGCTTAGTATTGTCCTGCTGGTCTTTGTTGGGAACAGGCCCCCCAAAATCTGGTTATAAACTGGCCCCAAAACTGGTCACAAACAGAATCTCTGCAGCACTATAACATGTTCATAATGGCCCTAACGCCCACACTGGAAGGTTGTGGGTTTACGGGAATGAGGGCAAGGAAAACTTGGCCTGCCCAGGGCGGAAAACTGCTTAAAGGCATTCTTAAGCCACAGACAATAGCATGAACGATCTGTGCCTTAAGGACATGCTCTTGCTGCAGTTAACTAGCCCAACCTATTCCTTTAATTCGGCCCATCCCTTTGTTTCCCATAAGAGATACTTTTAGTTAATTTAACATCTATAGAAACAATGCTAATGACTGGTTTGCTGTTAATAAATATGTGGGTAAATCTTTGTTCGGGGCTCTCAGCTCTGAAGGCTGTGAGACCCCTGATTTGCCACTTCACACCTCTGTATTTCTGTGTGTGTGTCTTTAATTCCTCTGGCGCTGCTGGGTTAGGGTCTGCCCGACCCAGTTGGTCTCAGCAGGTGTTGCTCTCTGGGGCATGGGATTCTTATTCCAAGCACGGGTCCAGTCATCTAGCTCACGCTGGAACTCTCATCAGCCCATTGATATCTCGGAGTTTAACACAAGGAAGTATTGCACAAGACAAGCCAGAGACCCATGGACATAATGGCTGCCAAAGTAGAGAAGGGGAGGTGACAGATTTAGGGGACAGCAGCTGCCCTCACCCTCACTGTCCTCTCTGTTCCTCCAGCAGGAGCTTCTCCTCTTTCCTTGGAAAACAGGCTTTCCTGGGGACCTCCTGCTCCCCTCAGTTATCTAGACTGTACCTCTCTTTTGTTTATACTAATGATAGCATGCTAGGTACAGTGTTCTCCATCTTGCTTTTTTCATTTAATATGTTTTTTTGAGACAGGATCTTGTTCTGTCACCTGGGCTGGGGTGCAACGGCACCAACACAACTCAACTGTAGCCTCGACCTCCCAGGCTCAAGTAATTCTCTTGCCTCAACCTCCTGAGCAGCTGGGGTTATAGGCACGCAATACCATGCCTGGCTATTTTTTTTTTTTTTTAATTTTTTGTAGAGACGGGGTCTTGTTATGTTGATGAGGCTGGTCTCAAACTCCTGGGCTTAAGCAATCCATGCGCCTTGGCCTCCCAAAGTACTGGGATTACAGGTGTGAGCCACTACACTCAGCTCAACATTTTTTATATGTACACCTTGTTCATATCCTTTATCTTCATCTTTTATATCGTTAAGAAAACCCTTTAACACCATTTTCGTGAGGTTTCTGGAGAGTGTAGAAATGAGTATTTTCTATCCACCACGAGGTTTTCTTGGAGTTTACAAGTATATGTTGATATCACCTGAAAATCTAGATAGTTTTGTCTCCTCTTTTCCAATTCTGTACTTCAAAGCTTTAAAAATTTAAAGGCTAGGTGTAGTGGCTCATGCCTGTAATTCCAACACTATGGGAGGATCACTTGAGCCCAGGAGGTAGAGGTTGCACTGAGCCATGATCATACCACTGCATTCCAGCCTGGATGACAGAACGACACCTTGTCTCAAAAAGCAAGCAAGCAAACAAACCAACAAAACACACTTATGGAAAAGAAGGGGGCAGAAGCCAAACTGGGAAGAGGAAGAAGTTAAACTGTGATGCAGGCCTAACAAAGCCTCAGCCGACATGGCAGGAAGTTTTGAGTGAGAATTGCCCGTTAAAGTGTCCCATGTTGACCCCAAAGAGGGAGGCTTTTATGCCTCTACCCGCCTCAGTCATTGTACACAGGCTACCATCGGAGGGACTGACCACATTCTCTGCAGCTAGGCAGCAAGTTCTTCCCTGAAGGGAGATCTGGGCTGCACATCTCTATGTCTATCACAACTTATCCATTCTGTCAGGGTGGTGGGGAGGATTTGATATATTGCAGGAGATAAGCAAAGAGGAATTTTTTTTTGCAGTTTTGGACATTCACAATGGAGTTTTGTTGCAAATCAATAGGCTCCAAAGCAAGATGTTGTCAAGAGGAAAATCGTTTTCTAAATTCCTTTAGTTCTCATTTGACATATGAAGACTCTCAGGTTGGAGCATTTCTTCCACAGTGTGCTTTCAAAACCTAAGCCTAGGCCTGAGGGTATTACAGAGAAGAAAATGAGGGAGAGGTAGCAGAGAATGACCATGGAATACATGGGCCCCAGTCTCTCTGTTCTAGACTGAATCATGAAGAAGCAGAGGTAGTTTGATAATTCAACTGGGCTTCAAGGGCAGGAGGCATTTGTTCTATTCCAAATTTGGGATTCTGGAAGGAGGCCACCATACAGAATGGCCCTGCTTGAATCCAGTTAAGAGTAATGTGCAGAGTGGCTAAGCAGGGCTATAGCCTCGACTGGACTCCTGCCATGATCCTTGGTAGAGCAAATGCTGAGAGTCAGTAGGTCTGTCCTGGGGCCACAGACGGTGCTTAGTGGACTGATCACATGGACGGGAACAGAGGGGGCAGAACCAGGACTCAGAGGTGTCCACTGGGCAAACAAAAGCCAGTGAGAGGCTAAGTCATCAGACCCAGCTCAAACAGAAAAAGATGGATCTCCTCAGTGACAGACGTCAGCAAGTAGGAGCTAGACACGTAAACCCACCTCTGCTTGTTCATCCGGATACCCTCTGAAAACGGGACAAGTACAAAAACCCAAAGATCTGAGTGTTTATTTTTAAAAGACTCTATTAGTCATGCTTTTCCTGCATAACGACCTTGAAATAAAAGGACTTACAATAAGCTTTGATTCTCTACTCATAGGTTACAGGTTCAGCTGCAGCTCTCTGGCTTCAACTAGAATCAGCTAGGCTTGGATCAAGGCTGTGCGCAGGATTCAAGTCCACTCCACAAGTCTCCTCATTCTGGGACCAGCTGTGACTGTGACGTGCTCTTTATATGACAGAGGATGGGATTACAAGATCTAAACCAAACCACAAGGCGGATTTTTAGCCTCGGCTCAGATCACATCCGCTAACATTCCACGGGCCGAAGTCAGTCTTAGGGCTAAGTTCAAAGTCAATGGGATGGAAATGAATAATGTATATCAGGGAGGGAGTGAAGAATTGGAAACAATAATCCAATCTACCGCAGAGACTAGGCATTATCTAAAGGACTGACCAAAGTATCGTATTAGACTACAGTCATTGGACAGGACTGAAACTTCCTTTTTTTCCCCTGCTACCCAGTAACTGGGGGCTTGTCTTGGGTCATGTTCTCTAGAAGCAGAGCCCAAGATGGGGATTCTTGTGTACATAATTTATGAAGAGTGTGTTCTCAAGAGGAACATGTCAAGAAGTGAGACAAGTATAGAAAATAGGAAGGAAAGGAGCAGGAATGAATCATATATATCAGGGAGGGAGTGAAGAGTATAGTTTCAGCTGGGATCTAGTCTGATCACACAGGAAATTGGAATAAGAATTGTACACTAGAGTTGTCCCACTTGAGTCGAGAGCTGGGCTTTTTGACCTTGTGTTGGTAAGTCGTTGGCTGTCTTCTTCTCCCATAGAACAGGTATAACCTCCCTGACATTTCTTGGTAAGGTGACAGACAGCTGTAGACCAAGAACAGTTCTCTGGAGAAAGGGGAAGCTGTGATTTGAGTGTAACTAAAATTCACCACAGCTGGGTGTTGTCACACTGGCTGGTTAAGGCCATCTGGACAGGATGGCCTTAACATCAACAGACCAGTACCAGTCTGTGGCCTGTTAGGAAACGGCCCACACAGCAGGAGGTGAGTGTCAGGCGAGCCAGCATTACCACCCGAGCTCTACCTCCTGTTGGCAGCATAGATTCTCATAGGAGAGCAAACCCTATTGGGAACTGCGCATGAGAGAGATCTAGGTTGCATGCTCTTTATGAGAATCTGATACCTGATGATCTGTCACTGTCTCCCATCACCCCCAGATGGGATCATCTAGTTGCAGGAAAACAAGCTCAGGCTCCCACTGATTCTACATTATGATGGGTTGTATACTTATTTCATTATATATTGCAATGTAATAATAATAGAAATAAAGTGGCCAATAAATGTAATGTCTTTGGATCATCCTAAAACCATGCCCCTACCCTGGTCTATGGAAAAACTGTCCTCCAGGAAACCGGTCCCTGGTGCCAAAAAGGTTAGGGACCTCTGTGCTATATATATGGCTCGTGAAAGACCAGACCAAAATTAAAGTACACACCCACAGCAAATACTGCTATTTATTTCTTAATATCAATTCTCTCCTACTTTTTTTTTTTAATTTGTTTTTTGAGAAGGAGTCTTGCTCTGTCACCCAGGCTGGTATGCAGTGATGCTATCTCCACTCACTACAACCTCCACCTCCCAGGTTCAAGCGATTTTCCTGCCTCAGCCTCCCAAGTAGCTGGAATTACAGGCGCCCACCACCACACCCAGCTAATTTTTGTATTTTTAGTAGAGATGGGGTTTTGCCATGTTGGCCAGGTTGGTCACAAACTCCTCGAGTGATCCGCCCATCTCTGCCTTCCAAAGTGCAGAGATTACAGGCGCCCGCCACCACACCTGGCTAATTTTTGTATTGTTAGTAGAGATGGGGTTTTGCCACGTTGGCCAGGCTGGTCTCGAACTCCTGACCTCGAGTGATCCACCTGTCTCAGCATCCCAAAGTGCCGGGATTACAGGCTTGAGCCACTGCACCCGGTGAATTCTCTCCTACTTCTTGTACCCAGAATAAAAACGAACAAGATAGTTTAGCTGTCCAGAATCAAAACTACCTTTCTCGGACTCCCTTCTAACTAAGCAGGGCCATACATTTAGGTTCTAGATGCCAGATGAAGGCAGACATATCACATGGAAGCTTCCGGGAACCTTCCTTAAGAGACAGCTGGTGTTACTCTTTGCCCTTTCTTTTCCCTTTCCTTCATCCTGCCGGCTTGAATGCATGTGTGATGGCTGGAGCGGGAACAGAACCGTGAGGTGATCTGGAGAGTGAAGGCCAAAAGGGCCACAGTTCAAAGGGGGTCTGGTTCTGAGATCAGTGTGAACCCCAGTCTCCATGCCTTCAACATGGAAAGTTATATCTTCTACCTGTGTCAAATTACTGTTAATTAACTCTTACAAGGTAAAACTTATTCACAGAATAATGTAATCCTAACCAATCCAACATTTAAGACAGATTGTAAATGAGTTTAAGAACCTGCTGCATATATTTTACCAAAACACCCTCTTGCAAAATTGTACCCATTTATACTCCATTTAGCAGATATCAGTGTTCATTTCTCCACATTAGTTATTATTATTTTTCGGTTGGGCCAATTTTTTTTTTTTTGTGAGATGGAGTCTCACTCTGTTGCCCAGGTTAGAGTGCTGTGGCGTGATCTCGGCTCACTGCAACCTCCGCCTCCTGGTTTCAAGCAGTTCTCCTGCCTCAGCCTTCTAAGTAGCTGGGACTACAGGCACGAGTCCCCATGCCCAGGTAATTTTTTTTTTTTTTTTTTTTTTTTTTTAGTACAGACAGGGTTTCACCTTTTGGCCAGGCTGGTGTTGAACTCCTGACCTCAGGTGATCCACCCGCCTCAGCCAAGATGCTGGGATTAGAGGCGTAAGCCACCGCGCCCAGGCTGGTTGGGTCAACTTAATAAGTAAAAAGGCACTTCACTGCTGTTTCCATTTTCTTTCTCCTGGTGTCTACTCAGGTTGAATGTATTTTCCTGTCTTCCTGAGCCATCTGTATTTCTTCCTCTACAAATCTGTTAGGGAAACAGGAGCATAGGGGAGCCAGGGTGACACCGTTTAAAAATCAACTCCATCTTAAAATTAGCAAGGAATGGCTGTAATCCCAGCACTTTGGGAGGCTGAGGCGGGCGGATCACCTGAAGTCAGTTGTTCAACATCAGCCTGGCCAGCATGATGAATCCCCTTCTCTACTAGCCAGACGCAGCGGCGCATGCCCATAATCGCAGTTACTTGTGACCAGCCTGGCTAACATGGCAAAACCCCATCTCTACTGAAAATACAAACATTAGCCGGGTGTGGTGGTAGGCGCCCAGCCGGTGGTCATAAGATGTTTACAGTTGAGGAAACAGCTTAAAAATGCTTTAAAATGGGCTGGGTAAAGTGGCTCACACCTGTAATCCCAGCCCTTTGGGAGGCCAGGGTGGGCAGATCACAAGCTCAATAGATCGAGACCATCCTGTGCAACATAGTGAAACACCGTCTCTACTAAAAATACAAAAATTAGCTGGGCGTGGTGGCGTGTGCCTGTAGTCCCAGCTACTCAGGAGGCTGAGGCAGGAGAATCGCTTGAACCCAGGAGGCATAGGTTGCAGTGAGCTGAGATTGTACTACTGCACTCCAGCCTGCTGACAAAGCGAGACTCCGTCTCAAAAAAGAAAAAAAATGCTTTAAAACTCCTACAACTGCAGAATGTACACATGTCCCAATATCACATAACAATATATATTTTTAAGGTGATGCACTAAAATGCCAAGGACAGTCTTCTTTAAATCAGCAAAGTACTAAATTTTGTCATGCTGTCAGCCCACCTGCATGTAACCATAATTTAGTTTACCTTTTACATAGACAAGACTCCTATATAAGAAGAGTTTAAAAGAAAGCGCGTTCCTCCTTTTTCCTGAGAATTCCCAGTTCTGTAACAGAGTAGCTTTTAACAAATGATCTTTTCTGACGATCCTCTACAACTCACCCTGAATTCTTTCCTGCGAGAGAGCCAAGAACCCTCTCTTGGGGTCTGAATCAAGACCCTTTTTCTAGCAATAAATCAGCTTTTTGTATCATTTGGCCATTTTTGATGGGGGTATTTATATTTTTGTAGTGATTCAGAAGTACTTCTTTATTTGAAAAGGTTTAAATATGCTGATAAGAAAAAAGGTGAAATAACAAACACTTAGATACTAATCATCCAAATGAACAAATGTTGATATTTTTGTCATATTTGTATCAAACCTGTTTTTAAAGAAATAAAAATTGAGGACAGACATGGTGGCTCACGTCTATAATCCCAGCATGTTGGGAGGCTGATGTGGGAGGACTGCTGGAGCCCAGGAGTTCAAGACCAGCCTGGGCAACATAGCAAGACTCCATCTCTACAAAAATTTAAAAAACTAGCCAGGTGTGGTGGTGCACACATGTAGTCCCAGCTACTGGAAGGCTGAGGTGAGAGGATTGCTTGAGCCTGGGAGGTTGCAGCTTCGGTGAGCTATGATTATACCACTGCACTCCAGCCTGGGCAACAGAGTAAGACCCTGTCTCTTAAAAAAAATTAATAAATAAAATTTAAATAATAAAAAATTGCAGATGAAGATGTACTTATTGAGTTCACCTTCCCAGTCTGAACAACCACTCATGGTTTTTATACCTTTGGTATGTACATAGTATTGTTTTGGTTATGTTTATTTTAATTTATATTAATGGTGTCATATTATAAATATTCTTTTGTAGTTCATTAAACCCTGTGTTTCTAAGATTCAACCATATTCATTCATTTTAATTGTATAATATTACATTATATAACTCTTCCATGTTTGATTTATGTTTCACATTTGAGACCCCCTTGATGGATATTAAATCCCCCCCCGCCCAGTTTCACTATTACAAAGAACATGGATAAACATCTTTGGTTTTACTTCACATGTTCCCATATGCAAGAGCTTCTTTTTTTTTTTTTTTTTTTTTTTTGAGACAGCATCTCAATCTGTTGCCCAGGCTAGAGTGCAGTGGCATAATCGCGGATCACTGCAGCTTCGACCTCCTAGGCTCCGATTATCCTCCTGAGCACCTGGGACCACAGGCACATGCCACCACGCCAAGTTAATTTAGAATGTTTTTGCAGAGATAAGGTGTCATGATGTTGCCCAGGCTGGTCTCAGACTCCTGACTTCAAGCAATCTGCCCGCCTTGGCCTCCCAAAAGTGCTGGGGTTACAAGCATGAGCCACCACGCCCAGCCGAGAGTTTCTTTGGAAATGGAATTTCTGGGTTTTAGGGACATATATGCATCTTTTTTATATTTTTTGAGACAGGGTCTTGCTATGTTTCCCAGGCTGCTCTCTAGCAGCTCTCTAACTCTGGGCTCAAGCAATCCTCCTGCCTCATGATCCCAAAATGCTGGGATTACGGGCATGAGCCACCACATCCAGCCAATGTGTCTTCTACTTCAGATATTATAAAATTGCTGTCCAAAGTGGTTATACCAATTCATACTTCCCATAGAAGTGTATGGAAGTTCCCATTCCACATCCTGGCAATATTAAATAATATCAAGCTTCAAATTCTTTTCTCAAATTAATGGGTATAATGGTATCTCTTTTTTTTTTTAGTTTTGTTTTTTGAGACAAAGTCTCGCTCTGTCACCCAGGCTGGAGTGCAGTGGCTCAATCTCAGCTCATTGCAACCTCTGCCTCCCGGATTCAAGCGATTCTCCTGCCTCAGCCTCCCAAGTAGCTGGAATTACAGGCATGCGCCACTACACTCAGCTAATTTTGTATTTTTAGTAGAGACAGGGTTTCACCACGTTGGTCAGGCTGGTCCCGAACTCCTGACCTCGTGATCCGCCCGCCTTAACCTCCCAAAGTGCTGGGATTACAGGCACAAGCCACTGCGCCAGGCCAACATCTCATTGTTTTAACTTTTCTTTTCCCTCATTGTTAATGATATTGAGCATATTTACATACCTTGAGTTTATTCATCTGTGAATTGCCTATTCTAATTCATTTTTTAATGAATTTTATTGTGTATATTTAAGATGTCCAGTGTAATGTTATGAGATACCTGTATATATATATAATAAAATATTTATCATAGCGAAACAAATTAACATAGCCATCATCTCACATAGTTACCCATTTTTCCCACAGTGGCAACAGCAACTATACTCTACATATTTAGCAAAAATTCTGATACAATGAACTATTAACTATAGTCCTCAGCTGGGCACAAATGCTCATGCCTGTAAACCTAGCACTTTGGGAGGCCAAGCGGGGAGACTCGCTTAAGCCCAGAATTTCAAGACCAGCCTGGGCAACGTGGTGAAACCCTGTTTCTACTAAAAATACAAAAATTAACTGGGCATAGTGGTGCACACCTGTGGTCCCAGCTACTTGGGAGGCTGAAGCAGGAGGATTGCTTGAACCCTGGAGACAGAGGTTGCAGTGCTGAGATTGCTTCATTGCACTCCAGCGTGCGTGACAGAGCGAGAACTCTGTCTCAAAAAACCCCCAAAACCAAAAAACTATATTCCTTATGGAATCACACATTGGACCTTGAAATTTGTTCATTTTACATATTTGCTACTCTGGATCCTTTGACATCTCTCTCAATTTCTTCCTCATCACCCTATCCCTGGTAGCCACTTTTATTCTCTATCTCTGTATATTTGACTTTTTTTTTTTTTCTGAGACTGAGTTTCGCTCTTGTCGCCCAGGCTGGAGTGCAATGGCGTGATTTCGGCTCACCACAAACTGTGCCTCCCAGGTTCAAGCGATTCTCCTGCCTCAGCCTCCCAGGTAGCTGGGATTACAGGTGCCCACCACCACACCCAGCTAATTTTTGTATTTTTAGTAGAGAGAGGGTTTCACCATGTTGGCCAGGCTGGTCTCCTGGCAATATTAAATAATATCAAGCTTAAAATTCTTTTTTTCTTTTTTTTTTTGAGATGGAGTCTCACTCTGTTGCCCAGGCTGGAGTACAGTGGCCGGATCCCAGCTCACTGCAAGCTCCGCCTCCTGGGTTTACGCCATTCTCCTGCCTCAGCCTCCCGAGTAGCTGGAACTACAGGCACCTGCCACCACACCTGGCTGGTTTTTTGTATTTTTTAGTAGAGACGGGGTTTCACCGTGTTAGCCAGGATGGTCTCGATCTCCTGACCTCGTGATCCGCCTGTCTCAGCCTCCCAAAGTGCTGGGATTACAGGCTTGAGCCATGGCGCCCGGCCTCAAGCTTAAAATTCTCTTCTCAAATTAATGGGTATAATGGTATCTCTTTTTTATTTATTTATTTGTTTTGAGACAAAGTCTTGCTCTGTTGCCCAGGCTGGAGTGCAGTGGCACGATCTTGGCTCACTGTAACCTCCACCTCCTGGGTTCAAGTGATTCTCCTGCCTCAGCCTCCTGAGTAGGTGGGATTACAGGTGCCTGCCACCACGCCCAGCTAGTTTTTTTATTTTTGGTAGAGACGGGGTTTCACCAGGTTGGCCAGGCTGGTCTCGAACTCCTGACCTCAGGTGATCCACCTGCCTCCACGAAGTGCTGGGATTACAGGTGTGAGCTACCGCACCCGGCCTATAGCAAATCTTAATTGCTAATGGCTTTGTAGTAAATCCTGTTATCTGATAGGGCAAGTTCTCTCTCCTTGTTCATCTTTTTCACAAATTACTTTGCTATGAATGACTTTAGGGAGCAGGGATTTTTTTTTTCTTTCTTTCTTTTTTTTGAGACGGAGTTTTGCTCTGTGGCCCGGGCTGGAGTGCAATGGCACGATCTCGGCTCACCGCAACCTCTGCCTTTGGGGTTGAAGCGATTCTGCTGCTTCAGCCTCCTGAGTAACTGGATTACAGGCATGCGCCACCATGCCCAGCTTATTTTGTATTTTTGGAAGAGACAGGGTTTCTCCGTGTTGGTCAGGCTGGTGTCAAACTCCCGACCTCAGGTGGTCCGCCCACCTCGGCCGCCCAAAGTGCTGGGATTACAGGCATGAGCCACCATGCCCTGCCAGGGAGCAGTTTTTAAAGTTCCTTTAAAAATATTCTGTTGGGATTTTGTTAGAAATTGCATTTAACTCAGAGTAACTTGGAAAGAATCGACATCGTAATGAGCATTCTAATAACCATGGTGTATATCACTTCTTATTCTATCTGTTTTAGTTAATAGTCCCCCTCCTCCTGCTGCTCCATAGTGGACCTAAGGTAAGGATTTGAGTGCAAGTACCTTGTGTGGGAGGTAATCCCAGGAAAACCAGCAGGAGACTGGGAAAGAGATTTAAGGAGGGGAAAGCAGTCGATTGCACATTATCAAGCAAATGGGCAAATGGAGCTTAACCCTGCTGGGAAACCCTTAGAATAGCTACAGAATGTGTGTCTCAAAGTTATCCTACCTGACAAGTGAGAAGCTGGGGTATTTACACAATTTCCTTCAGTCATTGACTGAGAGCTCCTAGAAGGCATTAATTCTCCAGCTCTTCCAGCCTCCTGACCCAGCATGCAAGGAAATGGTAAGTGCCAAGGAGCACTAACAGTGCGTGCTAAGCTACCAAACAGTCTTAAAACATATATATGTAATATATATAAATATATATTTATATAAAATAATAAATATATAGTATATATTAATACATAATTATATAAAATGTATTATATGTGAAATATATTTTAGGGAAACAAATTATATAAAAATATATTAATAATGTATTAAAATATATGTTATATATTATAATATATAACATATATTATGTTAATGTAATTAACATGTTATATAATATACGACATATATATAACATATACAATATTATATATGTTTAATATATTATACATTTTTAATATATAATACATTTTACTATCTATTATATATACATGGAGTACAAGTGCAGCTTTCTTACATGCATATCTTGCATAGCGGTGAAGTCTCAGCTCTTAGTGTACCCATCGTCTGAATAGTGAATATTGTACCCAGTAGGTAATTTTTCAGTCCTCACCCTCCTCCCACCCTCTCACCTTTTGTAGTCTTCAATGTCTATTATCCCATTCTGTGTGTCTATATGTACACATTGTTTAGTTCCCACCAATAAGTGAGAACATGTGGTATTTGACTTTCTGTTGCTGAGTTATTTCACTTGGGATCGTGGCCTCCAGTTCCATCCGTGTTGCTGCAAAAGATTTGACTTCATACTTTTCTGTGGCTAAGTATTACAGTATTCCATGGTATATGCACATACCACATTTTATCCAATTCTCCTTTGATGAACACTTAGGTTGATCCCTGTCTTTGTGATTATTGTGAATATTGCTGTGATAAATATTCCAGTGCAAGTCTCTTTTTAATACAATGATTTCTTTCTCTAAAGAGTCTTTTGGAAATTCAGATATAAGCAACTTTCTCCCCTGCCTAAAATTTTTTGATGTAGAGAAATCCAAAATTGTTGGCATGGCCTATGGGTTTCTTCACTCTGGCTACGAACTCCTTTCCTGCCTCACCCTGCTGCCTCCTTTCCCAGGAAGTTTGCTGTCTAGCCCCACTGAACCACCGTCCCTCTGCTCCCTCAGAGGTAGCCAGATTCTGTCAAACCCTCGCTTCTTTGCATTTGTTGTTTTCTCTGCTTCTAATGCCCTTCCCTTATTTTTCCTCCTAGAAAAACCCTTCTGGGAACCAGAGTGGTTAGGAACATGGACATTGAAGTTAGAGCTGGAATCGAAACTTAGTTCAAATGCAGCCACCTTTTTGCTTTGCTTAGTGGGAAATGTTAGAGGTAGGCTAGAGGTAAAGCTGGGCAGGCTTGAGAGTTTTTTGAGAGAAATGTTGGAATGCTGGGGAGGAAAAAGAGGTTCAGGAAGGGCTGAGGAGGTTTGCCATCTGAGTTTTGATGTTTCTCTTTATTGTTTCTCCATGGAAATAAATGTATTTATTTATTTATTTATTTATTTAATATTTTGAGACAGCAGGGCCTTGCTCTGTCGCCCAGGCTGGAGTGCAGTGGTGCAATCTTGGCTCACTAAGTCTCTGTCTTCCAGGCTTAAGCGATCCTCCAACCTCAGCGTCCCAATTAGCTGGGTCTATAGGCGTACACCATCATGCCTGGCTAATTCTTTTGTATTTGTTGCAGAGATGGAGTTTTTCATGTTGCCCAGGCTGGTCTTGAGCTACTGAGCTCAAGCGATCTACCTGCCTCAGCCTCCAAAAGTGCTGGGATTGCAGGTGTGAGCAATTTAAATTTAAAATATACATTTCAAATTAAAAAAAAATTTTGGCCAGTTGCAGTGGCTCACACCTGTAATCCCAGCACTTTGGGAGGCCGAGGCAGGCAGATCACCTGAGGTCAGGAGTCTGAGACAAGCCTGGCCAACATGGTGAAACCCTGTCTCTACTAAAAATACAAAAGTTAGCCGGGCGTGGTGGCAGGTGCCTGTAATCCCAGCTATTCAGGAGGCTGAGGCAGGAGAATCGCTTGAACCCAGGAGGTTGAGGTTGCAGCGAGCCGAGATCACGCCATTGCACTCCAGCCTGGGCAACAAGAGTGAAATTCTGTCTCAAAAAACAAAAATTAAAAAAAATTTTTGTAGAAAGGGGGGTCTTAATATGTGGCCCTAGCTGGTCTTCAAGCAGTCCTCCCACCTCAGCCTCCCAAAGTGCTGAGATTACAGAAATGAGTCACTGCACCTAGCCTCTCCATGGAAATTGCCATAAAATGTAAATTATTTGTCAAGGGAAAAAAATCTGCTCTGACAGTTAATGTGGGCAAGTCACGTAACCTTTCTGAGGCTCAGTTTCCTTATTTGTATAGTGGAGATAATACCTCATTCTTACCTTATAGAACTGTTGTATTAATTATCTGTTGCTTAATAACAAATTACCTTCAAATGTAGTGACTTGTTACAACATACGATATTTATTATCTTAATCAGTTTCTGTGAGTCAGGAATTCAGGAGCAACTTAGCTAACTGGTTCTAGATCATGGTCTCTCTGCAGCCAAGGTATCCACTGGGGCTGTGATCAACTGCAGCGTTGACTGGAGCAGGAAGATCTGCTTCCAGGATGGTTCAGTCACGTGACTGACAAGTTGATGCTGGTTTTTGGCAGGAGGCCTCAGTTTCTCACCATGTGGGCCTCTCCATAGAGCTGCTTGAGTGTGCCCTCATAAAATGGCAGCTGCTTTGTCTAGAACAGATGATGCAAGGGAAAGCACAAGGAAGTTGCATATGTCTTTTATGACCAAGCCTTGGACGTCACAATGTGTGCCATACTCTACTGGTAACAGGCCAGGCATGATTCAGTGTTGGGAGAGGCTATACAAAGGCATGAACACAGGACTTGAGGATCACTGGAGGCCACCTTGGAGGCTGGCTACACAGAGGATGACATGAAGTGTGCTTAGTGTGGTTTTGAACTATAGCTTTTATTATCACTCAGCTTCTGGACTCCTTTCACAAATGTCATTTCTTCTGAGAAACCCTCTAGATCACCACAGGTAGTTATGAAATAGCCTTGCCAAAAACAATCAAAGTGGAATCTGTACAGGCTTTTGTTATTTTCCAACTTCAAGATCCTGATTTGAGGCATTGAAGGAAGAGGAATTTTTACCTCTGGTAAAGTCTCTTGGCTGGTTTAGGCCTTCCTACCTCTCTCTGTTCCCATATCATTGAACATCAGAGCCAGCCACGCTCTCCTCTAAAATAAATGAAAAGTAATAATAATAAATTAGAATTCATGAAAATTAAAATGTGCTGCACAAAAGACACTTTTAAGAAAATGTAGCTGGGCATGGTGGCTCACGCCTGTAATCCCAGCACTTTGGAAGTCCAAGGTGGGTGGATCACCTGAGGTCAGGAGTTCCAGACCAGCGTGGCCAACATGGTGAAACCCTGTTTCTACTAAAAATACAAAAAATTAGCTGGGCATCGTGGTGCATACCTGTAATCCCAGGTACTTGGGAGGCTGAGGCAGGAGAATCACTTGAACCCGGTAGGCAGAGGTTGCAGTAAGCTGAGATTGTGCCATTGCACTCCAGCCTGGGCAACAAGAGCAAAACTCCATCTCAGACAAAAAAAAAAAAAAACAAAAAGAAAAGAAAAGAAAACGTAAATGCAACCAATGAGAGAAAACATTCCCAATGCATATATCCAGGAAAGTCTCAGAAATAACATACTCTAAAATAAAGAACTCCTTTAACTCAGTAATAAAACACAAACAACCCATTTTTTAAATGTGCAGAGCACTTTAAAAATATTTTATAACAGAAGATATTCAGATGGTAAATAAGAATATGACAAGATGCCCAATATCATCAGTCATTAGGGAAATGCAAATTAAAATCACAATGGGACACAACTGCATACGCAGGAGGATGACGAAGGTTAAAGACTGACACTACCAAGTGTTGCTGGGGTCTCACTCTGTGACCCAAACTGGAGTGCAGTGGTGCGATCTTGGCTCACTGCAGCCTCTGCCTCTCAGGCTCAAGTGATTGTCCTGCCTCGGCCTCCCAAGTAGCTTGGATTACAGGTGCATGTCACTACCACCCAGCTAATTTTTGTATTTTTAGTAGGGATGGGGTTTCACCATGTTGCCTAGGCTGGTCTTGAACTCCTGACCTCAAATGATCCGCCCGCCTCGGCCTCCCAAAGTGCTGGGATTACAGGCATGAGCCTCTGCCCCAGGACCGAATTCTCATACACTTCTGATGGGAGTGTAAAATGGGGCACAACCACTTTGAAAAACTGTTAGATGGTTATCTTATAAAGATAAACATACATGTACCATATAACCTAGCAATTCTTCTCCTATTTACCCAAGAAGAGTGAAAACATATGGCCACACAAAGACTTATACATACATGTTTTATCGGAGTTTATACACAATATCCTCAAACTGGAAACAAGTCAAATGTTCACCACCTAGTAAGTGGACAGACACATTATGTTACATTTGAGCTATAAAATATTACTCATTATCAATAAAAGTAAACAAATTATTGATACATATAGCATAATGAATGAATCTCAAAAATCAATATGCTGATTCCATTTACACAAATTTCAAGAGCAGACAAAACTAATCTACAGACATTAAAATCAAATCAATGGCTGGGTGTGAAGGCTCATGCCTGTAATTCCAGCACTTTGGGAGGCTGAGGTGGTAGGATCATTTGAGCCTAGGAGTTTAACGCCAGCCTGGGAAACACAATGAGACCCCATCTCTACAAAAATTTTTTTAAAAATTTGCCAGGCATGGTGGCACTCACCTGTGGTCCCAGCTACTTGGGAGGCTGAGGCGAGAGGATCACTTGAGCCTGAGAGTTTGAGGTTATAGTGAGCTATGATTGCGTCACTGCACTCCAGCCTGGGCAGCAGAGCAAGATCCTGTCTCAAAACAAACAAACAAACAAAAAAATGAAATCAGTGGTTGCCTGGGGTTAGGTGAGGGATTTGACTGCAAAAGGGTCTTGACTTTCACGTGTGTGTGTTTGTGTGTGTGTGTGTGTGTGTGTTGTTATTTTGTTATTATTTTTCATTGAGAGTCTCCCAGAACTTTCTGTGGTCATGGAATGGCACTGATTTGGGGAGAAAGTGGTAATAGTTTCACAATTGCATACATTTGTCAAAAATTGTCAAATGAAATATACATTTTATTATAAAGATTTTATACCTCTGTAAAAAAAAGATTATTACAGATTTTTTTTTTTTTTAGATGGGTCTGGCTCTGTGGCCCAGGCTGGAGTACAGTGGCACGATCTCAGCTCACTGCAACCTTCGCCTTCTGGGTTCAAGCAGTTCTCCTGTCTCAGCCTCCTGAGTAGCTGGGACTACAGGCACATGCTGCCATGCCCAGCTAAATTTTGTATTTTTAGTAGAGATGGGGTTTCACTATGCTGGCCAGGCTGTTCTCTAAATCCTGACCTTGTGGTCCGCCTGCCTCGGCCTCCCAAAGTGCTAGGATTACAGGCATGAGCCACCGTGCCTGGCTTATTACATATTATTTTTAAAAGATCATTGTTAACGATTACATGCAATATCTCAGATCATCCACTAGTAGGGTTACCAGATTTAACAAATAAAAATACAAGGACTCAGTTAAATTAGAATTACACCTAATTGCCTGATATAAAAATTATTGCGTGGGACATTCACTAAAAGTATTTCTTTGCTTATAGAAAATAAATTATAAGTATCTGAATTATATATTTCTCTAATTATATTTTTGACCACTGTAATTAAGATTCTTGATTTTGAAATTTGCCTATAAAATTCCTTGTAGATATAATCTATAGTTATTTTCATTGTAATATAGCTTCAACAACGGTAACATCTAACTTATTTCAGTTGTCCATTGAACATTCATTAGTTAGATAACATGCTCAACATTAGCAATATGAGGCTGCATACTGAATGATACGGTTTGGATCTGTGTTCCCACCAAATCTGAAGTCAAACTGTAATCCCCAGTGTTGGAGATGGAGCCTGGTGGGAGGTGATTGGATCGTGGTGGTGGTTTAGCCCCTTGGTGCTGTACTCATGATAGTGATTGTGTACTCTCAGGATTTAGTTGCTTAAAAACGTGTAACATCTCCCCTCTTTCTCTCTTGCTCCTGCTCTAGCCATGCAAGATGTGCCTGCTTCTCCTTCACCTTCTGCCATGATTATAAGTCTCCTGAGGCCTCCCCAGAAACAGAAGCCACTATGCTTCCTGTAGAGCCTGCAGAACTGTGAGCCAATTAAACTTCTTTTTAAAATAAATTACCCAGTCTCAGGTATTTCTTTATAGCAGTGTGAGAAGAAACATTCGGAAAATTGGTTCCAAGGACTGGGTCACTGCTGTAAAGATACCTGAAAATGTGGAAGCAGCTTTGGAATTAGGTAATCAACAGAGGTTGGAAGAGTATGAAGGGCTCAGAGGAAGACAGGAAGATGAAGGAAAGTTTGGAATTTCCTAAACACTTGTGAAATTGTTGTGACCAAAATACTAATGTGATACAGACAATGAAGCCTAGGCTGAAGAGGTCTCAGATGGAGATGACGAATTTATTGGGAACTAGAGCAAAGATCACTTTTATTATGTGTTAGCAAAGAGGTTGGATGCATTGTGCCCCTACCCTAGGGATCTGTGGAACTTTGAACTTGAAAGTGATGATTTAGTGCATCTGATAGAAGAAATTTCTAAGCAGTAAAGCATCCAAAATGTGGCCCACCTGCTTTTAACAACCTATGCTCATATGTGTGAGCAAAGAAATGACTTGAAACTTGAGCTTATATTTAAAAGGGAAACAGAATATAAAAGTTTGGAAAATGTGCAGCCCATTTTCAGGGGAGGAATTCAAGCAGGCTGCATAAATTTGCATAAGAAAACAGAAGCCAGGGCCGGGCGCGGTGGCTCAAGCCTGTAATCCCAGCACTTTGGGAGGCCGAGGCGGGCGGATCACGAGGTCAGGAGATCGAGACCATCCTGGCTAACATGGTGAAACCCCGTCTCTACTAAAAATACGAAAAAAAAAAACTAGCCGGGCGTGGTGGCGGGCGCCTGTAGTCCCAGCTACTCGGAGGCTGAGGCAGGAGAATGGCCTGAACCTGGGAGGCGGAGCTTGCAGTGAGCCGAGATCGCGCCACTGCACTCCAGCCTGGGTGACACAGCGCGAGACTCTGTCTCAAAAAAAAAAAAAAAAAAAAAAAAGAAAACAGAAGCCAGGCAGGTTGTGGTGGCTCATGCCCATAATCCTAGCACTTTGGGAGGCCAAGGTGGGTAAATCATTTGAGGTAAGAAGTTCAAGGCCAACCTGGCCAACATGGCAGAACCCTGTCTCTACTAAAAATACCAAAATTAGCTGGGCATGGTGGTAGGCACCTGTAGTCCCAGCCACTCAGGAGGCTGAGGCAGGAAAACTGAAAGAAGCCAAGTGCTAATATCCAAGACAATGGGAAAGAGGCCTCACAGGCATTTCAGAGAGCTTCCTGGCAGCCCCTCCCATCATAGGCCCAGAGGCCAAGTACTGAAGAATGTTTTTTTTTGGGCCAGGCCCAGGGTCCCACTGCCCTGTGCAGCCTTAGGACACTGTTCCCTGCATCCCAGTCACTCCAGCTTTAGTCACAGCTAAAAGGGGCCCAGGTACAGCTCAGGCTGCTGCTTCAGAGGGTGTAAGCCATAAGCCTTGGTGGCTTCTATGTAGTGTTAGCCCTACAGGTGCAGAGAGTGCAAGAGTTGAGGCTTGAGAGCCTCTGCCTAGATTTCAGAGGATATATGGAAAAACCTGGATGTCTAGGCAGAGGCATACTGCAGGGGTGGAGCCCTCATGGAGAACCTCTACTAGGGCAGTGTGAAGGGGAAATGTGGGGTTGGAGCCCCCACATGGAGTACCCACTGGAGCACTGCCTAGTGGAGCTGTGAGAAGAAAGTCACTGTCTTCCAGCTCCACTAGGCAGTAGAATGTTAGATCCACTGATAGCTTGCACCCTGCGCCTGGAAAAGCCAGAGGCACTCAAGAGAAGCCCATACGAGCAGCCTCAGGGGCTACACCCTGCAAATCCACAGGGGTGGGGCTGCCCAAGGCTTTAGGAGCCCGCCTCTCATACCAGTGTGCCCTAGATGTGGGACATGGGGTCAAAGGAGATTATTTTGGAGCTTTAAGATTTAATGACTGCGCTTCTGGATTTCAGACTTGCATGGGGCCTGTGGCCCCTTTTTTTGGTCCAATTTCTCCTTTTTGGAAGGGAGTATTTACCCAATGCCTGTACCCCCACAGTATCTTGGAAGTAACTAACTTGTTTTTGATTTTACAGGTTCATAGGTGGAAGGGACTAGCCTTGTCTCAGATGACACTTTGGACAGTGAACTTTTGAGTTAATGATGGAATGAGTTAAGACTTTAGGGGACTGTTGGGAAGGGATGATTATATTTTGAAATGTGAGAAGGACATGAGGTTTGGGGGGGCTGGGGAAAAATGATGTGGTTTGGATCTGTGTCCCCACCAAATCTCATGTCAAATTGTGATCCCCAGTGTTGGAGGTGGGGCCTGGTGGGACGTGATTGGATTGTGGGGATGGTTTCTCACGAATGGTTTAGCACCAAGTCCTTGGTGCTATACTTGTAATAGTGAGTGCTCATGAGGTTTGGTTGTTTAAAAGTATGTAGCACCTTCCCCTCTCTCTCTTGCTCCTCCTCTAGCCATGTAAGATGTGCCTGCTTCTCCTTTGTCTTCTGCCATGATTGTAAGTTTCCTGAGGTCTCCACAGAAGCAGAAGCCACTATGCTTCCTGTACAGCCTGCAGAACCATGAGCCAATTAAGCCTCTTTTCTTTATAAATTACCCAGTCATTCCTGTACAGCCTGCAGAACCATGAGCCAATTAAGTCTCTCTCTCTTTTTTTGTTTTAATAAATTACCCAGTCTTTCCTGAAGTGGCAGGTCCATAAAATACAGAAAATAAAAAATACCCAGTCTGAGGTATTTTTTTATAGCAGTGCAAGAATGGACTAATACACAGAACATATTCTAAGATAAAGTTAACAACCCTGAAAATTGCTCTTCCAATTTGGTTCATTAAAGCAAATACCATCTTTCATGGCACAACTTGATTTTCTATTCTTCAGGATTGTTTCATCTCTTGATCAATAACTTAAAAATGCTGTCCCCCAACAAAAAAGAACATTATCATTTTCTATTCCTTTCTTCTTCAACACTAAATATGAGGATTCCACTTGTTCCCATGCTAGAAGAGTATTCAGTAATATCTATATAAGAGAATAAAATTCTTGGGCGGGCACGGTGGCTCATACCTGTAATCCTAGCACTTTGAGGCCAAGGCAGATGGATTGCTTGAGGCCAGGAGTTTGAGATCAGCCTGGTCAACATGGTGAAACCCCGTCTCTACTAAAATTACAAAACCTTAGCCAGGCATGATAAAGCACGCCTGTAATCCCAGCTATGTCAGGAAGCTGAAGCACAAGAATTGCTCGAACCCAGGAGGTGGAGGTTGCAATGAGCTGAGATCATGGACTCCACCGTACTCCAGCCTGGGCAGCAGTGAGTCTTTGTCAAAAAAAAAAAAAAAAAGAAAATTCTTGATGGGTTGAAATCCATTTCAAAAGGTAATCATGATAAGTGCTGTAATAATTATTCACTTCAAGTCAGACTTTTTCTTGTTCATAAGTAATGTTGTCCCTTTTAAGAACAGCCTTGACACTTAAAGGGTTACATTTTTCTTCATCAATTATTCACTTAACGCATTCAAGAGTTCCCTTAAGCATTGGAGTATTTCAATAACACTGTTTGCTCTTTTTTCATTTGCATAACCCTATTACTAAAAAGCTTTCCCTCAATGGGTTACTTTAAAAGTCAATAGGATATTTGGGGATCTTTTCTTTTTCTCTTTTTTTTTTTTTTTTTAACAAAGAGAGATGAGGTCTTGCTCTGTTACCCAGGCTAGAGTACATAGGTCACAGCTCACTGCAACCTTGAACTCCTGGGCTCAGGCTATCTCCCCACCTCAGCCTCCTGAGTAGATGGGACAACGGGCATGTGCCACCATGCCCGGTTAATTTTTTAAATTTTCAAATAGAAATGGAGTCTCACTATGTTACCCAGACTAGTCTGGAACTCCTGCCTCAAGGGATTCTCCCGCTGTGGCCTCCCCAGTAGCTGGTATTATAGGCGTGCCACCGTGCCTAACCCGAGAGCTTTTTCTTTAAAATTAAAATATATTTTCAGTACTTCAAATAAACTGAGGAGTCTCTCAAATCCATATGTTAAAGAATGCTGGCTATGTGCGGTGGCTCACGCCTGTAATCCCAGCATGTTGGGAGGCCAAGGCAGGTGGATCACCTGAGGTCAGGAGTTCGAGACCAGCCTGACCAACATAATGAAACCCCATGTCTACTAAAAATACAAAATTAGCCAGGCATGGTGGTGCATGCCTGTGATCTCAGCAACTCAGGAGGCTGAGGCAGGAGAATGGCTTGAACCCAAGAGGCGGAGGTTGCAGTGAGCTGAGATTGTGCCACTGTACTCCAGCCTGGGCAACAAGAGCGAAAGTTCATTTCAAAAATAAAAATAAAAAAAGAGAGAGAGCGAGCTAGCAGGTTTTTGAATGCAAGAGAATTGAGGAATACTAAATGCCAACAAAATTACATAAATATCTTAATTGTTCAGTTCAAATATTATAAATGCTGACATAAGAACAATTTCAGGACAGTTGCTTCAGAGGCAATGGAAAGGACATCATATGCTGTTTGAGCAACATTATGCAGAATATGAGCAGGACAGTCAATAGCTTCCATAGAATCAGTCAAGCTTTACTTCAATTTTGAATAAACATTGTGCAAACATCTACCAATATTTTATTTGTATTATTTCCATCAAAAGCTCTACAGTTTTTAATAACTCCTAATTCATTAGGAGAATCTCTGCAACAATTTGCTCATTTCTGAATCTCATCTGGAAGGGATTCTACACAAAATAGCCCCACAAGCAAGCCTTTTTCACAAGAAAACGATTGCATAAGCAAAGGAAAAGCTTTTCTTCACTGTGGTTACTCATATCCATGGTTATGCTATAAAACAGTGAGGCATTTAGAGCTTTGATAATCACTGCAACAGTAGTAAGTGGAGTCATTACATCTCAAATTATTGCGGTAGATTTTGTCCCGGCATTTGAAAATTTGCTTGCAATATTAGCATTAGAAAATACTACTGGTAGCAGTATGTTGAGCTGAATGATGACAACAGACAGTGTGGGAGCCATTACAACTTTGCTGTGATTATTTTATCTTCTCAATCTGAATTTGTCTTTAAAATTTGTCATTTTATCCATTCCTTTGGTACAAAAATCACGTATCTTTTATGCTGAGCCGTTAGTATGTGCTGATTTATATCTGACTTTCCACCATTTTCAATATTGAATAAACACTTACATATCACACAAAGAGCTGCAAATGGATTTTCCCTCCTTTAATAAATATACATTCTTCAGAAAATTTGTCATAAAATTCACTCTTGCAATTTGGCATTTGTGGATTCAAATATACACAAATAAAAAAATGGGTAACACAACTGATTTTCAACAAGGGTACCAAGACAATTCAATGGGAAAAAAATAGTATGTTTAACAAATGGTGCTGAGACAAGTGAATAGCCACATGGAAAAGAATGAAGTTGGATCCCTGCCTCACCTCATATAGAAAAATTAATTCGAAATTAATCAAAGACCTAAAATGTAAGAGCCAAAATTATTAAACTCTTATAAGAAAATGTAAGAGTAAGTCTTCATGACTTTGGATTAGGCAATAGTTTCCTAGTTATGACATGTAGAGCACAAACAACAAAATAAAAAAATTGACAAACTGGATATCATTAAAATTTTAAAGTTTTGTGTTTCAAACAACAATATCAAGAATGTGAAAAGACAACCCACAGAATGGGATAAAATTTTTGCAAATCATATTTCTGATAAGGTACTTGTATCTAGACTACATAAAGAGCTACCACAACTTAATAAAAGGATAAGTAACCAAGTAAAAATGGTCAAAAATTTCGAGCAGACATTCCTCCAAAGAAGAGGTACATGCCAGGTACAGCGGCTCACGCCTGTAATCCTAGCATTTTGGGAGGCTGAGGCGGGTGGATCACCTGAGGTCGGGAGTTTGAGATTAGCCTGACCAACATGGGAAAACCCCATCTCTACTGAAAATACAAAATTAGCTGGGCGTGGTGGCTCATGCCTGTAATCTCAGCTACTGGGGAGGCTGAGGCAGGAGAATCACTTGAACCCAGGAGGCAAAGGTTGCGGTGAGCTGAGATCATGCCATTGCACTCCAGCCTGGGCAACAAGAGTGAAACTTCCTCTCAAAAAAAAAAAAAAGAAGAAGAAGAAGAAGAGGTACAAATGGCTAATAAGCACACGAAGAGATGGTTGACATCATTAGCTATCAGGCAATGTAAACCAAAACCACAATGAGATACCACTTCATAACCTCTAAAATGGCTATAATAAAAAAGATAATGAGTATTAGGGAAGATAATGGAAAAATTGGAACTGACATATCATGCTGGTGAGAATATAAATGATGCAGCCACTTTGGAAAACAGGTTGACAGTTCCTCAAAAGGTTAAGCATAGAGTTATCATGTAATCCAGAAACTCACTCTTAGATCTCCAAGGAAACAAACTGTATGTCCACACAAAAACTTGTACACAAATGTTAATATAGCATTAGCTACAAAACACAGCAAAAAAGTGGAAACAATCTGACTGTTCATTAACAGATAAATGAATAAGCAAGATGTGGTATATCCATTCAATGGAATAATATTCAACCATGAAAAGGAACAAAATTCTGATACATGCTGCAACATGGATGAACCTTATAAACATTATGCTAAATGGAAGAAGGCAGTCATGAAAAACCATATATTGAATGACTCTGATAACATGAAATGTCCAGAATAGGCAAATTAAAAGGTTAGTGGTTTTCTAGGGCTAGGGTGGTTGGGGAGAAATGGGGAACGACTGCTAACAGGTACAGGATTTTCCTGTTGGATTGACAAAAATGTTCTAAAATTGATTGTGGTGGTGGTTGCACAAATCTGTGCCTATACTCATTTTTTTTTTTGAGACAGGGTCTCACTCTGTCCTCCATGTTGGAGTGCAGTGGCCTGATCTCAACTCACTGCATCCTAGACCTCCCAGGCTCAATGGATCCTCCCAACTCAGTCTCCTGAGTAGTTGGGTCTACAGACACATGCCACTATGCCTGGCCAATTTGTGTGTGCGCACATATGTGAAATATATTTTGTACATATATTATATAAATATAATATATATATTATAAATAAATATATATATATATAAATATATATACACAAATACATATATAGAGAGAGATGAGGTTTTGCCATGTTGCCCAGGCTGGTCTCAAACTCTTGGGCTCAAGAAATCCACTCATCTTAGCCTCCCAAAGTGCTGGGACTGCAGGCGTGCATCACCACGTCCAGCACCGTTGAATTGTTTTTAGAGCTGATTTTCAGAGCTTTTGCACCGATGGGAAGTTATCTCTAAATAATGGTCGTTACTCGTTCATGACTCTGGACTTGAGCTAAAAAACTGATCACTGCAAGCATAGAAAGAATTGAGAGAATTGTATTTGATAAATCTCATGATGGTGTCATTGCGTCTGTCATAAGTCCAAACTCATACCAAATGGTAACTGGGAATTGAATCTTGAGCTGTGAACTTTGAACTCGGACAAAACAATAAATTGAACTCAAGAGCTGATGTTTAAAAAAGTGAATTTCTTCTCTGCTTGCAAGGGACAGCTGTACTTGTAAGGTACAGCCTCTCTGAACAAAGCCAGAGCTGATCTTATAAAAGGTTTTGAAGGCCGGGCGCGGTTCACGCCTGTAATCCCAGCACTTTGGCAGGCCAAGGCTGGCGAATCACTTGAGGCCAGGAGTTCAAGACCAGCCCGGCCAACATGGCGAAACCCTGTCTCCACTAAAAATACAAAAAATTAGCCAGGCGTGGTGGCACAGGCCTGTAATCCCAGCTACCTGGGAAGCTGAGGCACAAGAATCGCTTGAACCAGGAGGCAGAGGTGGCAGTGAGCGGAGATCGTGCCACTGCACTCCAGCCTGAGCAACAGAGCAAGACTCTGTCTCAAAAAAAAAAAAGAGAAAAAAAAGGAGCTTTAAAAAAGGCCAGGCGCGGGGTGGCTCAGGCCTGTAATTCCAGCACTTTGAGAGGCCAAGGCAGGCGGATCACCTGAGGTCAAGAGTTGAGACCAGCCTGGCCAACATGGCAAAACCCCGTCTCTACTAAAAATACAAAAATGAGCCGGGCGTGGTGGCGGGAGCCTATAGTCCCAGCTACGCGGTGGGCTGAGGTAGGAGAATCGCTTGAACCCGGGAGACAGAGGTTGCAGTGAGCCGAGATCGCACCACTGCACTCCAGCCTGGGCGACAGAATGAGACTCAGTCTGGGAAAGAAAAGAAAATGGTTTTGGAAACATTCGCCTTCAGGGATTGGCTGTCTTTCCCAAGCAGAAGTGTGGAGCGAGTGACTGACTCGGCTGTGTGTGTGGATACTGGAGTGCGGCAGTTGAATACCCACTGACTTTCCGAAGCCTGGTCGCTGGTATTAGGCACTTGTTGATTGGCTATTGTCGCAGGCCTAGAGCGGTCACTGATTGGCTGACTTTCAGAAGCGTGAGGTAGTCATTGATTTACTAAGAAGCATAGTTACCGGAGTGAGGCTATCGCTGATTGGCTGATTTTCAGAGCTGTTGCACCGACGAGAAGTGATCTCTAAATAATAGTGGTTATTTCTTCACGGCTCCGGACTTGAGCTAAAAAAGTATTTTGCTTTCTTGAATATGAAAGACAAGCACTTTAAATTCCTACTCCCTTCTGGTCTTCCCTCAGACAAACCTGAAGGAGACACCATAGGGATTGTCCACATCTTCATTAGTGAAGGAAGGATTTTCAGCCAGTGTTGTAATTTAAGTCATCTAGCACCAATTACTGTGGGAGAAAAATAGCTCTAATTATTGCAATTTATTGTAAAAAGATTAATATAGGACATTTAAGGCATTCCGACAAGGTCAACAAAGGACGCAGGACAATAGTCATTAAATACGTCCTGTATATACAGGACGCCTGGCAACTATCAGTGAAGTATTTCCCAAGTTTCTTGTACATGTCCCTGCAGAAACCGGTAGAGCCAGGATCTTAACAGTAAAGGTTATAGGGGTCTTCCGGGATCCTGTGAGCCTCTAACGCTCATGCTCTGCGCAGGGCTGGGTGCGCACTGCTATGCTAACCCGAGGCCGGCTAGGAATCTACCGGACGTTTGAAGGGTGGGTGCAGAATTGATGAGCAGGAGGCGGGAAGACACCCGTTCCGGAGAGTAGGGAAGCAAGTCGGGTGCGGAGGAGGAGCGCTGGACCCCGCCGCCGGAGCGGAAGACTTCGCTGGAGGCGGGGGCTGGCCCGGCGGGGCGAGGCGGGGCGAGGCGGGGCGGGGAGGGGCGGGGCGGGCAGAGCCGGAGGGGCGGGGCCGGGCTGGGAGAGGCTCCGCCCCCGGGCGCGTCAGTGTGCGTGGCCGGGGGGCGCCGCGCAGAGCCCCGCTTTATGATGTCGGGCTTGAGGACGAAGCAGGGCGGCGCTGTGGCAACCCTCACCCTGCGGACACGCGCTCCCAACATCCGGCCCGGCGGCGTCGCCGCTTAAGAAGTGGGGTCCCTGTGGCAGTGCGCCGACCCCCAACTACAGCCGCTCCCGACGCCCCCATCTACTCTCGGTGCGCGCGCGCCCCTCCCCGCCCCCGCCCCCGCCGGGCCCCGCGCGCCGCGCCCCCTCCCACCCGGCACGCCCTGCCGCCCCGCTCGGCCGCAGCCAGCCTGGAGCCGCCCCGCGGGCCACAGAGACCCTCGCAGCGGCACCGTCCTCCTCCGCCGCCCGCCGCCCGCAGCCCGCCGCCATGGACGTGTACCCCGCGCGCCGGCTGGGGCTGCCCCGCGCTCGGTCCCCTGGCGGCTCCAGCCGCGGGTCACCGTCCGTCAGGTACGCGGGGCAGAGGCAGCTGAGGGTCGGCCGGGCGGGGGATGTGGGCTGTCGGGGTCCGGCGACGCCTCTCGCCGCAGGGCGTGGTGCGACATGGCTTCCTCGGGATGGTTCTTTCCTGAACAGCTCAGGGAGAAATGTTTTCCCAGGAACGGCGCCCTCTGTAGAGGCCCCACAATGGCTTCCCTTTGGACAACCCTGCGACGGTTTCCCCACAATGGCTCCCAGACAACCCTGCAACGGTTTCCCCACAATGGCTCCCAGACAGACACCCCTGCAACGGTTTCCCCACAATGGCTCCCCTACAGACACCCCAGCAACGGTTTCCCCACAGTGGCTCCCCTATAGACAACCCTGCAACGGTTTCCTCACAATGGCTCCCCTAAAGACACCCCAGCAACGGTTTCCCCACAGTGGCTCCCAGACAACCCTGCAACGGTTTCTCCACAATGGCTCCCCTATAGACAACCCTGCAACGGTTTCCCCACAATGGCTCCCCTATAGACAACCCTGCAACGGTTTCTCCACAATGGCTCCCCTATGGACAACAGTTCTCTGTGAAGACCCTGTTATGACGTCCTCACCCCCATAGAACGTTTCTCCCAGGAAACATTCTTCTACACAGAACCCCACAGAGGCTTCCCTATAAATGACTCACTCGCCTTCCCCATGGAATGTTTCCCCCAGAAACTGCTACCTCTAGAGAACTCACATCTCCACACACACAGTAGCTCCCTTGTGTAGAATCCCCAAGTGGATTACCTAGAAAGCCCCCTGTCGTGGGTCTCTAGAGCCTTTGCCCTTGACAACGGCTTCCTTAGAGTGTCCCCCGCCCCCTACGTACATAATGACAGCATCTCCCCTATTGCGCGTATCCCCAGCTCCCCCTGCCTCAGCCTGCATCGCGACGCCCCCTCACTCCACAATAGGGAGCTCAGGTTGGGAGGAAGTAGAGGTATTAGGGACGCAGGAGGAAAAGCTGGGTAAATAGGGGAAAGAGGCTTAGAGCCCCCGAAAGCGGCGGGCGCCGGGCCCCTTACCGTAGAGACACAGTCCCAGGCTACCTCGGTATGGGGAGGGGGTGATCGTGGGGAGGGTTCCCCGCCCCCTTTAGGTATAGGAAGATCCGTTTCCGATTTCTGTGCCCTATGCCTTTGGTGCTGACCTTGTTAGTCTGGGCATTGTTTGTGATGGAGCTGTTGTGGGGCGCCGGCGCGGTGTGGAGGTTGGAATGATGGAGGGGTTGCAGCAGAGACCTTTGAGAGGGAGAGGGAGAGAGAGAATGCGAGCCATGAGCTTTGGTACCTCTAAACTGTCATTAAAACAGGAGAGGGTTTTGTTGTTGTTTGCTTTTTCTTATTCTGGCCACATAGCAAAGCAAATGTATTGTTCCCTTGAAAGGAGGTTGCCAGTCTATCTGTTAAAACAGCTTTTCTTATATTCTTGTTATGGTGCTTCAGGCATATGTTTTACCTTTGCTTGCTGATCTGTTTTTTGGGGTTGTTTGCTTTAACTAGACCAAATTATTGCAGAACAAGAAACTGATTCTTAGAAACCTGTTTCTTTTTTACTTCCCTGCATTCCTTTCCACATCCCAGAGTCCAATATATGTTTGTTGAACAAATAAAGGATAGGGAAGATGGGAGGTAGATACCAATGAAACATTGCATTTAGGAGTCCTAAATTGCTTCTAATCTGTCAAGTGACATTTTTGAACTCCTGCTCTGCCCTTCAATGTAATTCCTTGTGGGCTTTACAGTTCCAAGTTTAACTGCTTGTGGTAACCATCTCCAATCCTTTGCAACATTTCTGCCAGTTTCACTGTCTGAAGCAAAGTATTTGAACTTGTATAGACATTGCATAGGATACTTTAGAACAGCCATCCGTTAAATCTAGGCTCTATGTAGACTTGAGGTTTATCCCAGATCGTCTTGCGCTTAGGAGTTTGGATTTGAGTCTATTGAGACCTTTAGGGGGAAAAAAATCATCTCTACCTTAGAATCCATCTCTTAACTGCTGCCTTTCTTGTTTTTAGTAGCATGACCATGTGCTTTTTATTTATTCTTTTAAAGTAGTGATTCTATGTTAACAGAAGTATGCTGGCTCACTTTACTGATCATACCCGCACTCCAAATCCTCTATCAAGTGGTTTGAATGAAACTTGTTTGATTTCAGACAAGGAATAGTGCAAGGAACCCCAAGGCCTAGCTGTCCCAATACCTTTGGTGAAAGAAATTTGCTGAAGGCTTCCCTCCTTTCCCCACTTCTACATGATTGAACGTGCTTTTCTTGCCCATTCAAGCCTTTCCCTTACTCTTGACATTGAATGTTTCTAGCACTTTCCTGTCACCCATATATGGCTTGGCTGCTGACTGCTGAGTGATGAAAGGGGCAAACCTAACTGGTGAAGTGACATTCCTAAGACCCATAGATAGTTCTGCAAGTGTATGGTTCTAGCACGGCAGTTCATTTTCACAGATGGAGAATGGAGATCAAGAATTAAAATATTGTTGCTCAGAATTAGAGGCTTCTCTTTAAGTATGTGATAGTCATCAGTGTTACCAGGTATTTTTGGTTTCTGTCTCTTGAGCATGTAGTAGAATTGTACTTGCTTGCTTCTTTGAAGTTAGGTATGGCCTTGAGAGTTGCTTTTGGTCAGTGGAATGCGTGGGAATACTGTGTAGCCTTTCATGGTACAAGCTTCTGTTGTGTAGTTTTCCATTCTCTTTCCTTCTGTCATGGTAGCTGTTGGGGCTGCAAATGGCAGCCACCCATCAGTTGAGGCCCCAGAGTGAGCTTCCAGGTGACCTGTGCTTGACAGGTAGGTTGAGCAAGAAGTGAAACACCACTGGGATTTTGGAATTATTACCAAGGTATAAACTAACCTATCTGGACCAATGCTAAGGAACCAGTGGAAATCTAGCTGAAATATACTTTCCTACTTCAAAATGTTTTTCTGTAGAGGGATCTGTTCCTGCTTGGGACTTAATAGCTTAAATTTCACTGTTTCTTTATATAAATAATGCAACAAGTACTGTGTTAGGTGCTGTAGATTCAGATAAATACGGCAGTCCCCTGCCCTCAAATAACTCTTGTAAATGGGAAGAGACAATAACAGTAAAAATCATAATATAGAATGGTGAGATATAAGTACTGAGGAAGAAATAGGGCTGAAGGAACAATAACACAAGAAGGCCTAGTCGGTTTTTGCCTCAGCTGTTGAAAGAATGGAGTTACCATTTATTAGTATTAAGAACACTAGAAGAAGAAAAGACAGCGTAGCAGTGTCTTCCAAGTTCTGAGAGAAAATGGTTTCCTACCTCTGAGGTGGGAGAATAATCGGAAATAGACATCGAAAGCTGAATGAGATTGTTGATAGTGTGATGAGAACTAATAATCAGGCTGGGCACGGTGGCTCACACCTGTAATCCCAGCACTTTGAGAGGCCCAGGCGGATGGATCACCTGAGGTCAGTAGTTTGAGCGTGGTGGCGGGCGCCTGTAGTCCCAGCTACTCAGGAGGCTGAGACAGGAGAATGGCGTGAACCTGGGAGGCGGAGGTTGCAGTGAGCTGAGAACGTGCCACTGCATTCCAGCCTGGGCAACAGAACGAGACTCCTTCTCAAAAAAAAAAAAAATTAACTAGTCATGATAGTGGGCACCTGTAATCCCAGCTACTCGGGAGGCTGAGGCAGGAGAATCACCTGAACCCGGGAGGCGGAGGTTGCGGGGAGCCAAGATCGTGTCATTGCACTCCAGTCTGGGCAACAAGAGTGAAACTCCATGTCAAAAAAAAAAAGGACTAATAATCGACAATTAGATTCGATAATGTGGAGGTCACTAGTGACCTTGACAAGAACAGTTTTGGTGCAGTAGGTTCAAGAGAAAATGAAGCCGGTCACCTGTAAGTCAGCTACTCGGAAGACTGAGGTGGGAGGATCCCTTGAGTCCAGGAATTCAAGTCCAGTCTGGGCAACATAGCAAGACCCCTGTCTCTCAAAAAATAAATTGATTAATTTACAAAGGAGAAAATGAGAGGAGAATTGAAGATACTGAATATAGACAGTCATAGTGATATTCTTTTTTTTTTTTGGAGACTGAGTCTGGCTCTGTCGCCCAGGCTGGAGTGCGGTGGCCGGATCTCAGCTCACTGCAAGCTCCGCCTCCCGGGTTCACGCCATTCTCCTGCCTCAGCCTCCCGAGTAGCTGGGACCACAGGCGCCCGCCACTTCGCCCGGCTAGTTTTTTGTATTTTTTAGTAGAGACGGAGTTTCACCGTGTTAGCCAGGATGGTCTCGATCTCCTGACCTCGTGATCCGCCCGTCTCGGCCTCCCAAAGTGCGGGGATTACAGGCTTGAGCCACCGCGCCCAGCCTAATGATATTCTTTTGAGGATGGTTATAAGGAGAGCAGAGTAATGGGGCTGTAGTTGGAAGATCATGAGGTTTGAGTTCTTTTTGTTTTTAGATGGGCAGACATTATAGTATATTTGTAAATTGATGGGCTGATGCAGTAGGGAGGGACAATTGATGACTAAAGAGAAGAGACACTTGCAAGGGTGAAGTCCTTGAGTAGGTAAGGTGGAATGGGATCTAGTACGTAAATGGGGATGTTGGCCACAAGTTAGATAGGTGCAATGCAGACAATTCGTTGGTGGCAGATTATGTGAACCCAAATGCTGGTTGGTGAGAGAAAGTGGAAGTTCTCTTCTGATTACTTCTGTGTTCTCAGGTAAATAAGAAGGAAAGTCTTCAGCTAAAAATGAAGAGAGGTGTCAGATTCATCCAAGAGAATGGGGAAGAATGAGTTGAAAATAAGGAAAAGTTTTAGAATTTCCAGGCAGCACCTAATGCCCATTTGATGTCTGTAGTTATAAACCTAGGTGAGACCCTAGTTAGCATAGTTGTATGCTTTTCCTGCAGCTGTGTTGAGCTGCTTGGATGTGGGCAATGTGGAAGGGAATAGCTGAAGTAGGGTAAAGGACACCACCATTGGAAGTGGGGGAATCAAGGCACTGAGAGGCAAAGATTGTGGTGAATATTGAGATTATCATGAATTAACAGAATGACCTAGGAATCTGTAGATGTCGGTAACAGGGAGAGATAGCAAGTAGTTATTGTTTGAAGACATGAAGAAATGATTAAAAAAAAAAAAAAAGACATTTCTTAGAACCAAAGGACATACATTTCCAGATTGAAAGGACTTGCCAAGAATGTAGCGCAATAAATTTTAAAATATCCATGCCAATACCACATAATCTCACTCATATGTAGGTAGAATCTAAAAAAGTTGATCTTGGCCCTGGTGGGAGGATTGCTTGAGCCCATGAGTTTGAGACCAGTCTGGGTAACATGGCGAGACCCCATCTTTACAAAATTTAAAAAAAAAAAAAATTAGCCAGGCTTGGTGGCATGCACCTGTGATTCCAACTACTCAGGAGGCTGAGATGGGAGGATCTTTTGAGCCTAAGAGGTCAAGGCTACAGTGAGCTTTGTTCATGCCACTGCACTCCAGCCTGGGGAACAGAGCGAGGTCCTGGGTCAAGAAAAAAAAAAAGTTGATCTTATACAAGTAGAGAGTAGAATAGTGATAGTTAGGGTATAGTGGGGATGGGGAGATGCTGTTTGAAGGATACATAATTACAGTTGGGTAGAGGAATAAGTTTAAGAGATCGGTTATACAACATGGTAACTGTAGTTAATGATGATATATTCTTGAAAAATGCAAACAGAGTGGATATTAAGTGTACTCATCACAAAAACAACTATGTGAGGTGATACATTTGTTAATTAGCTAGATTTAACTTTTCCGCAATGTATATATATTCTTCAAAACATCAGATACACATATACATACCTACAGTTTTACCTGTCAGTTTAAAATAAGGATACCCATGTCATGGCATAGCATCATGAAATTTTCTAGCACCATAAAGACAAAAGAATCTAGATAGGATCAGGAATCCTAGGATTCTAGCAGGATTGGAAGCTAGGAAGTAGTGGAGCAAAGAGTGCCTTTTGAAGGAAAATAGATTCCCACCCAGAATTCTGCACCCAGCCAAACTCTCAGGCAAATGTAAGAAAGGATGAAGATATTTCACACATGTGAGTTCTCAAAATTTGACCTCCCATGCATGTTTTACGAAGAAGCTACTGGAGGATGTGCTCTAGCAAAACAATCTGATTAAGGATTTCCTATGCTGGGGTCCCTTCTACCATCTTCTATAGAAAGATTCTACGGATCTTCCTATATCGAAAGGGGGCGGGGAACCCTCCCCACGATCACCCCCTCCCCATACCAAGGTAGCTTGGGTGACATAGGTAGGATTTCTTTATTGTCAAGAAGGTCATGGGGAAGAACCTTCTTTATCACCCCTGGAAAGTACCAGGGGGCTGGGACTATTTTTAATTGCCATTTCCCACATTGTTTCCCTTGCTGCCTAGATTGGTGTCTGGCACGTAGAACTCGCTGAGTTTGAACTGCTAATGTTAGCTATTATGAAACACTGCTCCAATAATTATTTATTGAATGAATAGAGAATAATTACAGGTGAAGCTGTGGGCTATGTTAAATTTCATGGGTATTCAGAGAATGAAGAGTCGTAGTTGTGAGCTAGGTGGTAAGAAAGTGGTTCATCGGCCGGGTGCTGTGGCTCATGTCTGTAATCCCAGCTGAGGCTAAAAATTGGCCAGGTTAGGGGGCTCACGCCTGTAATTCCAGCACTTTGGGAGGCTGAGGTGGGTGGATCACCTGAGGTCAGGAGTTGAAGACCAGCCTGGCCTTGGAAAAACCCCATCTCTACTAAAAATACAAAAATTAGTCAGGCCTGGTGGCGGGTGCCTGTAATCCCAGCTACTGGGGAGGCTGAGGCAGGAGAATTGCTTGAACCCAAGAGGCAGAGGTTTCAGTGAGCTGAGATCGTGCCACTGCACTCCAGCCTGGGCAACGGAGTAAGACTCCGTCTCAAAAATTTTTTTTTTTTTTTGAGATGGAGTCTCCCGCTGTCACCCAGGCTGGAGTGCAGTGGCCGGATCTCAGCTCACTGCAAGCTCCGCCTCCCGGGTTCACGCCATTCTCCGGCCTCAGCCTCCCGAGTAGCTGGGACTACAGGCGCTGCCACCTCGCCCGGCTATTTTTTGTATTTCTTAGTAGAGACGGGGTTTCACCGTGTTAGCCAGGATGGTCTCGATCTCCTGACCTCGTGATCCGCTCATCTCGGCCTCCCAAAGTGCTGGGATTACAGGCTTGAGCCACCGCGCCCGGCCTCGTCTCAAAAATTAAAAAAAAAAAGGAAAGTGGTTCATGATAGTGATGCTCTAGAGAAAGCACTTTAATTAAAGCCTCGCAGAGGTTAGTTATCTCTTCAGGTGTTAGCCAGCTGCCATTACCCCTGGTTCTCTTGGGGGATTTACAGATTTACAGAAGTAATAACTACAGTGCAGATGGTCACAGCCTTAAGAAAACTCAAAACGCAAAGCAAGCCAATGCCCTGGAATACCTGAAAATGTGGAGCTTCAGCCTCCAGTTTACTTGGATGCTGGCCAGGAAGGCTTGGTGTGGTGCCTGTAAAGGGTATGCTTACTTAGACTTGTATGGCTTTATTTCTGATCCAGGGTTAGAGGCCTATATAACTTCCTTTTCACTTGTATCTGTGATGGCAGTATACTGAGGACTCTTACTTAGTGAGTATTGTGGCATTAATAGTACATACTATCTTAACAGTGTTTCACAGCTTGTGGGGCCTTCTCTGAGGTTCTGACCTTTGGAGAGGGGAGTGAATGAGACACAAATGCCCTTTAAGTAACACAGCTTAAATTATTGTTTTTGCCATAAAATTTTTAAAAAAGAAAGAAAAGCGAAGCAGGGTTTGCAACTTGGATATTTAAAATTGTTATCTGTGATTTTTTGCTCTGTTTTGAAGAAAAGGCAGCTCGTTTGGCATTCTTTTTGTTTTTAACTTTTAATTTTGAAATAATTTTAGATTTATAGATGAATTTCAAATATGGTGCAGAGTGTTCCTATATACTCTTCATGCAGCTTCCCTTAATATTAAGATCTTACATATAACCCTGGTGCATTTATCAAAACTAAGAGATTAATATTGGTATAATAGATTTGTTTACTTAGTAAATTTTTGTTTACTTGGAGTTTACTACTCCGGCTTTTATTTGAATTTTCCCAGTTTTTCCACACATTCTTTTTCTGTTCCAGGATCCAACTCAGGATTTCACATTGCATTTAGATTTGGCATGTTTTTAGTGGTCAAATAAGTGAAGGAAAGGAATTGTGAATGCTTTGTGACTGAAGACCTGTGAAACTGACTTTACAAAGAACAGGTTCTGTAAGGAAATATTAAGAGAATGCCAGAGAAAAGGAAGAAAATGGAAAATAAAGTGTTGTATACACTAGAATATAGTGAACAAACTTCCAGATAACATTTTCCATTTGTGATGGGTAACATTTTCTGAAGTTCTGGAATTTAGTTTGTAGAGTGTCATGCATACCAATTCATGAAATGTGTGTAGACATGAGTTGCTATTGGACATGAGTTTTAACCATTTTAGATAAGGTGGCCTATCAGGAACTAAGTTTGGCAGCTGGCAAGATGCTTAACAATAATGACTTTAAGAAGATGTCTGTCTAGTTCGATGGCAGGCCAGTCCTGTTACAGAGTCATCAGGGAACCAGGCCTCTTCTATGTTTGTGTTCTGCTGTCTTTTAGCAGGTGGCTTCTATATTCACCGTAGCTCCATGATCACAGAATGGCTATAGGAACTCCAGCCATTACGTCTGTCAGACAAGAAACGGAAACAGAAGGGGTTTCCTTCCTTGTTGAGTCAGTTCCCTTTAGAGAGCTGTCTTGGAAGCTTCTACTTGATGACTTCTGTGTATGTCTAACATTGATCAACTCTGGAGGCAAAGGTCCTGGACCTATTGTTGCCCCAAATAAAGTTGTACTCTACTAAGAAAGAAGAGGAGAATGGATACGGATTAGTCAGCTGTTTATTTTTACCAGGGAGGTAGCTGTGTGGAATGAAGTTTACATTGCTTAGGATTACTAATGGGTCTAGTAAGCTACATGAAAGTACTGGGAGAAAATTTAAATCATTGAATAATTCAATGATGCAAGCACATTCTTCAGGCATATCACATGTGTCTGTGTGTTTGTCCCTTCAGTTTGAGACACCTTATGGTCATCGGTCAACCATGTATTAGCTATGACAGCAGGAACATTGGCTAGCTTTTTTCCACTGCAGGTTATTCCTCCAGCAAAGACATCAGTGGAAAGTGTCATTTATTGCCTTACTGCACATCCCACCTTTTTGCCTTTTCTCCATATCTCTAGTTTTGCAAAGGGAGGTAAATGATTGCTGCGTTAATGCAGGGCCAGTTTTCTTAAACCCATAGCAGTCCTACAATGAGCTCTTTTTAATCAGCACCTAAAGTCTAGATTAATGCCAATATGGCTTTCATTACTTGTGCTGTTGATTCCCAAATGCCACCAACATTTTATTGTGAAACATTTCAAAAGTACAGAAAAGTTTGAAGAATTGTTCAGTGAACATTTGTATATACCATACCTAGATTCTATACTTAATATATGTGCTATATATGCCTTATATAAGGCAGATCCTTTTCTCTATCCTTCCAATTTTTTTTAATGCTTTTCAAAATAATGTGTAGACACCAGTATGGTTCAACCCTAAATACTTCCTGGGATTGATTTTATATTAAGAATGCTTTCCATTGCAAGTGACAGAAATCCAATTCAAAGGATTTAAGTAAAAAATGGAATGTATTGGCTTATTTGACTGGAAAGGATAGTGGGGAGATAGACTTATAGGAAGAGTTGCTGGAACTAGTGCCTTAGGGACTGGAGCCAAGACTCTGCTATCAGAACCGTTAACTCTGTCCATGCTGTCTCTCATCTGCTTCTCACTACCTGGTTGCGCATTCTCCTATGAATATATCTTCCCCAAGGCAGGGAAGATGGTTATCGTAGCCCCAAACCACATTCTTCCTGCACCGTGATCCTGGAGGCCATTTCTCTTCTAGCTTTAGAGTGAGAGCCCTGGAAAGGACTCCACTTGACCTGACTTGCACCTGGATAAATCATGATGGGACACTGGCCTGGAAGGGTCACAGGATGTATTACCAGGAGAGATAGAAATGGAAAGTGTGCTGAGTGGAGTATAGTCCTCAGAAAGCTTTCCCACTCATTCTCTGAGGCTGGCATAGTCCTGGTACTTGATTAGGAAAGCACAAAGGAGAGCTACAAATACAAAAATCATAAGTAAAACAATAGTATATTGAATCTAGAAGTATGGTAAAACAACAGTACTACTTCATGCACACGTAGGCTTTGTCCAAGAAATGCAAGAATTGTTCATTATTAGGAAATCTATTAATGAAGTTAATAGACTGGTAGATGCTCCCCCCAAAAAAATCTGCTTAAAATTTAACACTCATTCCTGATTTAAACCGCTAATATAATAAGGTTCCAGCTAATGTAGTAAGATAAGCAAAAGAAATAATCATCTATTGAGTGGATTATTACAGTAGATTCTTTTTTTTTTTTTTTTTTTTTTTTTGAGACAGGGTCTCACTCTGTCACCCAGGCTGGAGTGCAGTGGTGTGATCTCCACTCACAGCAACCTCTGCCTCCCAGGCTCAAGCAATCCTCCCAACTCAGCCTCCTGACTAACTGGGACTACAGATGTGTGCCACCACACCTGGCTAATTTTTGTGTTTTTTGTAGAGACAGGATTTTGCCATGTTGCCCAGGCTGGTCTCAAACTCCTTGCCCTCCTTGACCTCCCCCAGTGCTGGGATTACAGGCATGAGCCACCATGCCTCTCCAGCAGTAGAGTCTTAATTGGTCTCTCAGGTTCAACTTTTATCCCCCTTCGGTCCGTTTTCAACACAGCAAATAGAGTGATATTATTAAAATGTACATCTTTTCTTATGTCATACCTCTTTTTGAAGCACTCTAAGCACTACAAGTAAAAGCTGAAATAATCAAGTACTAGACCTTAACTAATCTTCCCCACACACACATACTTTTTTTTTTCCTTTTCATCTGCTACTCTTTTCCTCACCTACTCTGCTCCAGCCGCACAGGCTCAGTGACACTCCCTTCAGGGCTTTTGCCCTTGCTGCATAGCTTGTGCTCTCACTTCCTTTAGGTCTTTATGCAAAGGTACTCTTGATGAGGCCTTTCCTCATCTTTTAAACTGCACTCTACCCTCCTCTTAGGACTCACAACCTCCCACTTATCACCATATGACAAGTATGTTTTACTTACTTATTTAGTTTGTCTCTCTTCCCTCACGCCTCCCTCCCTTAAAATTAAGTTCTGGTTGTGTTTCAAGGATTTTTTGTCCTTTTGTTCATTGCTAAATCCCCAGTGCTCTGAACAGTGCCTGGCACACAGTAGGTGCTCAATAAAAAGTTGATGAATTAATGAGTTGAAATAAAAACTGTAAATAAATTGTAAATAAAAAAAGAGAGAAAACTGCTTTGATTTACTAACCAGAAAACTTAAGACAACAGACAAAACTGTTAGGACTAATTAGAGTTTAGCAAGTTCTTTAAAAAAAAAAATGCAACGGACTCTGTTTTCGTCTGTTTTCATGCTGCTGATAAAGACATACCTGAGACTGGGCAATTTACAAAAGAAAGAGGTTTATTGGACTCACAGTTCCACATGACTGAGGAGGCCTCACAATCATGGCAGAAGGTGAAAGGCACATCCTACATGGCAGCAGACAAGAGAAGAGAGCTTGTGCAGGGAAACTCCCATTTTTAAAACCATCAGATCTCATGGGACTTATTCACTATTATGGGAACAGCACAGGGAAGAACCCACCCCCATGATTCAATTACCTCCCACCAGGTTCCTCCCATGACTCATGGGAATTATGGGAGTTACAATTCAAGATGAGATTTGGGTGGGGACACAGCCAGTCCATATCAGATTCCTGATGACATTCAAATTACAAGTTCAAGTGATTCTCCTGCCTCAGCCTCCCAAGTAGCTGGGATTACTGGCATGTGCCACCACACCCAGCTAATTTTTGTATTTTTAGTAGAGACGAGGTTTCACCATGTTGGCCAGGCTGGTCTTGAACTGATCTCGGATGATCCACCTGCCTCGGCCTCCCAAAGTTCAGGGATTACAGACGTGAGCCACTGTACCCGGCCCAATACAACTTTTAAAATATGATGAAATATGTAAATTATTCTGAAGAAACTCAAATGACTGACTAGAAAGTAGGTGAAGAATATGACTATGCACTCACAGAAAAAGAAATGTAGATAATCAATAAACATTTGACAACTTCCCTTGCAATTAGGGAAGTGTGAGTTGTAACTCAGAATTCTAGCCACTAATTTGGCATTAGTTGAAGAGTGGTAACACATAATTTAGAAACTTGTGGGAAACAGGTACTCTGGCATATTATAGGTAAATGGTTTAAAAGAACAATTTGGCAACACCTATCAAAATTTAAAATGCAGACACCTCTTAACCTGGCAGTGCTACTTTTAGATCTCTTCCTTGCAGAAACTTTTGTGTTTGTGCCAAAGATGGACATAAAAGGTTGCTCACCATAGCATTGTTTGCAATAGCAAACATAAATAGTAAAAATCCTGAATATTCAATCATAGCAGCTGGTTAAATAAAAACAAAAGAACACAGTACAACAGTTTTATGTGATTTATTTTTTATTTTTGTTTTGTTTTGTTTGAAACAAGATGTCACTCTGTTGCCCAGCCTGGAGTGCAGTGGCTCGATCTCAGCTCATTGCAGCCTCAACCTCCTGGGCTCAAGCAATCTCCCCACCTCAGCCTCCTGAGTAGCTGGGACCATAGGCATGCCCCTGTGACTACCATGCCTAAGTTTTTGTAGAGACAGAGTTTTGCCATGTTGACCAGGCTGGTCTCGAACTCCTGCACTCAAGAGGAGAACTGCTTGAACCCAGGAGGCAGAGGTTGCAGTGAGCTAAGATTGTGCCACTTTACTCCAGCCTGGACAACAGAGCAAGACTCTGTCTCAAAAATAAATAAATAAATAAATACATAAGTAAATAAAAGGTATTCAACATCATTAGTGATCATATATGAGCCACCGCACCTGGCCAGCAGTTTTAAAAGTGAGATTCAGTTCTATGTACTAAGCTGGAAAGATCTCCGAGGTATAATGTTAAGTGAACAAAAGCATGTTGCAGAGCAGTGACATAGTTTATTGTTTTGTTTATGTAAAAATAAATACTTCCCCAACAAAAAAACACCCAAACTATGTATTACTGAGAGTTGCATACCAAATTGTTCGTGTCAGTTTTCTATGAGATGAATCAGATGGTATATGAGGATTCACTTTGTAAAACATTCAAAACACAAAGTGTACAGGATATAAGAAGAATATATAGTATTTTAATTGTTTAATTTCAAGATAAAGAAAGCATCAATCTTGGAGAAAAACTGGGTAAAAATAAAATTTCCAATTTTTTTCTTCGTTTCCAGGGAAGCAGGATAATGAAATATAAACAAACAGGAAAACATACTGGCTGTTCATGCAGCAGTTGTTATAATAGCAGTGAGCAGTGAGTTAACTATTTACATGTAAGATGGGAAGAACAGAGATGATTGTTTAGAATTCAAGTATATTATACCCATGACTGGCTTTATTGTCAGGAAAGCAGTGGGGTTCAGCAGAAAGAAAAAGTTCAGAGTCAGGGTACCTGGTCATTTAGGTTCTGATGATGTTAATCTTTACTTAGCTTTGTGATCTTCGGCAAACTACATCTGTTTAGCTCTTGGTTTCTTCTTGTCGTCTGTCAGTCATCTATCGTGTCTAAATTCTGAGTCTGAATCCAATGAAAATCAGAAATAAGTTATAATATGAAAGCAGCATCTTTGACGTAAGCTGCGTTATTGGGTCTGCTGAGTCTATGCGTCTTCTAAAGGTGAAACTTACAAAGTTATTGGTGACCATGGACTGTCTACCCAGGATGTGCCAGCCATGCTCAGGTAGACCTGGGGGATAGAGGGCAGTGTCATTGCTGGGTATGGCATATGTTTGAAAAAATTTTTTTCTTCCTTTTTCTTTCTATAGATAGAGGCTCACTCTGTTGCCCAGGCTTGAGTACGGTGGCGCAGTCACTGCAGCCTGGAACTCCTGGGCTCGAGTGATTCCCCCACCTCAGCCTCCTAAGTAGTTGGGACTTCGGACGCACACCACCATGCCTGGCTAATTTTTTTATTTTTATTTTTTGTAAAGGTGAGGTCTTGTTGCGAAGGCTGGTGTTGAATGCCTGGCCTCCCAGAGTGTTGGGATTACAGACGTGAGCCACTGTGCCCGATCTTTGAATATTTCTACTAAAAGAAAAAAGATGGCCGGGCGTGGTGGCTCATGCCTCTAATCCCAGCACTTTGGGAGGCCTAGGCGGGTAGATCACCTGAGGTCAGGAGTTCAAGACCAGCCTGACCAACGTGGAGAAACCCGTCTCTACTAAAAATACAAAATCAGCCAGGTATGGTTGCGCATGCCTGTAATCCCAGCTACTCAGGAGCCTGAGGCAGGAGAAACGCTTGATCCCCAGAGGCAGAGGTTGCAGTGAGCCAAGATCACCCCGTTGCACTCCAGCCTGGGCAACAAGAGTGAAACCTCGTCTCAAGAAAAAAAAAAAAGAAGAAAAAAAGACTGGTTGGATACACAGCAAACTCATAGTGGTGACCTCTAGGGGGTGAGGATCAATGATGACTTTAGATTTTTAGGTAATATTCCCTTTTGTCCCTCAAAATAGACAGTAAATATTCAACATACATAATTTTAAAAAGCCGTAATGTGGAAAAATGCAAATATGCCACTATGTTAACAGTAGTTAATTCCAGCTGCTGGGAGTCATTGTGGGTTTTTAAATACTTACTAGGTTTTCTTTTTTTTAATTAAAAAGGTAAATAATTAAGTGACACATTTCATGGTTCAGTGATGAATAAAAGACTGTCTTCTGGTTAATAATTAAATTTGGGAAGCAAGAAAATATACAAAGGAAAGAAAGAATTTAGTTTCACCATTTGATAATAAAATAAAACACTAATTAGGACAATTTATTTCTGAGAAGAAGGTCTTTCAGCATTTTTATATGCTTGCACTTTATTTGGATAACATAGTTGTGGAAAGGAAACTGTTTTCAGTATTGTCTTGGCTTTGTACAGCAGTAGTTGGGGAGCTGGTTTTTTTTTGGTCACCTGACCTTTTCATGCTTTTGTCACTTGCTGGTTGTAACTTTGAAAACCAGAGAGCTCTGGGTAACCTTGGCAGCAAAGCAGCCTACTGTATGATGGGTTGGGAAGTGGGCCAGAGGACCAACTCGATGAACTATTTCTAGTGCAGAGAATGATTGCGAGATCAGCCTTCTACTAAACATGAAAAAGTGGGGAAAGGCAGGCAATCTTCATTGCCCAGAAAAAGTTTTTCTTACTTTAATCTTGATCGTCTTTCTGTTTCAGCCTTGCTGCTTTTGAGACTTTCTTTCCTCTCACCCCCATATTTTTATTATGAAAGTGTTCAAACCATATATAAAATGTGAGAGAAGGCCAGGCGCAGTGCCTCACACTTCTAATCCCAGCACTTTGGGAGGCCAAGGCGGGCAAATCACTTGAGGTCAGGAGTTTGAGACCAACCTGGCCAACATGGTGAAACCCCGTCTTTACTAAAAATGCAAAAATTAGCTGGGCATGGTGGCACGCGCCTGTAATCCCAGCTACAGGGAGGCTGAGGCAGGAAAATCACTTGAACCCGGGAGGTAGAGGTTGCAGTGAGCCAAGATTGTGCCATCGCACTCCAACCTGGGCAACAGAATGAGACTCTGTCTTCAAAAAAAAAAAAAAAAATGAGAGAATAGTACAATGAATATTTGCTATACCCACCAGATAGATTCAACAATTTTTAACATATTGCCATATGTGGTTTGTCTCTTTTCTTTTCCTCAATCTGTCTTCTTCTGTGTTAAACCCTTTTGAAGTAAGTTGCAGACATCATGACATTTCACTTCTAAATATTTCCTTATGCATCTAAGATAGAGGACATCCTACTACATAACCATGATAATGTTGCCATACCTAAGAAAATTAACAGTAGATCCCTAATGGCATCAAATACACAGTCCATATTCAAGTTTTCTTAGATGTCTCACAGATGTTTCCCTGTTTTTGTTTCTGTTTTTCTTTTTCTTTTTTGAGATGGAGTCTTGCACTGTTGCCCAGGCTGGAGTGCAGTGGTGTGATCTCGGCTCACGGCAGCCTCTGCCTTCCGCGTTCCAGTGATTCTCCTGCCTCAGCCTCCTGGGTAGCTGGGATTATAGGCACACGCCACCACGCCTGGCTAATTTTTGTATTTTTGGTAGAGACGGGGTTTCACCATGTTGGCCAGGCTGGTTACAAACTCCTGACCTCAGGTGATTCTCCTGCCTTGGCCTCCCAAAGTGTTGGGATTACAGGCGTGAGCCACCATGCCTGGCCTGTTTTTCTTTTCTAAAAAAAAATTAAAGTTCATAGATTGCATTTTGTTGTTATTCTTTAATCCCTTTTACACTATAAGAATTTTCCCTCTCTGTTGTTTTTGTTTTATATAATGCTGACTTTTAAAAAACTATTTCTCTTTTTTTTTTTTTGGTAGAGACAGGGTCTTGCTATGTTGCCCATGTTGGTCTCAAATTCCTGACCTCAATTGATCCTCCCACCTCAGCCTCCCAAAGTGTTGGAATTACAGGCATGAGCCACAATGCCCTGCTGACTTTTTTTAACTTCTAAAAAAATTTTTAAAAATTGGCCAGGTGCGGTGACTTACGCCTGTAATCCAGCACTTTGGGGGGTCAAGGTGGCAGATTGCTTGAGCCCAGGAGTTCAAGACAAGCCTGGGCAACATGGCGAGACCCTGTCTCTACAAAAAATAGAAAAATTAGCTGGGTGTGGTGGTGTGCACCTGTAATCCCAGCTACTCAAGAGGCTGAGGTGGGAGAATCACCTGAGCCCAGGAAATTGAGGCTGCAGTGAGTCGTGATCAAGCGACTGCACTCCAGCCTGAGCAACAGAGTGAGACCCCATCTCAAAGACCATTTTTTAACAACTGTGTTAAAATACACATATCGAGGCCAGGTGCAGTGGCTCACACCTGTAATCCCAGCACTTTGGGAGGCCAGGAGGGCAGATCACCTGAGGTCAGGAGTTTGAGACCAGCCTGGCCAATGTGGTGAAACCTCGTGTCTACTAAAAATATAAAGAAATTAGCTGGAATGGGTGGCAGGCTCCTATAATCCCAGCTACTTGGGAGGCTATGGCTGGAGAATCACTGGAGCCCAGGAGGCAGAATTTGCAGTGAGCTGAGACTGTACCATTGCACTCCAGCCTAGACAACAAAAACGAAACTCTGTCTCAAAAAAAAAAAAAAAAAGAGAAAAAAACAAGAAAAATACACATACCATAAAATTTACCATTTTAGCTATTTTTAAGTGTACAATTCTGTGGCACTAAGGACATTCACATTGTTAAACTAAAATCACCACCATCCATCCACACAACCTTTCGTCTTGCAAAACTGAAACTATACCTATTAAACAGTAACTCCCCATTCCCTCTCCCATCCAGCGCCTGGCAACCACCATTCTACCTCCCTTCTGTCTCTGTGAAGTTGACTATTCTGAGTACCTCATAAAAAAGTAGAGTCATACAGAATTTGTACTTTTATGGCTGGATTTCACTTAGCATAATGTTCTCAAGGTTCATCCATATTGTAGCATGTGTCAGAATTTCCTTTTTAATGCTAAGTAATATTCCATTGTGTGTATATATCATATTTTGTTTATCACTTTGGGTTGCTTCCATCTTTTGGCTGTTGCAAATAGTGCTTCTATGAAGATGGGTATACAAGTATCTCTTTCAGTCCCTGCTTTCAATTCTTTGGAATTTATACCCAGAAATGGAATTTCTAGATCATGTGATAATTCTATTTTTAATTTTTTAAGAAACTGCCATACTGTTTTCCATAGTGGTTGCACCATTTTACATTCCCACCAATGGTGCACAAAGGTTCTAATTTCTCCAAATCCTTGATGGCACTTGTTATTTTCTAGTTTTTTGATAGTAGCCATGCTAATGGATATGAAGTCATATTTCATTATGGTTATGATTTGTATTTCTCTAATGATTAGTGGTGTTGAGTTTCTTTTCATGTGCTTGGCCATTTCCATATCCTCTTCGGAGAAATGTCTTTTGCCCTTTTTTTATTTGTTTGTTTGTTTGTTTTGAGACAGGGTCTTGCTCTGTTGCCCAGGCCAGAGTACAGTGGTGTGAACACAGCTCACACTGCAGCCTCAACCTCTTGGGCTCAAATGATCCTCTCACCTTAGCCTTGTGAGTAGTTGGAACTGCAGGCACGTGCTACCACATCCAGCTAATTTTTTTTTTTTTTTTTTTTTTTACTTTTTGTAGAGACAGATTCTCCCTATGTTGCCCAGGCTGGTCTCAAACTCATGGGCTCAAGTGGTCCTCCACCTTGGCCTCTCAAAGTGCTGGGATTACAGGCATGAACCACCTGCCCGGCTTCATTGCCCATTTTCGAATTGAATTTTTTGGTGGTGGTGGTTGAGTTATATAGATGGGTTGTCTTTTTACTCTGTTGGTTGTGTCATTTGATGCACAGAAGTTCTAAATTTTAAATGTCCAGTTTATATATTTTTTAATTTGTTGCCTGGGCTTTTGGTGTCATTTTCAAGAATTCATTGCCAAATCCAATGTCACAAAGATTTTCCTTTTTGTTTTCTTATGAAAGTTTTATAGTTTTAGGTCTATGTTTAGGTCTTTGATACATTTTGAGTTAATTTCTTTATATGGTGTATGGTAAGGTCCAACTTCATTCTTTAGATATCTAGTTTTCCCAGTACCATTTGTTTGAAAGACTTCTTATTGAGTGGTCTTGGCATCCTTGTCAAAAATCTTTTGACCAGGTATGTGAGGGTTTGTTTCTGATCTCTTTATTCTGTTTCATTGGTCTGTATGTCTGTCTTATGCCAGTATCCCACTGTTGATGACTGTAGCTTTGTAATAAGTTTTAAAATCGGGAGTGTGAATTCTACAGCTTTGATCTTTATCAAGATTGTTTTGGATATTCAGAGTTTCTTAAGATTCCATATAAATTTTAGAATGGATTTTTCTACTTCTGTAAAAAACATCATTGGGATTTGAGAAGGGATTACACTGAATTTGTAAATTGCTTTGGGTAACTTTGACAGCTTAACGATATTGTCTACCAATGCATGAACATAGGGTATCTTCATTTATTGCTGTCTTCTGTAATTTCTTTCAGAAATATATGAGTGATCCAGTTTCTCTGAATTCTCACTGTTTGGAAGTCACTATTTTTCATTTTATCCATTCTAATAGATGTATAGTAATATCTCATGGTTTTAATTTGCATTTCCATAATGGGTAATGATGTTGAACATGTTGTCATGGGGCTTCTCTGCCATTTCTGTATCCTCTTTGACAAATTGTTTCTTCATACCTTTTGCCTATTTTCTAATTGGGTTTTTTTTTACCGTTGAGTTTTGAGAGTTCTTTATGTATTCCATATAAGGTTCTTTTTCAGATATGTGGTTTGCAGATATTTTCTCCCAGTCAGTAGCTTGTCTTTTCCTTCTCTCAACAGAGTCTTTCATAGCAAAACTTTAAAATTGTAATGAAGTCCACATTATCATTTTTTTTGCTCTGGATCACACTTTTTGGTGTCAGGTGTGAAGAACTATTCACCAAATCCTAGATCCAGAATATTTTCTTCTGTTTTCTTCCAAAGATTTTATAATTTTACATTTAGATCTATGATGCTTTAATTTTTGTATAACGTATAAGGTTGAGGTTTATGTTTTTGCCTATGGATATCCAGTTACTCTAGCTCTACTTATTGAAAAGACTATCCATCCAACATTAAATTGTTTTTGTGCCTTTGTTAAAAAATAGTTAGTTGTACTTGTGTGGGTCTGTTTCTGGTTACTCTGTCTATTGCATTGACTTATATGTGTGTCCCTTAGCCAGTACCACTCAGTCTTGATTACTTTGCTATGCAGTAAGTCTTGACATTGGGTACAGTGATTCCTCCCACTTTTTCTTTTTCAGAAAAATTTTAAGCTATTCTAGTTCCTTTGCTTTTCCTTATAAGTTTTATTTGTTTATTTTATTTTTAAGAGATGAGGTCTCACTATATTGCCCAGGCTGGCCTCCAACTCCTGGACTCAAGTGATCCTCCCATCTTAGCCTCCTAATAGCTGGGACTAAGACAAGTAGCACTGTTCCTGGCTTATGTAAATTTTAGAATAATCTCTTCTACATCTATTAAAAAAATTGGATTTTCATATGTGTTAAAACTTATCACACTGGGGAGAATTGATATCAGTACTGTGTTGAGGTTCCTAATCCATGAACATGGTATGTCTATTTAATTCTTCTTTCATTTCTTTAATCGGAGTTTTGTAGTTTTTAGCATGTAAGTTCTATGCATGTTTTATTAGGTTTATAACTAGGTATTTAATTTTTAAGATATTATAAATGGTATTATATTTTAAATTTTGGTTTCCTATAAAGTTACAATTGTCCCATCACTTTGGAAGGCCAAGGTGGGAGGATCACTTGAAGCTGGGAATTCAAGACCAGCTTAGGGAGGCAACAAAGTGAGACCCTGTCTCTCCAAATTTTTTTTTTTTCAAAATTAGCTTGTGTGGTGACATGTGTCTGTAGTTCCAGCTACTTAGGAGGCTGAGGTAGGAGGATCGTTTGAGCCCATGAATCCAGGAGTTAGAGATTGCAGTGAGCTATGATCACACTGCTGCACTCCAACAGAGCAAGACCCTGTCTCTAAAAAAAAAATTACAGTTGATTTTTATATGTTGATCTTGTATCTTGAAACTTTGTTGAAGTCACTTATTAGTTCTGGGAATTTTGGTAGAATCCTTAAGATTTCCTACAGAGATCATCATGTCATCTACAAATAGGACATATCTGCAAATAGGAACAGTTTTCTTTCTTTCTTTTCAGTCTGTGTGTCTTTTACTTCCTTTTATTGCCTCATTCTGTTGGCTAGAACTTCCAGTATTATGTTAAATAGGAATAATGAGAGTAGACATGCTCATCTTCTTCCTGACCTTACAGGAAAAACATTCAGACTTTGACCATTATGTGTAATTACAAACTTTGCTTGGTGGGTTTTTTTAGATGATCTTTATCAAGTTGAGGAAACTATTTCTAGTTTTCTGAGTGGCTTTTTTTTCTGTTTTTTTAAATTGATGCATAATAGATACACACATTTTCAGGGTGCATTCATATAATTTATAAAGATCAAATTAATGTAGTTGGGATATCCATCAATTCTGAGTGTTTTTATTTTGAATGGGTGTTGATTTTTATTAAATGATTTTTCTGCATCAGTTTTTTGGTTTTGTGATTTTTCTTCTTTAGCCTGTTAATATGAAGGGTTACATTGATGGATTAATGAATAATGAACCAGCCTCAGGTATCCCTGTGATAAATTCCACTTGGTCCTAGTGTATAGTTGTTTTACATGTTGCTGAATTTTACTTACTATATTTTTTTAAGCGTGTTTACATTTAATTTTTTAAAAAATTTGCCAGGTGTGGTAGTGCACGCCTGTAATCCCAGCTACTCAGGAGGGCTGAAGAGGGAGGATCGCTTGAGCCCAGGAGTTCGAGTCCAGCCTAGGCAACATTAATGAGACCTCCATCTCTTAAAAAAAAAGAAACAAAAAAGGGCAGGGTGTTTAAATCTATATTCATGATGGATTTTGGTTTGTAGGTTTCTTTCTTTTTGATACTTTTTGTTTTTGACTGATGATTAAAAGGGAACTACTCAGACAGCGTCCTCTCCCTCTTACTCTCCCAGAGGAAGAAAACAGTTATCAATGGCGAATGGCAGTTGCAGCAAAGCAACATGAAAAACCAGATTTATGCTTAGGAGAGACCACTGTGCCTCTTTCTATGGTTTCTAGTGCTCTATTCGTTCAGAGAGACCTCTCTAATAATGAATTATAGAAATGATCCCTGAAAGTACAGTCTTTGGTACTGTCTTTGTCTAGTTTTGATATCACGTGGAAGACTATGAAACTCTTCATGGAAGATAGTGATGAAGACCACTAAGTCATGGAGCGAATGAGTTGGGGCATAGGAACATCAAAAAGAATCCAGCAGGGCAGCCAAGTGTGGTGGCACATTCCTCTAATCCCAGCGCTTTGAGAGGCTGAGGCAGGTGGATCACCTGACGTCGAGTTTGAGACCAGCCAGACCAACGTGGTGAAACCTTCTTACTAAAAAGTACAAAAATTAGCCAGGCATGGTGGTGCACATCCATAACCTCAGCTACTTGGGAGACTGAGGCATGAGAGTCGCTTGAACCCAGAAGGCGGAGGTTACAGTGAGCCAAGATTGTACCACTGCGCTCCAGCCTGGACAACAGAGTGAGACTCCATTTCAAAGAAAAAGAAAAAAAGAATCCAGTGGGGCAAAAGAATTCAGGAATTAGTGAAGAGAAATACTGTAGTTTGGCTGTAAATACTGTTTTGAGGTGAATGTAAGGCAGTGTACTGGAGGAGATTCAGTGAGGGATGGGGATGATGCCTAGCTTCATGGGTGGAAGAGTTAGTGTAGTTGGTTTGTAGAGGCTCTTAGTTAATAATGATGTGGTAGGACTGGGATTGTATTGACTGTAGAGAAAATATATAAGAGTGTTAGGAAGCCAGCATGGTGGCAGGCATGAGGTGGGCGGATCACCTGAGGTCAGAAGTTCGAGACCAACCAGGCCAACATGGCAAAACCCCATCTCTGCTAAAATACAAAAATTAGCCAGGTGTGGTGGCTCACACCTGTAATTCCAGCCACTCAGGAGGCTGAGGCGGGAGAATCACTTGAACCTGGGAGGCAGAGTTTGCAGTGAGCCAAGATCACTGCACTCCAGCCTGGGCCATAGAGCCAGACTCCATCTCAAAAATAAAATAAAATAAAATAAAAAAGTGTTAGAGAATGAATAGTAGAGGCAGATCCTGGACCTGGAGATGATGAGGAGACCAGGTGGAAGGATCAGACTTGAGCAGGAAATCGGGTGCCTCTCTCTGGAGCTTCTGGGAAGAAGGGGATGGGTATGGAGAGAATGGGGTCCTTAGAAGTAATGTGAATGTCTGAGAGTGCCTCACATTTTACTTGAGCAAAGGGCTATCCCTAGGGCTGAAGGAATAATAGGTCTGCACAGAAATGGAAGCAAGTATTCTCTGCTGACACTCCCCATATGGGTAGCTGTGAGGATGAATTAGAGCTTTGTTTAGTTCCTCAGGCCAATTTGGGGGTTTAGTTTGCATTTGTTTTTGAGACAGACTGATGAGGACCACAAGTGGAATGATCAGTGTGGAAACTCTTCTTTGAAAAGTCTTCAAAAATGAAAAGTCATTGGAAATTCTTGGAGTCAGCTGCTGAGTCTTAATGCTTTCCACCATTGACCGTGAGAGAGGGACTTTGGCTTCATCCTCTGTTGAGGAGTTTGTAATCAGCAAGTCAGACTTAGTCTTCAGACCAATTCTGCACAATCTCTTCCAGAAAATAAAAGAGAAAGGAAACCTTCCCAATGCATTTTATGGTTCTGATACCAGAACAACACAAGAATCAATTTCCATCCCTGGCAAAGTCATTCCTCTTCCTCATGCCTCCATTGTGGGACACAGGAAGCTGCTTTTCTCATGGGGCTGTCCTGGCACTCAGGGGACCATTTTCTGTTCTTGTTGCAGCTGCAGCCGACTTCGGCAGGTTCAGAGCATCCTGACCCAGAGCAGCAAGTCTCGGCCGGATGGGATCCTGTGCATCCTAGGTCAGTGCTTTTAACAAGGTGGGACTCAGGGCTGGGGCACCTTGGCTTTTTTTGTTCACAGGAAGGTATTAGTAATAGGACCAAAGTGAAATAAGCTGTGAGTTAGTGTCCTCCTAGTTCTTGTTCCCCTGAAATTTGTTGCTGTTTTAATGAGGTTAGATGAGCTATCACTGAGATAGGAAGCCCATTTTTGGAGCTGCTGCTTCCTTAAGCCTTTCCTTTAGACTCACATGTATAGCTACCTCCTGCCATGACATGTCCCTCTTGCCCAGAGCCGTACTCTGAGACTTCACAGACATCAGGAACTAGGTAATAAATATATACCTGAAGCATTGAGAAATGGTATTGAAGACAGTATTGTTTAATTTCCTTTTTATTTGTCTCTAATTCAGCCCCTCTAGACTGTCAGCTTCATGAGGGTCATTTGCAGGCCTGTTCACCACCATACCCCACCATCCAGTACAGTGCTAGACCTTGAGCCTCATAATTGTAAAAGGATGGGTGTTTGTGGTTCCACTCACTTTCCTCTTCTTCACATTATTGGATTCTTTTCAAGCCACCTTAATCTGCCTTTGTTTGATCCCACATGTTTTGGTAAAGATTTTTTCGAAAGGTGAAGATTTTTCTGACCCCTATTCTTAAGCCAACTGAAAGTATTCCAAGATGAATCATTTTCAGAAATTAACAGCCTCAATAATCTGTGCTGTTTGATTATCTCAATTACAAGATGTTGGAATTCAAGTAAGGGTACTTGATGCTGAGACCTGTTTCTTTCACAGAATTGCTTAGCTTGGTTTCTGGCACAAAACTGGTCTGAGCTGCGTCCTTCCGCTTAATCATCAGGGTTTTGCTGAGGAGGGGCAAATTATTGGCCTCTTTGCTCCCCATAGTACAGTACAGCTGATCAGAGCCTCCTTTGCCTTGCAGGAATCGATAGCAGGTACAATGAAGGCTGCAGAGAGCTGGCAAATTATCTTCTATTTGGTTTGTACAATCAGAATACCAGTGATTTTGAGAAAACGGGATTTTCTGAAGAAGTGCTAGATGGTAAGTATATATTGGTAAACTCTGTGATAGAAGAGTAAGAGGTTTATTTATTTGGATCCTTGTTTTATGGTCTACTTACAGAAAAAAATTTAAAATAGTCCAAAGTCCCAGTAAATGTTTGCTTTTTAAAGAATGAAAAAGCACAGCGTTTTTTCTTTGTTGATACATTTAGTAGCAACAAGTAGTTTTCAGAATATATTTACTAATTCAGCTTTAGAGAAACAAACATCAGTGTTTGGCTTTATCTCTTTTTGGCAAAGTACTGGTTTTCCTCTTTATTGCCCATTGCCTCTACATGCTAACGGTTCAGATTATATGGTGTTGTCCTGTGAAAGCACCTTCAATCATGAGGTAAGGATGGGCCCGCAGGCAGCTCCTACAAGGAAGACTTCTTGTGGCTTATTATCCGAGGAACAAAGGCTCTTTGTCCTGCTGTCTTTGGGAATTATTTTCTCTGTGACTTTAATTCATGAAGATGCCTGTGACTACAATGCTGGATTTCTGCTTATATTCCCCTTTCCTTAGCACTGAGACACTCTGCCTGTGTTGATGCTGCTGGGGGCTATTGCCCTGGATCCATCTCTGATATCACATATTTAGAATCATGTCTTGTATGCCAGATGGGTCAGGAGACATTGGGATAGACAAAATAAAAATGGACAAGAGACATCTCTGTGAGGCAGCTGGGGGAGGCATGAAAACAAACATCTGATGTGAAAGAATATTGCTATGTGTCTAGTGCAGTCGTTTTCAACTGGAGGCAGTTTTGTCCTGCAGGGGACATTTGGCAATGTCTGAAGACATTTTTGGTTGTCAAAACTGGGTAGGGGATGCCACTGGCATCTAGTAGATAGAGGCCAGAGATGATGCTAAACATCTACAATGCACAGAACAGTCACGCAAAACAAGGAATTCACTGATCTAAACTGTCAGTAGTGCCCGGGTTGAGAAATCCTGGTCTAGTGTATATGAAAATTCTTCTGTGGTTAAGTCCTTAGTAGTGTTTATTCTTGTAGACTGATTAAAGGTTTCCTTTTTATTAGGAAGTGCAAAAAGAGTAGACTGAAATTACTCCTTCCATTAAATTTTTTTCAATTCAAATTTGGTTTCCGATTTTGATTACAAAATATTTTTTTCCTTACGTTATACAACATCTGCTGGTTTAGAAAAGAGTAATCTTGGCAGCTCGTACCAGCCACACATTTCACCACAGCCGAGATTGCTAAGGACATTACAGTACTGAAATTAAGGAAATAGTTTAAATTCTCAAAGATGTGCTTTTTTGCTTATTTTTGTTTTTATCTTCTTTTCTTTTTGAAACAGAGTCTTGCTCTGTTGCCCAGGCTGGAGTGCAGTGGTGTGATCTTGGCTCACTGCCACCTCCACCTCCTGGGTTCAAGAGATTCCTCTGCCTCAGCCTCCCAAGTAGCTGGGATTATAGGCATGCACCACCACGCTCAGCTAATTTTTGAATTTTTAGTAGAGACAGGGTTTCACCATGTTGGCCAGGCTGGTCTCCAACTCCTGACCTCAGGTGATCCCGCCTCAGCCTCCCACAAAGTGCTGAGTTTATAGCTGTGAGCCACTATGCCTAGCCTGTTTTTATCTTTTTGCCTGGCACAGTGGGTGCTTAGGAAATTAGGATTTTCCTACAAATTAATAAATTTGTTTATACAAGTAGCTGGAAAGCAGAGATCACCAGATTTCTACATTTTGATCTCATATGAGAGGGGGAAAGGCCAACATGAATTTATTTCTAAAAGCAACTTTTATTTATTTATTTATTTTGAGACAGAGTCTTGCTCTATCACCCAGGCTGGAATGCAGTGGCGTGATCCTGGCTCTCTGCCTCCTAGTTGAGTCTCCTGCCTCAGCCTCCTGAGTAGCTGGGATTACAGGCACCCGCCACCATGCCTGGCTAATTTTTGTATTTTTAGTAGGAACGGGATTTCACCATGTTGGCCACGCTGATCTTGAACTCCTGACCTCAGGTGATCCGCTTGCCTCGGCCTCACAGAGTGTTGGGATGATAGTCATGAGCCACCGCCCCAGCCTAAAAGCAACTTTTAAATAGTTTACGTATTCATCCCATTCTCATATGCTTTCCTCTTTTACCTGACTGTAAACTCTGTTAAACTTTGGTTCATGGTGATAACACCAGAGTTCTAAGAGATTTGGGGAATGCTTACTTAGGTTTAGTAACTACTGTGTTATGTCTCTTATTGGATTCTAATTCTTTGAGGCATGTTATATTTTACTGTAGAGTATAATACACACCAAAAGCCCTCAGTCGCCAGTGATATCCAACTCTCATTCCTCTGCAGGTGGTCTACAAATGACTCAGGGAAGGGCTCTTGAAGGGAGTGTGTGAGAAAGACCAATATGCTGAGAGAGGAGAGGGGCCTCCATCCCCCCCTTTGCTTCCCTTTGACTCTGGTGCTTACCTAAAGAGTCAATAGTGATGAGGCTGCTACATCCTGTGGTCCCTGGAACACCCTAGGCCTTACCAGGCATGGGGCTTAGAGTGGCTTAAAAGGCCAGACCCATGGAGTTTTATTTCAGGAGGCCACTCAGCTGTATGGTCAGATGTGGTCAGTATTTATTGGGCTTATAAGATGTTTTCATCAGGTGTGGTCTGTTACCCTGTTGGCATTGTCCTACACCTGCTGTGTCAGGTGTTCTCTGCCCCTGTGCATGTGCCTTTCTCACCTCTGACAACGTCTAGTTTCATCTTGCTAGGAGGCCTAATGGCTCTGGTTTCTGAGGCGCCATAGAATGGGGCCTCTGGTTTTCTACTGGAAGTATGACTGCCTTTGTCCTCAGTGGTCAAACTGCTTTAATATTCTACCCCATCCCATGGCTCTTCCGTTTACCTAGGTTTACTTGCATTCTTGGGATTGCTTTATTTACTTGACCCACGAGCACTGATGACTATTCCTTAAATCTGTAAGCTGCTGATCTATTTATAGAAGCTCTTTCCACTGGCCTCTACTTCCTTCCTCCCAGTCTTTCCTGCGTACAAAACTCACCACCGCACACAATAACTCTTCCTAAAGGGACAAGCAGTATTGCTGGGCCTGCAATTGCCTTAGAGCCAGATGAGCCAACAGCCAAGAGCTTTAGACACTGATGTCTGAGGAAGAACTAGTCACTGGCTATATTTGGTGCTGTTTCCCTGCCTCAGTGGCATTAGGCTATGGGGTTTCCATATGGTATTGACCTCTACAGTGAAGTACACAGCCATGTCTGGTGCCATAGATGTGACTATGTGAACACTATGCCTCAGTAGATGGAGGCTGTTCTTTGACTTGTTCTGCAACTGCATTTCCAGACCCAGAGGGCCATGGTGGTGGGAGTATTGCTTGGGGACTAGGAAATTCTTGCTGTCAACATTTGAAAGTTCTAAAATCACTTTGAAGCTGTAAACCAAAAATAAAATTCTAAGCCCTCCTACTAATCGAATGGACCCCCTTGTTGGCCAAGTGCATTCCAAAGTAAACTTGAAAAATGAGTTCAAGCCAGGATAGGGAGTGGAGGTTGGCAGTGCCTCATTGTGTTCTCTTCCTTTTGGAATTCAGGCATAAATGATCAACATTAACATTAAAACAGAGATCTTGGCCAGGTGCAGTGGCTCACGCCTGTAATCCTAACACTTCAAGAGGCCAAGGTGGCTGGATCACTTGAGCTCGGCAGTTAGAGACCAGCCTGGGCAACATGGCAAAACCCTGTCTCTACAAAAAAATACAAAAATTAGCCAGGCTTGGTGGTGCTCACCTGTAGCCCCAGCTTCTTGTGGGGCTGAGGCAGGAGGATTGCTTGAGCCTGGGAGACAGAGGTTGCAGTGAACCTATATCATGCCACTGCTCTCCAGCCTGGGAGTGAAACCCTGTCAAAAAAAAAAAGAAAGAAAAGATCTTAAGACTAACCAAATTGCTATTGTATAGCAGTGAGATACATCATGTAACAGATAACAGACAGTGAAAGAAATGTAAGTATTTTATCCTAAAATATATTCCTTTGACATATTTTAAAATGGTGCTGTAAAGCTATCTCTTGTTGGGGAAATCTACATTATGTAGAGAATCCTTTCCCTTTCCAGGTCTTTTCCTGATCCAGGGGAGATCAACTAAGAGTCTGGTCCCTTTTTAAGTCTGATAAACATTTACCTTCTATTGTTGCTGAAGCCTGCTACCTGGAGGCTTCACCTGCATAATAACCTTGGTCTCCACAATCCCTTATCTTAGCCCAGACTTTCTGTTGATTCCAGGTCTGTATTTATTTTTATTTTTATTTTTATTTTTTGAGACAGAGTCTCACTCTGTTGCCCAGTCTGGAGTGCAGTGGAGCAATCTTGGCTCACTGCAACCTCCGCCTCCCAGGTTCAAGTGACTCTCCTGCCTCAGCCTCCTTAGTAGCTGGGATTACAAGTGCATGCCACCATGCCCGGCTAATTTTTGTATTTTTTTTTTTTTTTAGTAGAGATGGGGTTTCACCATGTTGGTCAGGCTGGTCTCAAACTCCTGACCTCGTGATCCACCTGCTTCACCCTCCCAAAGTGGTAGGATTACAGGCGTGAGCCACCGCGCCCAGCCCTGATTCCAGGTCTTTAGATAATAAAACTTAACTGTTTCAACCAATTGCCAATCAAAAAATCTTTGAATCTACCTGTGACATGAAAGGACCCTTTCACTCCCAACCCCGACTTTCTGGACCAAACCAAATGTACACTTTACATGTGTTGACTGATGTCTGCTGGTAACTTCTGTTTCCCTAAAATGTCTAAAATCAAGCTGTTATCCAACCACTTTGGGTGCATGTTCTCAGGACCTCTTGGGGCTATGTCACGGGCATGTCCTTAATTTAAACTTGGCAAAATAAACTTCAAAATTGATTAAGACTTGTCTCAGATACTTTTTGGTTTATAAGGCACAGTGTTTAATTAAATAATTTTCAGTTTAGAGTTTTGTTACATTGTCTCTGAAGGAGTTTCAGTGGTTTTACTAATTATGTGGGCAGAAAATATCTAAAGGAAATGCTTTTGACAGTCTTGTGTTTTGATTTTGGTTTTTTTTACAGATGTAATTATATTGATTAAATCAGATAGCGTCCATCTGTACTGTAATCCTGTAAACTTTCGCTATCTCTTACCTTACGTGGCACATTGGAGAAATCTGCATTTCCACTGCATGACCGAAAATGAGGTAAGAAGAAAAGAGAAGACAGACACCCAGAGACACTCTAAGAATATTCTGTAAGGAAAGTGTTGATCTGAAATAGGATCGGCAATCAAATTGCAGAGTGTGATTATACAAAAAAGGTTATCTGTTTGAAGTGGAGAATTTCATATTTCATTTTGAGGCTACCTTATAAATTGTATGCCTGTGGAGTCAAAAGGAGGCTATTCAAATTGGGACCTAGTAGTAAGTTTATGAACTTACTTCTTGCCTGCTTCTTCATCACTATCCTGAACCCCTTCTCTTAGGGGATTAGTGCCTAGGGACTGCCCTGGGAGAATTTTTTTTTTTTTTTTTTTTTTTTTTTTTTTGTGGGGTACAGAGTCTCGCTTTGTTGACCAGGCTAGAGTGCAGTGGCACAATCTCGGCCCACTGCAACCTCCTCCTCCCAGATTCAAGCAATTCTCCTGTCTCAGCCTCCCGAGTAGCTGGGACTACAGGCGCCCGGCTAATTTTTTTATTTTTAGTAGAGATGGGGTTTCATTATATTGGTCAGACTAGTCTCAAACTCCTGACCTTGGGTGATCCGCCCACTTCAGCCTCCCAAAGTGCTGGGATTACAGGCGTAAGCCACATGCCTGGCCCTGTGGGAGAATTTTTTAAGCTTTCTGACATTCTTGTGTTTGAATGTCTTGGTATCTGTTTTTCTTTCCCTTTGGGCCCTTTTCAAGGGTTTGACTGGAAATCAAGTTGGGATTTGAGATTTAGGATTTCATGAAAGTTGTGACCTAATATTGGTCAAGAACACTTCTTCCCATATGAGGTTTTGGTGGATTTTTGGGGGGGTTATCTCTTGCATTTGGGTTTCCTGATCCATTTTCAGTTGATTTTCGGGTATAATATGAAATAAGGGAATGATAAGTCTTTCTGACTAGCAAATGAAAAAGATTGGCTTTGGAAACACCTTGGGTGCAGTCCTCTGTAAATGTCATTTGGGACAACTCTGATTGATAAAATGCAGAGAAAATATGGGACTTTGTGTGATACCTCTTCAGAGCTTATTTTTCGTTTGATATCTCTCTTTAGTATGAAGATGAGGAAGCTGCAGAAGAATTTAAAATTGCCAGCTTTGTGGACATGGTTCGAGACTGTAGTAGAATTGGCATTCCTTACAGCTCCCAAGGTGAGTATCTGACAGCAAGCCTTCTAGAACCTTGCTTAGATGGTGTGTGAATTGAACATCACTGCTTTTCCTTTCATTGGAGGCATTCAGCTGAGAAACCCCTTCATCTATTTTTACCAAAGATACCAAGCAGAATTAAGTATGGGGACTTTTCTATGTAAGCTTGTATTAAGTACTGTGAAGTTTCTGCAGCAACACAGCAGGCTGCCTAAAATCAGGTAGAAGAACTGATACAGAATTTAGCACAATTGACATGTCTGTATCACTTACTGTACAAAGAGTATAGTATAGATGTGGGGGCATCTTGGTAATAAGAAAGAGGGGTTTTGATAACTTCTAAAAAGATATGCTGACGTGTTTTTTTTTGTTTTTTTTTTTTTGTTTTTTGAGACGGAGTCTCGCGCTGTCGCCCAGGCTGGAGTGCAGTGGCGCGATCTCGGCTCACTGCAAGCTCCGCCTCCCGGGTTCACGCCATTCTCCTGCCTCAGCCTCCTGAGTAGCTGGGACTACAGGCGCCCGCCACCACGCCCGGCTAATTTTTTGTATTTTTAGTAGAGACGGGGTTTCACTGTGGTCTCGATCTCCTGACCTTGTGATCCACCCGCCTCGGCCTCCCAAAGTGCTGGGATTACAGGCGTGAGCCACCGCGCCCGGCCCGCTGACGTGTTTTTAAATGATGTGTAATATACAGGAGAAAAACGATCAAGTTTAACAGGGCTTATATTGTAACAACAACAAAAAGAAAAAACCTTGCACATTGAAGCTATTGTTACAAGAAAGGAACATTTTTGATTTAGTAGTTTTCCCTTGAGGATGTTGATTGGCTATGTTTCTTAAGGGAAAGGAGCCAAGTTTGGTTCTGTTAATAATTATTCCCACTGAATGATGCAAGTCAGATGTAATAGACTACTCTTATTTTTTACTTAATTACTCAGGAAACTGGAATGTTACAATATACTGTAGAGAAATCTGAATGTAACTTGTTTATGGTTTGAATTTTCCTTGGCTTTCATTTTGTATTTCTAGTTTCAATTTCTAACCTTTTTATCTGTTTGAATTTTATTTTGCTAGGTGAGGCCCTGGTGACCATGTGAAAAATGATACCTGTCTAACCATGTTAGATCAGGTTTAGACTGTTGTATTCAGGATGGTATTTGATATGTATTGTTGTATTTGATTCTTCTAGGTCACTTGCAGATATTTGATATGTTTGTGGTGGAGAAATGGCCAATTGTACAGGCCTTTGCACTTGAGGGCATTGGAGGAGATGGATTTTTTACCATGAAATATGAGGTATGTATGAAAAGCAGTATGCCAGTTTTTGTCTGCCACTGGGCGGTTTTTATGAAGAACCCTTGTGGGTGTGCATTATTATGACACCAAAAAGCTGGCAGTTACTTCCCAAGGGCATGGAGCAAGTTAAAAGACTTGAAATGGAAAATAGTTACTGCTAAAGGCTAGTCCCAGACTGAGGTCCTGTGTCCTTCTTGGAGTTTTCTCCGTCCTTCCTCTCCCTTACCCCATTCTGAGCTAACTGTTGTTCCTGTCTACTCCTGTAGCACCCTAGATTGACTTCTCCTACAGATTTTATGATCCTGTTACTACACATTTGTCACACTTGCACACCAGCCCACCCACCCTGGTCTTTGTACTGGAGGCTTCTTAAGTACAAAAACGTAACTTTGTTGTTGTTTGTATGTCAGAAATTTATATAAGTTATATAAATTGAGAACTGTTCAAGAGCAATGAAAGGGACAGTGCAGAATTTGGGTAAGGGCAATGTACCCGAGGAATGGAAAGATTAGCTTTTGTGGTAAGAACGGTGTCTTTTATTTCAGCATTCCTTGCATCTGGAAAATGACCGGCAAATATTTCTTAAGTGAGTCTGGGACAGGGGGTGGTCCAGAGTACAGATTAAGGAAAATGGCCTGATAGGTTAGCAGCATTACCACGAGTATCCATGTGCCTCCATGGGATCCTCACTGAAATGACCTGCCCAGTACAGGAAACCAGGGAAGGGGAGCATTGTCATGCTAGAAGTGGGGACATCCTGTTAGGGAGAGAGTAAGTGGGTCCCTTAGAAGTAAGGCACAGAGCTAATTTCTACCCCTCTGAGAAGTACTGGCATCCCTAGCAGATGACTGGAGGCTTGCCTGGGAGAACCACATCACATCCTCTGAAATGGAGCAGCATGGGCTGTGGGGCTGAAGGGAAGCATACCACTTGGACTCCACTTTTCTTTTTCCAAAATCACAGTATTCTCACATTGACTACAAGTAGCAGAACATCCACAAGGCTGTGGAAGCTGTCCCTACTGGGAATTAATGCTCTCTAACTTAGAAGAGTGGGGGCTTGAAGGGAGACAGGCCATAGGGGTTAGAGAAGAAACTTAATATTTTTATAATATTAATAATGGTAATATTTATTTTTAATTAATTATATGAACTAGGTCTGAGTACCTACTATATGCCAGGTACTGTTCTAAGCACTTTATGTGAATTGACTGATTTCATTCTTATAGTAACCCTCTGAGGTAGGTCCTATTTTACATCCCCATTTAAGACTGATTAAATGAATTTCCCGATTTCACACAGCTAGAGAAAGGCAGAGCTGGGGCCAGATCCAGATGGTCTGGTTTCAGAGCCTGTGCTCCTCGCCCCTGGGCTGCAGCTAGAATCACATTGGAAGAAGTGCACTGGGAGGCCACATAGTTGGTATAACCCAAATGAGAGAGGTTTTCTGACCTTAAGGTGTGTCACACTGTGAAGTCACATTCAAAAAGAATGTTATCTCCTTCCAAAAAAAAAAAAAGCCTTTGAAAAGTAATGTAGATCTTTACATTAGGATGGTGTTTTTAGGAAATGGGATGGGCCATGAAGAGGAAATGGTATACATCATAAAGGAAGAGTTACTATAGGTCTTCTCTAGGTCCTTCTTTCCACATCCTGCCCTTTTCTGTAGCTGCTCCTTTTTATTTTCAGATACTTCCTTTTGTCTCCATCTCATTCTACCCCACCTCAGTCTTCTTCTTTCCCCTGCCCTTCCCAGTACTTTGAGGTGTGGAGCAGTTTGGCCTATAGATGTGCTCTGCCAATACCCTGTCTACTCCACTCTGATGGCCTGATGACTGCCTGAGTCAGAAAGGCTCTTACTTCCTTTGCAGGCTCAGAGAAGGAGAGCTATACTTATAGCTTAATTTTTAAAAACTTGTGTTTTATTATATGGCCATACCCAGAAGAAAGTCGTTAGCCCAGATATGTTTTGTTCCTCACGTGATGGGTGCCAGCATGAGAAAGAAAGCCAAGCCTAGACACAGCTTTTACTTGGCATTTATGCTGGGCCAAACTGAGTCATCAATACAGATAATTATTTCTTCCTGGGAAGCGGTACAGGGAAGTTCCTCTGCTAAGGCATTTTCTGCCTCTAACTTCCTTCTTCTTACTCTCCCACTGCTGGAACTGTGATCTGATAATGTAAATTTACATCAACCAGCTCCACAAGGGGAGGATCCTAATAGCAAACTTCTAAATAATGAGTAACCAGTGAGCATTCATTCATCTGTTTATGGACAAATAGATCTTCATATTGAAAGCTGGAATAAGAATTAGGAAAAGGGTCAACAAAATGTAAGAAAGAGACCACAACATATTAGATGCAGGGATAGATCAGCATGCTTTAAAAAAAGATTTTCTTCAAGGAACAAAATAAATAATTGAGAAAATGTCTCTTTTTGGTACTTTTTAGGAACAAAATTTATTTAAAAAATGAGATCATCAATGAGGTGAGCAGTCAGAATTAAAAAGGGAGATGGAGGACATATAAGAAAAGATTGTAGGAAGTCTCAGAATTTATTAGTAGAATGAAAACTTGCATTAAAAAATAGATATCAAATTTAATACCCTTAAAAAATCTGATCAGTTGACACACTTGAAAAGCTTTTCCAGAATACAGAGGAAGGGGCCAAGTAGATTAAATCAATGGGGAAGATGATGATGAAGTGGAGAGTAGAGAATGGAAATTGGTGATATTGAAAGGAAAGAATTAAATTGAAGGTTGTTATGTAATAGTCTGTACCTCTCTCTACCACTCTCCTCTCCCCTCAAGTGACAAGCAACCAGACATTTGCAGATGCCACCTCCACCCTAGGAAAAACAAAGAACAGATCTGGGTGGAGGTTCTGTAAAAAAACTGAAAAGGGCCTGGTGAGTGGCTCACACTTGTAATCAAGCCTAGCACTTTGGGAGGCCAAGGCGGGAGGATCACTTGAGGGCAGGAGTTCAAGACCAGCCTGGCAACAAAAAGTTTTTAAAAATTAGTTGGGCACGGTGGCTCATGCGTGTAATCCCAGCACTTTAGGAGGTGGAGGTGGGTGGATCATGAGGTCAAGAGATGAAGACCATCTTGGCCAATATGGTGAAACCCCATCTCTACTAAAAATACAAAAATTAGCTGGGCGTGGTAGCAGGCACCTGTTACCCCAGCTACTCAGGAGGCTGAGGCAGGAGAATTACTTGAACCCAGGAGGCAGTGAGCCAAGATTGTGCCACTGCACTCCAGCCTGGGTGACGGTGTGAGACTCCATCTCAAAAAAAAAAAAAAAATTAGCTGGGCACAGTGGCATGTGCCTACAGTTCCATCTACTTGGGAGGCTGAGGCCAGAGGATAGCTTGAGCCTTGGAGCTCCAGGCTGCAGTGGGCTGATTGAACTACTGCACTCCAGCCTGAGCAACAAAGTGAGACCCTGTCTCAAAATAAATAAATAAAAATTAAATAAATAAACTGAAAGGCAAGACGAAACAAAAAGATTTCATTGGCTAGTGTAGTTTTTGCTTCCTGAGAGTAAAGCTGTTCACATTTTGGCATGTAGAATATAAGGGGATGGAGACCCAGTAATAGAAGCTCTGCTTATCAGTTATCAGGAACATACAGCTTCCAGTTAACCTTTTCATTGCCTCATTTCAAAGTATGAATAGGAAGCCAAAGATCACCAGACATTTGATTAAACAGCAATAACTCAAAAGAAAAAGATCAAGTTTTTTTTTTTAAAAACACCAGTTCGGCCGGGCGCGGTGGCTCAAGCCTGTAATCCCAGCACTTTGGGAGGCCGAGGCGGGCGGATCACGAGGTCAGCAGATCGAGACCATCCTGGCTAACATGGTGAAACCCCGTCTCTACTAAAAATACAAAAAAAAACTAGCCGGGCGTGGTGGCGGGCGCCTGTAGTCCCAGCTACTCGGAGGCTGAGGCAGGAGAATGGCCTGAACCCGGGAGGCGGAGCTTGCAGTGAGCCGAGATCGCGCCACTGCACTCCAGCCTGGGTGACACAGCGCGAGACTCCGTCTCAAAAAAAAAAAAAAAAAAAAAAAACACCAGTTCATTAAGACCCAAAGATAATTTAAGGTATAGAAGAAAAGACATAAAACCCTTTTTGGATGCCCAGAAAAATGTAAGATTTCACAACCATAGGACAAGTGAATGTTGTAATAACTGAATGTGTGGAAAATACGAGCTCTAGAAAATCATAATTGATGAAATCAATAGAGGGGTGGAAGGTAAAGTTAGGAAAGTCTTTAGAAAGGTAGAATAAAAACATCACAGTTATAGAAAATATGAGAAAAAACTTAAAAGACTTTAACTTTAAAAGTTAACTTTAGGCCGGGCTCGGTGGCTCACACCTGTAACCCCAGCACTTTGGGAGACCAAGGTGGGTGGATCAGCTGAGGTCAGGAGTTCAAGACCAGTCTGGTCAACATGGCGAGACCCCATCTCTACTAACGACAGAAAAATAGCTGGGTGTGGTGGCACATGCCTGTAGTCCCAGCTACCCGGGAGGCTGAGGCAGGAGAATTGCTCAAACCCAGGAAGTGGAGGTTGCAGTGAGCTGAGATCGCACCACTACACTCCAGCCTGGGTGACAGAGCGAGACGCCATCTCAAAAAAGAAAAAAAAAAAGTTAACTTTAAATGTTAAAAGACCGATCTAAGAATTCTAATATCCAATGAGTAGAATTTCTAGAAAGAGGAGGCAGGGATACCATAAGGAAAGAAATCTTTTTAAAAAATAAACATTTCCAATCATAAAGAGAAATAAAAGCTTTTAAATTAAATCACTTAGGTATGAATGGGAAGAGAAAAAAAAAAACCTTAATCTGTCCATGACATTTCAGACACTAAGGATAAAAGAAAATCTTTTTTTTTTTTTTTTTTTTGAGATGGAGTTTCACTCTTGTTGCCCAGGCCGGAGTGCAATGGCACAATCTTGGCTCACTGCAACCTCTGCCTCCCGGGTTCAAATGATTCTTCTGCCACAGCCTCCCAAGAAGCCAGGATTACAGGCATGCACCACCATGCCTGGCTGATTTTGTATTTTTAGTAGAAATGGGGTTTCACCATGTTGGCCAGGGTGGTCCCAAACTCCTGACCTCAGGTGATCTGCCTGCCTCAGCTTCCGAAAGTGCTGGGATTACAGGCATGAGCCACCTGTACCCAGCCTGGATGAAAGAATATCTTTAAAAGCTTCCAGGAAGGTGGTCAGTAAGATTGGCCAAAAAAGAAAAAAAAAGCTTCCTGGAAGAAAAAACAAGTCACCCACCACAAAACAACAAAAACTGGTTCCCAAACCAACAAACCCCCCCCCCCAAAACAAAAACACAACCACAAACAAAATAATGAAACAATGGTCTTCAAGAAACTAGGCATCAGGCAGTGAGGAATCCTGATTCCCTGAGTGATGGAAACAATCAAGGTGAGCCCCGTGATGGTACTAGCTTATTACTTTGAGAAAGTTTGCAGACACAGCATAGAGAAGAGAGTACCCAGGTGGAGCCCAGTGCACTCCCTGAGTTAGGAGATGCAGCTGGGAGTCTCGGGAAACCAAAGCAGTTAGAGTACTAAAGAGGAAAGAACCATCCAAAGATTCCCCTTTCACTAGTCAGTACTCAGCAGAGTATTGATCCATGTTGTCATGTATGTGGTAACTACTCAAAGTCAAGAGAAGCCTGTCTGAAAGGATTCGAGGATAGTGCCTGATGTGTGTGTTCAGGGCTGAGAACAGTGCCTGTTTTCACCAGTTAGACTGGAAAAACACATACAGGCCTATCTTAATTTATTGTGCCTTGGTTTGTTGCACTTTGTAGATATTGCATTTTTTTTTTTTAACAAATTGATCGTTTGTGGCAGCCTGCATCCAGCAAGCCTGCTGGCTCCATTTTTCCAACAGCATGTGCTCACTTTGTGTCTCTGTGTCACATTTTGGTAATTCTCATAATATTTCAAGCTTTTTTATTATTGTTATATCTGTTATGATAATCCATGATGAGTGATCTTTGATGTTACCATCGGAATTGTTTTGGGACGCCACAAACAGCACCCATATGAAATGATGAACTTAATAAATGGGTGTGTTCTGGCGCTTCACTGGCTGTTCCCTCATTTTTTGCTTTCTTCTCTGACTTCCCTATTCCTTGACCGTAACAATATTGAAATTAGGCCAATTAATAACCTTTATTGTAACCCCAGCACTTTGGGAGACCAAGGTGGGCGGATCACCTGAGGTCAGGAGTTCAAGACCAGTCTGGTCAACACAGCGAGACCCCGTCTCTACTAACAGTAGAAAAATAGCCGGGTGGCCAATAAAGGTTCAAGGGAAAGGAAGAGTCACAATTATCTCATTTTAAATCAAAAGCTGGAAATGGTTAAGCTTGGTGAAGGAGGCATGTCGAAAGCCAAGACAGGCTGAAAGCTAGACCTCTTGCACCAAACTGCTAAGTTGTGAATGCGAAGGAAAAGTTCTTGAAGGAAACTAAAAGCACTACTTCAGTGAACACAAATTATAAGAAAGTGAAACAACCATATTGCTGATATGGAGAAAGTTTGAGTGGTCTGGTTAAAAGATCAAACCAACCATAACATTCCCTTAAACCAAAGCCTAATCCAGAGCAAAGCCCTAATTCTCTTTAATGTAAAGCCTGAGAATGTTGAGGAAGCCGCAGAAGAAAAGTTTAAAGCTAGCAGAGCTTGATTTATGAGGTTAAAGGAAAGAAGCTGTCTCTATAACATAAAAGTGCAAGATGAAGCAGTAAGTGCTGATTTAGAAGCTGCAACAAGTTATTCAGAAGATCTACCTAAGATACTTGATGAAGGTGGCTACAATAAACAACAGATTTTCAGTGCGGACAACAGCCTTGTATAAGAAGATGATGCCATCTAGGACTTTCTTTTTTATTTTATTTTTTTATTTTTGAGACAGAGTCTCGCCGTGTTGCCCAGCCTGGAGTGCAGTGGTGTTATCACGGCTCACTGCAGCCTTGACCTCCCAAACTCAAGCCATCCTCCCACCTCAGCCTCCCAACTAGCTGTGACTACAGGGGTACACCACCATGCCCAGCTAACGTTTCTATTTTTTGTGGAAATGGAGTCTCACCATGTTGCCAGGGCTGGTCTTGAACTCCTGGGCTCAAGTGATCCTCCCACCTCGGCCTCCCAAAGTGCTGGGATTACATGTGTGAGCCACAGCGCCCAGCCTGTAGGACTTTCATAAATAGAGAGAAGTCAGTGCCTAGCTTCAAAGGACAGCCTGACTCTCTTGTTAGGGGCCATTGCAGCTGGTGACTTTTAAGTTGAAGTCATTGCTCATTTACCATTCTGGAAATCCTAGGGCCCTTAGGGATTATGCTAAATCTACTCTGTGCTCTTTAAATGGATCACCAAAGCCTGGATGATAGCACATCTGTTTACAGCATGACTTACTGAATATTTTAAGCCCACTGTTGAGTCCTACTGCTCAGAAAAAAAGATTCCTTTCAAATATTACTGCTGATTGACAGTGCAGCTAGACACCAAAGAGCTCTAATGGAGGTGTACAAGAGAATTAATGTTGTTTCATGCCTACTAATGCAACATCCATTCTGCAGCCCATGGATCAAGGAGTCATTTCGACTTTAAAGGCTTATTACTTAAGAAATACATTTTGTTAGGCAATAGACTCCTCTGATGGATCTGGGCAAAAAAAAAAAAAGGAAAGCCTTCTCAAAAAGATTCATCAATCTAGATGACGTTAAGAGCATTCATGATTCATAGGAGGATGTCACAATATTGACATTAACAGGAGTTTGTGAGAAGTGGATTCCAGATCTCATGAATGACTTTGAGGGGTTCAAGACTTCAGTAAAGGGAGTCACTGCAGATTTGGTAGAAATAGCAAGACAACTAGAATTAGAAGTGGAGCCTGAAGATGTGACTGACTTGCTGCAATCCCATGTTTAAAACTTGAAATGGATGGGGAGTTGCTTCTTCTGGATGAGTAAAGAAAGTGGTTTCTTGAGATGGACTCTACTCCTGGTGAAGATGCTGTGAACATTGTTGAAATGTCAACAAAGGACTTAGAATATTCCGCAAACTTAGTTAATAAAGCAGTGGCATGGTTTGAGAGGATTGACTCCAATTTTGAAAAAAGTTCTACTGTGGGTAAAATGCTAGCAAGGCCAGGCATGGTGGCTCACGCCTGTAATCCTAGCACTTTGGGAGGCCAAGGTGGGCGGATCACCTGAGGTCAGAAGTTCAAGACCAGCCTGACCAACATGGTGAAACCCTCTACTATAAATACAAAAATTAGCTGGGTGTGGTGGTACGCACCTGTAATCCCAGCTACTCAGGAGACTGAGGCAAGAGAATCGCTTGAACCCAGGAGACAGAGGTTGCAGTGAGCCGCAATCACGCCCCTGGTCTCCAGCCTGGGCAACAGACCAAGACTCCTCCTAAAAATAAATAAATAAATAAAATGTTATCAAATAGCCTGACATATTACAGAGAAGTCTTTTGTGAAAGTAAGAGTCAACTGATGCGGCAAAACTTCATTGTTGTCTTATTTTAAGAAATTGCTGCTGGCACAGTGGATCATGCCTGTAATCCTAGTACTTTGGGAGACTGAGGCAAGAGGATCACTTGAGACTAGGAGTTCAAGATCAACCTGGGCAACATAACATGATCCCATCTTTACAAAAACAGATTTTTGTTTTAATTAGTTGGCATGATGGTGCACCTGTAGTTCTAGCTACTCGGGAGGCTAAGCCGGGAGGATTGCTTGAGAAGGAAGCAGTCTTTCTGGAGGATTGCTCCATAAGTCAAGGCTGCAGTGAGCTATGATTGCGCCACTGCACTCCAACCTGGGTAACAGAACGAGACTCTATTTCAAAAAAATGAAAAGAAGGAGAGAGAGAAAGAGAGGAAGGAAAGGAAAGGAAAGGAAGGGGAGGGAAAGGGATTGCCACAGCCTCTCAACCTTCAGCAGCCAACACCCTGATCAGTCAGCAGGCATCAATATGGAGGCAAGACCCTCCACCAGCAAAATGGTTATGACCCACTGAAGGCTCAGTTGACTGTTCACATTTTTTAGTAATAAAGTATTTTAAAATTAAGGTATGTACATTTGATTTTTTTAGATGTGTTATTGCTAAAAAAATAGACTTTAATAGACTATGGTACGTTGTAAACATAACTTTTATATGTACTAGGAAACCAAAATATGTGTGTGACTTGCTTTATTGCATTATTCACTTTATTATAGTGATTTGGAACCAAGCCTGCAATAGCTCTCAGGTATGCCTGTAATTCACTGGGCCCTGGGTAGAGCACTCAGCAGGATTTTGTCTCAGTAGCAGGGAAAAATCAACCCTGCACTGAGCAGTGGCTTCAGACCTTCCTAATAATTCATAAAAGGAGGACCCCAAAGGATCAAACTGTTTTGTAGTAACTTAACTGCTTTCCAGGACAAAGCATAAGAATATGTATAGGAATACCAAAATATTTAGCACCCAGCAAGGTAAAATTCATAGTGTCTGGCATCCAGAGATCATCAGGCTTTAAAAAAGCAGGAAAACACAATTGATAATGAGGTAATCAGTCTTCAAAATTGGCCTAGAATTGACAGAAATATTAGAAGACAAGGACATTAAAACAGTTATTATAACTGCATTTCATGTGTTCAAGAGGCTAGAGAAAAGACTGAGTCATAGAATATATAAAAAGAGACCCACAACTGGGTGCAGTGCCGTGTGCCTGTAGTCTCAGCCATTCAGGAGGCTGAGGCAGGAGGATCACTTGCACCCAAGAGTTCAAGGCCAGCCTGGGCAACATAGCAAGACCGCTGTCTCAAAAACAAAACAAAACAAAAATTCAAACTTCTAGAGATGAAAACTACAGCGTCTAAGATGAGAAATACACTGGATAATAATGAATGTAATAATTGAGAATTTTTTTAAGAGGAAATATACACTAGATGAGATTAATGACAGATTGGATAATGCCAAAGAAAAGATTAGTGAATTTGAAGCCATAGCATTAGAAACTATCCAAGGTGAAGTGCAGAGAAAATAAAGAATCCAAAGTCATAGTCATGAGGACAGCATAAAGACATTTTATGTCTTTTTGTTTTGTTTTGTTTTCCTTTTTGTGGAGAACAGGGTCTCTCTATATTGCCCAGGCGGGTCTTGGACTCCTGGGCTCATACTGTCCTCCTGCCTCTGCCTCCCTGAGAGCTGGGATTACAGGTGTGAGAAAAGTTTGCTTTGCATTAATCTTTTTTTTTTCTTTCTTTTTTGAGATGGAGTCTCACTCTGTCACCCAGGCTGGAGAGCAAAGGCACGATCTTGGCTCACTGCAACCTCCGCCTTCTGGGTTCAAGTGATTCTCCTGCCTCAGCCTCCCAAGTAGCTGAGATTACAGGTGTGTGCCACCACACCTGGCTAATTTTTGTATTTTTAGTAGCAAGGGGTTTCACCATGTTGGCCAGGCTGGTCTTGAACTCCTGACCTCAGGTGATCTGTCCGCCTCAGCCTCCCAAATTGCTGGGATTACAAGCATGAGCCACTGTGCCCAGCCTGCATTAATCCTTTCTTAGCTATTGGATAACGTGTTCCACCAAACAAGGTAGTTAACCAAGAAAGAGGAGACAAGTAAACCACAGAGCCAAATCCATCAACTGAGAGCTCCAGGATGATATTAAAGAATGTGAATGTCCAGCCAGAATGAGGTAGAAGAAAGGGAATTTGATAGAGTTTCTGATATGTTTAAATCAGTAGTTCTCAATCGGGGTGAATTTGTCTTCTCCTTCCCCGTAGGCATTTGACAATGTTTGGAAATATTTTTGGTTTGCATTGTGTGGGGGAGGTGTTTTAGGCAGCTAGTGAGGGCCTGCAATGCACAGGGCAACCCCATAGAACAAAGAAATATCAAGCCCAAAATGAAAATAGTGTTACTGTTGAGACACCCTGGAGTAGGCAAATTGGATGGGGCTGTTAGAAAAAAACAGAATTGATTTGTAAAAAAAAGTATACAGGTGAAAAAAATGAAGCTGTTAGTACTTCTAAGAATAATAATAAAGCAAATTGGAATGTAAAATGTACTTAGCCTGCAGTAAATACTATTTACATGGTTTTAACATTGTAAACAATAATTATTAATAAACCACTTCAAGTGACAGCAACGCAAGATGACAGCCACAACGGGCTCACTAGTAAAAGTCCCTTGCAATTTCTGACTGTTGGAAGAACTTGAAGAAAGCCAGAAAGGAGTAGGAGATGACACAGTTAGCTGGGGTCTAGAAGATTACGAAGACATGACACTTACAACATGGACAGGGATGATAATTGGGCCTCCAAGAACAATTTATGAAAACCGAATATATAGCCTTAAAATAGAATATGGACCTAAATACTCAGAAACACCCCCCCCCCCGTAAGATTTGTAACAAAAAATTAATATGAATGGAGTTAATAGTTTTAATGGAGGGGTGGACGCAAGAGCCATATCAGTGCTATCAAAATGGCAGAATTCATATAGCATCAAAGTTGTCCTGCAAGAGCGTCGGCACCTAATGATGTCTAAAGAAAATATGAAACTCCCTCAGCCACCTGAAGGACAGTGTTAGAGCAATTAATCAAAAAGAAAAACCACAGCCCTTCCCCTTTCCCCCGACATTGAATTTAAGCAGTCTTCATTTTTCACAGTAATAAATTTTCTAGATATGTCTTGTAGACCTCTGAGTACTGGAAAGGAAGCTCCCATTCAAAGGAAGTTAAGATACTGTAAATGATACTAATTTTTTGTCCATTTGGAATATGTAAGTTGTGCTATAACAAATCATCCTGTCAAGTGTAGCCACTGTCCACGTAGTTGAACTTCTGGGATCAAGAAAGTCTGTTTAAATTGATTCCCATCATAACTGGTGGGGCACATCTAACTCAACTGGGAAAAGACACATCACACAATCACCTTGCTGCTGATTACATGGCCTGGGGTCTCTGCCTTTTCCCCTTATCCTCCCACCTCCCACTTTCCCTGCAACAACAGCCCTCTGGCCTGGAGGGCTTGTTAGAGTAGATGTGAAGGCTTCAGGTCATAGCCTGTGGGACTACAGCTGGGTATGTGGGGTGCTTTGCCTGCACTCCTGGTTTCTTAAAGTCTTAAGTGATGCCCCTTAAGGATGCCATCATCCTTTCCCCCACACTCCTTCGCTTCCGCCTTTGGCCAAAGCATAGATTGTAACCCCTCTACTCCCCTCTGAGATTGGCCTTTGGTGAGGAATTCAGAGCTTTCCCCGTATCTTCTCTCCCCCACCTTTATCAAGGGGTGCTGTTTTTTATTCCGTCCTCCTCAAGTTGCTTTTTGCACCATCACCACCTAACACCTTCCATGACACTTCCTTGCTTTGGCCAGAAGCCATCAGGTAAGGTTAGAAAGAGTCTTTGACCTCCCTTTGTTTAGTTTTGGAACCGTACTTACTCACTCTCCACCAGCCTGGGAAATGGGTATTGGGTCCTCAGCCCTGCCACTCTGCTGTCATCAGCTGATGCATTGTTTTTAACTCAGGTTTTGATAAGGTGAAAATAATAGTCACCAGGGTTACTCAGACCTGCCAGCTCTCAGAGTCCTTGGTGGTTAAACTTGGAGAAGGGCCACATAAAGACACTTGGAAGCACACATGATCCCTCTGAATTGTTTTACTTTCCTGTAATTGCTTTTGCTTTTTAAAATCGAAGTTTTAAACAGGGCTTTCATTTGGTCATCCTTGCAATCCACTGGGGTCTAGTTTGGAATCTGACAACTGGAACAAAAAGAACCCTGAATCTGGTGCATGCCTTGGTTTTGGTACTGCTGCTGCTTCTCAAGATCCTCAGCAGGGATTAAGAAAGAACCAGGTGTGCACAGCAGATCCCTGAAATTGGCAGGCTTGACCTCCTGGCAAATTGCTTTGTCTTTCCACTTTCTGTTCAGGACCACTAAATGCTGATGCATACCAAAATAAAAGCAATTCATTGTGTAAAAAAATTATTAATAAGCCAAAAAAGTCATTTTATGATTTTAAATGATGTTAGGATATGTGTGTGTAAACAGTTTGGGGGCCGGGCACGGTGGTTCACACTTGTAATCCCAGCACTTTGGTAGGCTGAGATGGGTGGATTGCTTGAGCCTGAGAGTTTGAGAAAGAAACAGTTTGGGAATAGGAATGGATGTAGAAGAACTACATCTTTGCCAGAAGTCAATATTTAGTTTCTAAAGAAAATGAAGTGAGTTCTAAGTGGTTGTTTCGTTTTTTAAAAAATTATTTTTTGAAAATGTGGAATGCTTTATGAATTTACATGTCATCCTTGGAATTTGCATGTCCTCCTTGCACAGGGGCCATGGTAATCTTCTCTGTATCCTTCCAATTTTAATATATGTGCTGCTGAAGGGAGCACCTAAGTGTTTGCTTATGAGGAGTGAGACTAGTCAGGGTTTGTGAAAGGTTGGAGTCGGGGATTACCATTTTTTTTTATAAGCCTTTTGTACCGTTTGATTTTTAAAGCATGGACATGGATTTTTTGATTAAAATTTTATTTAAAACAAAGGCAAAAAATACACAATATACAAGTCTATATGTGCATATGTGTGTGTATAAGTATATATGTGCCCATTATTGAAGATAATCGGTACCAAAGTTTCTGAAAAAATAGTTTCCTTGTATGGGAAAACATTATATGTATAGGTCTAATATAATTGATAAAATTTTGATTTATTCTATTCACACTAGTTTACACCAAAAGAGTCATTTCTGAACATCAGAAAATAATTCCGATTGTCCTAATGATATTGACTTAATTATTTCAATGTTTTTGCTCTCTGTTGCAGTTGCAGGATGTGAGTTTGAATCTATGGAATGTCTACAGCAAGATGGATCCTATGTCTCTGGAGAGTTTGCTTTCAGATGTAAGGAGCCAAACAGTAACTTTTAAATATTAGTATACGTCCAGCTCAGTGACCTGCTAGTGATCTTTAATTTGAAGAAATGCAAAGTATACTTTAGTTTGCCTTAGTCAAAAAATAGAGCAGTTTCTTTCTTGATTATTGTCTTGAATTCCTTGGGGTTATGAAGGAGCCTGGCAAGTGACACTGCTCCCTCTTCCACTCTGAGGTAATCTCACTGGAGGCAAAACCAGGGCCTCCTGCCTGGCCTTAGGTTTAGGTTTTTACCTAAAGGTATTCTTTCTGTTGGACTGGACTTTATAAAAACAATGCAGAAGGCTTTCTCTGGCATGAAAAGATAAAAAGATGAGATTATGGCTTAAAGGAATCAAGGATTAGAGCTGGGGGCAAACTTTTTCTGTGAAAGTCTAGTTAGTGATATTTTAGCCTTTGTGTGCCTTACGGTCTCAGTGGCAACTACTTGACAATGCCACAGTAGCATGAAAATAGCTCTAGACAGTCTTTAAACAAATGGGTATGTCTGTGTTCCCAGGAAACTATTTACAAAAATACATGGCCTGTCTATATCAGGATTGGGGGGAAATTTGCAATGAGGAGCAACAAACAGACCTAAAGCTTTAGGACTCTGTACTCTGGTTAGGCTGGTCAGTAGTGTCTCTCGGTGGCTGTAGATCGATATGCATGGTCATGGACTTAGAATTAGCCATTTCTCCAAGGAGCTTCAGTGCAATTAGCGAGGAACAATATTTAACAACCAAGATCTGGGCATTAGGTATGTTTCTTGCTTCTGTGGGGACATTGGTTTTAGGCCCTTTGAGTGGGCATGCTGAGAAAATAAAGTAAAAGAATCATAAGGAAAGGAAAAGATACAGTTTCAAAAATTGTATTTCCTTGAAAGCACAGAAGGTTTGAATCTACATATTGAAAAGTGCAGACCGGGCACAGTGGCTCACGCCTGGTGAGGAGGCTGAGGCAGGCAGATTACCTGAGGTCAGGAGTACAAGACCAGCCTGGCCAACATGGTGAAACCCCATTTCTACTAAAAATACAAAAATTAGCCAGGCACAATGATGCACTCCTGTAATCCCCACTACTCAGGAGGCTGAGGCAGGAGAATCGCTTGAATCCAGGAGGTGGAGGTTACAGTGAGCTGAGATCATGCCCCTATACTTCAGCCTGGGTGACAGAGCAAGACTCTATCTATAAAAAAGAAAAGAGGTCAGGTGCGGTGGCTCACACCTGTAGTCCCAGCACTTCAAGAGGCCAAGGCGGGTAGATCACGAGGTCAGGAGATGAAGACCATCCTGACTAAAAATACAAAAAATTAGTCAGGTGTGGTGGTGGACACCTGTAGTCCCAGCTACTCGGGAGGCTGAGGTAGGAGAATGGCAGGAACCCGGGAGGCAGAGCTTGCAGTGAGCCGAGATCCACCACCACACTCCAGCCTGGGTGACAGAGCAAGACTCCGTCTCAAGAAAACAAAAAAGAAAAGGATATACCATGCCCCAGAGAAAATTGTCCAACAATGGTCAACACTGAGACATATTTTAATAAAGTTACTAGACTTCGCCCCAAGCCCTGAATCCCCCCAAAAAACAGTAAAATCCGTTGGCATCCAGGTACAGATAAACTAGAAAAATGCAGGGTGGCCTTGAGTTTCTCCATAGCAGAAAAAAAATGAAGCAAAACACCTATAATAAAATCCTCAACAAAAACATAACACCCACATTTTATTTTATTTATTTAAAATGTGTGTGTGTGTGTGTGTGTGTGTGTATATATATATTTAGAGACAGGGTCTTGCTGTGTTGCCCAAGTTGGAGTGCAGCAGTGATCATAGCTCACTACAGGCTTGAACTCCTGAGCTCAAGTGATTCTTGCACCTCAGCCTCCTGAGGAGCTGGGACTACAGACGTGCATCACCACACCTGGCTAATTTTTTGTTTTTCTCTAGAGATCAGGTATTGCTGTGTTGCCCAGGGTGGTCTTGAATTGCTGGAACCTGGGTGGCAGAGGTTGCAGTGAGCCAAGATTGTGCCATTGCACTCCAGCCCAGGCAACAACAGCGAGATTCCATCTTAAAAAAAAAAAAAAACCTGAAAAACTAAGTAATAAAGATATAAATAACAGCACAAAGTGAAATGAACAGTAAAAGATAAAGGTGGATGGGTGAGGAAGGAGGGAGTAGGAAAAAGAAGTACACTAATTTTATTATTGAACATGGTCAGAGATTAAGGAAATTGAGCATTAAGGTTTTTCTTTCTTTCTTTTTTTTTTGAGACGGAGTCTCGCTCTGTCACCCAGGCTGGATTGCAGTGGCACAATCTTGCTCACTGCACACTCCACCTCCCGGGTTCCTGCCATTCTCCTGCCTCTGCCTCTCGAGTAGCTGGGACTACAGGCGCCTGCCACCACGCCCAGCTATTTTTTTTTGTATTTTTAGTAGAGACCGAGTTTCACCGTGTTGTCCAGGATGGTCTTGATCTCCTGACCTCATAATCCGCCCGCCTCAGCCTCTCAAAGTGCTGGGATATAGGCGTTAAACACCGCGCCCGGCCCGAGCATTAAGGTTTTTACATTAGTTACAAGGTAAACACTAGCACTCAGTAATAATTTTTTGTTTTGTTTTGTTTTTGAGACAGAGTCTCACTCTGTTACCCAGGCTGGAGTGTAGTGGCGTGATCTTGGCTCACTGCACCCTCCACCCTACAGGTTCAAGCGATTCTCCTGCCTTAGCCTCCTGAGTAGCTGGGATTACAGGCACATGCCACCACACCGGGCTAATTTTGTATTTTTACTGGAGACGGGGTTTTGCCGTGTTGGCCAGGCTGGTCTTGAATTCCTGACCTTGAGTGATCTGCCCACCTTGGCCTCCCAAAGTGCTGGGATTACAGGCCTGAGCCACCACGCCCGGCCTCAGTAATAATTTAAATAATGAAAACACTATATATCAGAGTATTTGAGAAACAGCTAACGGAGTGCTTATAAGAAATTTTTAATTGAAAATAAGTAGCCAAGTGAAGAAGGGGAGAAGAGTAAGGAAAGAATTCACTGCATGGAGAGCAGAAAATAATGAAATAGAACATAGGAAAGTGGTAGAACTCATACATAATGCCAGCACTGGTACTTTGAACCTGAGAAAATGAAATAGAGAAACCGTTAGCTTAATTGTGGTAGGTTATATATTTTTTTATAACTTTTTTTCCCCTTCATGCCCTTGTTGTAGTTGACAGTGAGTATTCTTTCCTTTACACTGTTGGCGCTGGTCATATGGAAGGTGATTGGTCATAACATGACATATCTGACCAGAGGCCTTCGGTGTTCTTGTGTAATTTTTCTTGCCCTCTTACACTCTTGCCATGAGAACTTTTCCCAGGTAGTTGCTGCTTTATGTGTCGGTCCTGAAATGACACACATAGAACAGACTGTAACAGCCCAGCTGAGCCATAGCCAGCCTGCAGACCTGTAAGCAATAACCTGACTAATAAACTCATCTAACAAGAAAAAAAGGGAGAAAGCAGAAATTTCAAAAGAAGAAAAAAGAGGGCAGTGATAGAACAAGGAAGTTACATAAGAAAGTAATTGCGTCACTTCAATGCAAATACATTTGGTTAAAGGTTAATTAAAATAGGCCCCAGGATAGATAGAAAATCTAAAATAACTGATTTTAAAAAGGCAGAGAAATTACCAGGAACACATTTCATGAGTGAATTCTCCTAAAACCTTCAAATATAGTTTGAGAGCTATTTAAAAGTTCAGATCCAGCCAGGTTCTGAACTGGGTTCTGAATTCAGGCAGGGTTAGTGGCTCACGCCTGTAATCGCAGCACTTTGGGAGGCTGAGGCAAGTGGATCACCTGAGGTCAGGAGTTCGAGACCAGCCTGGCCAACATGGTGAAACCTCTTCTCTACTGAAAATACAAAAATTAGCTGGGCATGGTGGCACATGCCTGTAATCCCAGCTACTTGGGAGGCTGAGGCAGGAGAATCACTCGAACTCGAGAGATGGAGGTTGCAGTGAGCTGAGATCGTGCCTCCAGCCTGGGCAACAGAGCGAGACTCTGTCTAAATAAATAAATAAAAGTTCAGATCCTACCATTAAAACATTTTAATGTAGTGATGAACTAAATCAGACCGGACAGCACTGAAAAAGAACATCTTGCAAACTTTTAATGAAATTAGCTAAAAAAAAAAATTCAGACAGTACTGGATCTGAAAAAAAAAAAAGAAATTAGCTGTTATCAAAACTCATAAAAAGAAACTGAAGAAAATGAAGACTACAGACCACTATTATGAATATTGATACCAGTATTTTAAGTTAAATATTAGCAAACAGAACCTAGTATCATATTAAAATAAAATTCTATGAAGTAGGGTTTTTTAAGGGTTCTATATTTAGTTAAATATCTGGAAATCTATTAGTGTAATTGCTATACGAATTTTTCCTCTTGGAGCCTTTTATAATGACTCCATAGATACTAAAAAAGGCATTTGATAAAACTGAACATCTGTTCTATTTAAAAATTTCTTTTTTTTTTTTGAAAGAGAGTCTCACTGTCACCCAGACTGGAATACAGTGGTGCAATCTCAGCTCACTGCAGCCTCCACCTCCCGGGTTCAAGTGATCTCATACCTCAGCCTCCTGAGTAGCTGGGGCTACAGGTGTGCGTCACCATGCCTGGCTAATTTTTGTATTTTTAATAGAGACGGGGTTTCACCATGTTGACCAGGCTCGTCTCAAACTCCTGACTTTAGGTGATCTGCCTGCCTCGGCCTCCTAAAGTGCTGGGATTCTAGGCATTAGCCACCGAACCCAGCCTCTGTTTAAACATTTCTAATTAAAGAAGAGTGTAAAAGAAAAATAACATCTGAAATTTTTGGTTTTTAAAAAAACATCATCATCCCCTGGCTAACCTAATTATGAAAAAAAGTGAAAATGCACAAATATACAGAGAATATAAGAATTAGGAAGACCAATTTAACCACAGATAAAGAAGAGAGACAGGTAATTTAGTAGTATCTGCATGCAGTCTCCTCAATGAGGAGACTGCAGGTCGCACATAGAGCACATAGAGGCCAGAATAGCACTGTAGTTTTCTGTGTTTTTTGTTGTTGTTGTTGTTGTTGTTGTTTTGAGACGGAGTCTTGCTCTGTCGCCCAGGCTGGAGTGCAGTGGCCGGATCTCAGCTCACTGCAAGCTCTGCCTCCTGGGTTCACGCCATTCTCCTGCCTCAGCCTCCCGAGTAGCTGGGACTACAGGTGCCCGCCACCTCGCCCGGCTAGGTTTTTTTTTTGTATTTTTTAGTAGAGAGGGGGTTTCACCGTGTTAGCCAGGATGATCTCGATCTCCTGACCTTGTGATCCGCCCATCTCGGCCTCCCAAAGTGCTGGGATTACAGGCTTGAGCCACCGCGCCCGGCCAGCACTGTAGTTTTAAGAACATTGCTGGTGTCCCTAGAGTCAGTGGATAGGGTCCACTCAGGAGAGCATCTTTAATTGCACCTGGAACAGCAGTGACATCATGCAACTGAAGCAGCAGCAGTGGTGATCACCATGGGCTGTAGAGCAGGCTCTTTCCTAGTTTTCTGATTTCCTATGAGCTTGGTATTCTTAGGTGATTGGAAGAAGGAGAAGGAAGCCCTTTTGATGTGTGATAGTGGACTTCCATCCCAAAAAGTAGAGGCTGAGAGCCAGATTTAACTGTATTTGGAAATAATAAAGTAAGGTGATAACTCTGCCTGGAAGTGCTCAGGATTGTTTCTCAGAGGAGTCATGTGTGGTAATCAGAGATTTTCCAGAAAAGGGAGAAGGTGTAGAACTTTCTAGACAGAGAGGGAAGGAGGCTGTCTGAAAGCCCCAGAATTGTCCTCTGCTGAATTTTGAGAGAAGGTGCTCTAATGTGGCTGCTTTGCCCTCACTGGTATTTAAGCTAGTCCTTGCGTAACTTGGGGAGGGTACAATGAATATGGACTTGGAGCCACCCAAGAGCTGCTTCTGCTGGATGCCAGCCTAGAGCCAAGAGTTCTGTTTGAAGTTCAGTATCCTTGTCCTCTGGCTAAGGGCCAAGGCACAGTGGCATGGTTCCTGCCTTCTGTTGCTTCTTTCTTCTGGATTTGGCCTTGAAGAATCTGAATGATAAACTTTGCATCCACCTCACCAGTTCCACTTACTTACAACAGTATCCATTTCCACAAATTCAGTGTTTATGTTGGGGAAAGTTGGGAGAATAGTGTGCCTACTGGAAAGCACACAGGTTCTAGGTATCTTGTCTAGATATTTTTCCGCTTTTGCTGCTTGTTAGTATTGAATCCTCAGGCAAGTCACTTTATTGCTTGGTGCCTCAGTCTCTTCTCTAAAGTGGGCATAGAGAAGTAACAAAGATGTCAGGAAGATTTAAAAGGACAATATACATAAAACAACATTTCATATAGAATGCTGGTGATTTTTAGTATGAGTCATTGCATCTTGCACTGGAAAAATAGAATGTGCATGGAGCTAAAGGCAGTACTTAATGATTCATTCTACCTTATTCTATAATTAGTACTGACATATCCACCTCCCTCAGGGGTGATTTTTTGGGGAACAAAGTGCCTATCTTCTTCTCTGTAACTCCTAAAGCACACAGTGTTTTTCACCTACAAGTTAGCAGAGAATTGATATTGCTTAACTGTTTGACTGCTTCCTGTCATAGACCCAAACCAAAATGGGTGTCACCAGGTAGGCCATTTAAGTGGAAATATACCTCCTGAGTCTGTTTCTAATAGAATTGAAACACAGTGTATTCTGTATTAATAGCCTTTTTTTTTTGGTAGGGGTTGGGGGACAGGGTCTCACTGTATTGCCCAGGCTGATGTGCAGTAGTGCTATCTTGGCTCACTGCAACCTCATCCTCCCAGTCTCAAGTGATTCTCCCACCTCAGCTTCCCGAGAGGCTGGGACTACAAGCACTTGCCACCACACCTGGCTAATTTTTGTGTTTTTTTGTAGAGACAGGGCCTCGCTATGTTGCCTGGGCTGGTCTCAAACTCCTGGGCTTAGGTGGTCCGCCCACTCCCAGAGTGGATGAGCCACCGCACCCGGTCCCTTTTTGTTTTTTTTAAGTCTCACAAAGTGAAGCATTCTGGTAAAGCTGAAGAGGTTGGACAGAGCCAAGTAAGGAAGGCAAAGATGCACTGTGAGATGGGTGGCTTTGGGCACAGCTTCCCTGAGGCCAGTGATGTGCATTATGAGTATCTGAGAGAGAGCAGACAAGTGTCAGGATGTTGAGGGGAAGGCGCAGTTGTATATATTTATTTACATATATATACATGTTATATATATGTTATATATATCTATGTGTGTTATGTATAACATGTATATACTTCTGTATATACATGTTATATATAACATACATGCAATTAATATATATGTATATATATAAAATATTTTGAACTCATAGATTTAAACATATTTCATGTGTTTATATACATTGCAATTACCATCTTTCTCACAGCCAGCCTTGGGCTGACCTGCAGTAGAGGCAGTACTGAAGATATCCAGTGTGCAAGATCTGATAATAAGCACTTGATACAGGTTATTTTACTTAATTCCTGTAATATCTCTGCAAGGTAGATAGTAGTCATCACAGTTATATAAGATATTTGAAGCTCAGGTTAAGTTCCTTGCCCAAGGTCACACGCCAGTAAGAGGCAGAGATTCAAGCACAGGTTTTTCTGAGTTGAAATTTTCTTTAACTGTCGGAATGTGAATGACAGCCAACTTGAGAAGGAGAGTAGATCTGGGACCAGAGAGGTCAGACAGACGTTGAAGGTCTGCAGTTAAAGTGTTAGTTGGAAGCGCTGGAAGTGTATTTATCTCCAGAGTCTAGAAAGGGATAATCCAGTGCCAAAGTGGAAAGATTGCCCTGGGCCCAGGATACAGGGCACTGACTGGACCTGATAGCAGTGAGCCAGAAACCCAGACCCAAAAGGATTGGTTTATCAGGCCAAGCCACAGAGGTGGGATGGCAAGGCATTCTAACCCAGGACCCTGCAGATTACCAGTTACAAGTACATGCACATTTGTATTTATAAAATACTATGTAAAAATAAGTTGAGAGAACATTTCCCAAAGTGTTTACAGTGATTCTTATTCTGTTTTCTGTAATGAACAAATAATACTTAGGCATTTGCTTTTAAAGACTTTTCATTATTAAAATAACATAGATGGCCGGGCATAGTGGCTCACGCCTGTAATCCCAGCACTTTGGGAGACGAAGGCGGGCAGATCACTCGAGGTCAGGAGTTCGAGACCAGCCTGGCCGACATGGTGAAACCCCATATCTACTAAAAATACAAAAAATTTAGCTGAGATCACGCCACTGAACTCCAGCCTGGGTTACAGAGCAAGACTTTGTCTCAATAAATAAATAAAATAACACAGACTCAGAAAATAGCATAAAACTGATGTACAATCTAATAATTTAGTATAAAGCAAAGCAACAGAACCTCCATTATCTCCTTCCTCTTCCCGCAAGAATAACACTATCATGAATTCTATGGTAGTCATTTCCTTACTTTTCTTTGCAGTTTTATCATCCAAATGTATTTTATAAACGTAGTTTAGTTTTGTTTGCCTGCCCTGTATGCATGTGTGTGTTTTAGGTTTCTTTTAATCTGTAGGTTTTCTCTATCTCTTTGTTCCCCTGCCCCCTAGCTGTCTGTTGAAGAAACTAGATCATTTGTCTTATAGTTGCCATCAGTTGAAATTTTTTTTTTTTTTTTTTTTTTTTTTGAGATGGAGTCTCACTCTTGTTGTCTAGGCTGGAGTGCAGTGGCATGATCTTGGCTCACTCCAACCTCCGCCTCCCAGGTTCAAACAATTCTCCTGCCTCAGCCTCTCCAGTAGCTGGGATTACAGGCGTGTGCCACCATGCCTGGCTAATTTTTGTATTTGTAGTAGAGATGGGGTTTCTCCATGTTGGCCAGGCTGGTCTTGAACTCCTGATCTAAAGAGATCTGCCTGCCTTAGCCTCCCACAGTGCTGGGATTACAGGCATGAACCACTGCGCCTGCCCCAGTTGAAATTTTCTTAATTGTATTCCCATGATGTAGTTTAACATTTTCCCCTGTCTCCTGTATTTCCTGATCATTGGTAATTGCATCTAGAGGTTGAATCAGTTTCAGGGTTGATTTTTGGAGAAACGACTACTTCCTACAGGGTGTTATATTCTTTATCAAGAAGCACATAATGTCTAATTGGTTCTCTTTTTGCTTTGTGAACAGCAGTTGATGTGTAATCCCTAGATTCTTGGTTCATTAATTAGATCCTCAATTCACCGTTGCACAATGGTGTTATTCCAATTGTGTATATATACATAAATATATTGTATATATGTATATTGTATATATTTTGAACTCAGATTTAAACATATTTGATGTGTTTATATCCATTGCAATTGCCATCTTCAGTGATGCTCAAATTTTTCTGTCTTTGGATAATGAACTCCCTTCAAGTTGGTTCACAATTTAATGGAATCTTATTTTAACAGAATGCTAATAGTCTTTGATAACTTCCTTGCCAGCTGCTATGTTAAGATATCCCAGCCTTGTCTTGTACATTTCCTGTCTGAGACCCACACTCAGTCAATTCTCTAAAATGTTCTGGTTTCTTTGAATGAGAAGTGGTATTTCAGCACCCCAGTCTGAGTGCTAGAAGTACTCATTGCTGCTGGTTTGGCCATTGTTTCTAGATCTCTTCAGTAGATAGAGCTAGGAAATATTTTCTATCTCTTTCTCTCTCTGTCTCCCTCCTCCTAATATGTGTTTGTCTGTATATATAGATACCTGTATACCACAGATTTTTTTTGTTTTATCCTACATTATATATAAAACATACTCAGAAAACACTATCAGCACTGTCACCTACATGATGACTAAAAAGAATTTTTTTGGTGGGTAGAGATGGGGTGTCACTATGTTGCCCAGGCTGATCTCAAACTACTGGGCTCAAATGATCCCCTCAGCCTCCCAAAGTGCTGGGATTGCAGGCATGAGCCACCATACCTGGCCAGAATTGTGTGTGTGTGTGTATGTATGTGGTAAGTATCATATATAATATGCATGTGTACATATGTATACATAGATACACACACATCTGTATAGATACAGATATGGATAGGTAGTCTGGACAGCAAGTAGAGAATGTTTACATTGTCTTCCCAGCAGTGTTGCCTTGTGCTTTATGTCTAGGGCCAGAAGTAGAGTCAGTACATGGCTAGCACAGAGGTCTAAGTACTTGTATATGCTTGAGAGGAGGAGGGCATAGATCTGGCCAGTGAGTTTTGGTGCAGCAAATAGAATGCCTGCTATGAGCAAGGCACTAGACTGGGTGCCTAACATACATACCCTTCCATGGTGCAAAATTGACAGTGAAGATGACTGTCCAATTTGAGTACAAATTATTAGCAACTTCAAAATAAGGACAAGGATAATACTTGAGGAGTATCATAAGCAAGTCCTAACTGGTGGGTTTTTTTTTGTTGTTGTTAATTGATGATGCCTTCAAGAAAAGCCAATAGCAAAAAGCAATTTGTAGTGCTTAAGAATAAGAAGGAGTTCAGAGAGGATGCTAAAAAGCAGCTGGGGTGGGGAATGGAGGCCGCATGTAGAGGAGAGTCAGCAAAGAAGGGTTTAGAGTTTCTCAGTACTCATGTGGTTACTAGAAAGAGGGCAGAAGAAAGGAGAGGGCTCTGTGCCACCCTGCCCTTTAAAGTCAATCAGTCCTTCAACAAAGCTGCTCAGATGTGACCCTTTTGGCACTGGACATGGTACCATCCTTTAGGTGCCCTGTAAATAAATTCCTCCCAATGGGGTTGCTAAAGTAAGATGTTTAAGGATCATTACTGTCCATTCATTCATTCATTTGTTCGGACAGAATCTTGTTCTGTCACCCAGGCTGGAGTGTAGCAACACAATCCTGCTTCACTCCAACTTGGTCCTCTTGAACTCAAGCGATTCCCCCACCTCAGCCTCCTAAGTAGCTGGGACAACAGGTGCGCACCATCAAGCTCAGCTCATTTTTTTTCATGGTTTTTTGTTTTTTTTTGTTTTTTTTTTTTTTGTAGAGACGAGGTCTCATCTTGTTGCCCAAGCTGGTCTGGAACTCCTGGGGCTCACATGATTCTCCCACCTTAGCCTCCCAAAGTTCTGGGGTTACAGACGTGAACCCCTGCTCCTAGCTGTCCTTTTAAACGGCTTTATTTGGAGTATAATTTATGTACTATAATATTCATCCATTTTAAGTGTGCAACTCAATTATTTTTAGTAAATTTATAGAGAACGTTTTCATCAGCCCAGAAAGTTCCCTTGTGCCCACTTGCAGTCAGTCTCCGTCCCAAGCCTAGGCAACTACTAGTCTACTTTTTGCCTCTACAGGTTTGCTTTTTCTGAATATTTCACATGAATGGACCACATATCAGGTAGTTTTTTTTATATCTAGCTCTTTCACTTGGCATAATGTTTTTGAGATTCGTCCATATAAGTAGCATGTACTAGTAGTTTGCTACTACCTTTTAAAATAACATATATAAATGGTCTGGTGTTTTGAGATCAGTTACAGTTTCATAATTTGCGCTTTCTAAAATACCTCCTTTATGTGACCAAACACATTAACTTTTTCCTTTCTTTCCCAGGATTTGGTGGCTTTTGAACATCAGTGGACTAGCTTCTTCGCTAATTTTGACACAGAAATTCCTTTCCTGCTAGAACTTTCAGAATCTCAGGCGGGTGAGGTATGTAAGGGAAGGGTCAAAGAAGAAGAAGAAAATGGTTAATTTATTTATTGTTTTAATTTTTTATTTAATTTTTTTCAAAATACAGCACTATCAATTCTAATTTATCATTTCTTTAAGCTGTGTTGTATACCATAAAGAAGTTCACCTCCATGCCAACCCTTTATAAAAAGCTCTTTTTTTGTGTGCCGGCTTCTCCATTAGAAGTATTTTTGCTTTGCAGTGTGGTGGTGCCAGGAATTCTGGGCACTGGTTAATAGACATAGGAATAATTCTCCACATGGGAGTAGCACACCTTTGTCAGTTTAACCTCCAGATATTGAATGCCAAGATGTCTTTCCAAGCAGATGATGCTAGTCAGCAGTTACCAGGCTCGTGAGTAAACCTGAAGTATCTAGATTGACAACCAAGACACAGGACAGCCTCAAAAACTAATCACCAGGAAGGATCTAAGGAACCCTTCTAAGCTTGCATTGTAGCCTTCTTGGGTACTCGCTGCAGCCCTCAACTCTCCTGTGCTCCCCTGTGGCTCAGAGCAAACCCTCCTGCTGATGGTTTGGAGCTGGAATTGATCTTTGTTGTTACGCATTTTACCTTTACTTTTTTTTTTTTTTTTGAGATGGAGTCTCGCTCTGTCGCCCAGGCTGGAGTGCAGTGGCATGATTTCAGCTCACTGCAACCTCTTCCTTCAGGATTCAAGCAATTCTCCTTCCTCAGCCTCCCAAGTAGCTGGGATTACTGGCACACACCACCATGCACAGCTAATTTTTGTATTTTTAGTAGAGATGGGGTTTCACTTTGTTGGCCAGGCTGGTCTCGAACTCCTGATCTCAAGTGATCACCCACCTCGGCCTCCCAGAGTGCTGGGATTACAGGCGTGAGCCATTGCACCCGGCTACCTTTACATATTTTATAAACCCCACAATACAATGCTCTTATTTTTCTTTAAACAATTACCTTTTTTAAGGATTTAAATAATGGGGAAAAAGGTCTTACGTGTTTGCCCGTGTGTTGCTTCTGCGCCTTTTGGCTAAGGTCAAATGTAGTATATTTGCCCATGTTGTTGCTCTCTCTGGTGCTCTTCATTACTTTGTGTAGACCCAGACTTCTCCTTGTCATCCGTTTCCTTGAAGGAAGGTCTTTAATATTTTTTGTGGTATTAATCTTCTGATGGTTAATTCTTTCAGCTTTTGAATGTCTGGAAAACAAATCTTTATTTTACCTTCATTTTTGAAATATATTTTTGCCATGTCTAAATTCTAGATTGACAGTTTTTACCTTTTGATACTCGAAAGATCTTGCTTCAGTGTCTTCTTGCTTGCATTATTTCTGTTGAGAAGTCCTTCATCCTAATCTTTGTACATACCGTAGTCTTTTATCCTAATTTCTGAATATAGCAGGCCTTTTTTTTTTTCCCTCTGGCAACTTTTAAGATTTTCTCTTTATTACTGATTTTGAGTAGTTTGATTATGGTGTGTCTCGCTGTAGTTTTCTTCATGTTTCTTGTGCTTGGATTTTGTTGAGCTTCTTAGGTCTGTAGATTTATAGTTTTCTTTAAGTTTGGAAAGTGTTCGCTCTTCATTCTTCAAACGTTTTTTGTGTTCCATACCTCTCTTCTTTCCTTGAGGGACTCCATTTGCTTCTACATTAGACCACTTGAAGTTGTTCCACATCTCACTGATATCCTTTTCAGTTTTCGGGGTTCTTTTTCCTTTTTCTATTACTATGATTCTACGAGTGAAAGAGATTCCAAAAGGTATACTCAAGTGTCACTGTCGTTTCCTGTTACCTTTTTCTTATTGCCTTCTTCTTTCCACCCATTTTCCCCACTCCATTGACAGTAGGTAACAAACCTCTTGAGGTTCTCATTTATCTTTTCTATTTCATTTGCACAAATGAGCAAATACCTGTGCATTTTCTCATATTGTTACCTTTCTAACATTGAAGAGTAGCATATAGTCATTTCCACTTAACAGTACGTCCTGGAACTCTCTCCCAGTCCTTTTTTTTTTCTTTGTTTTCTTAACGATGTAAACATATTCAAGTCAGTTCATTGAGATCTTCCTCATTCTTTGTTAGAATTCATAGTACTCCATTTTATGGATTTGTCTTAATTTATTCAGCCTCTCTTGTGTGTGCACATACTGAGGTTGTTTCTAATATTTTGCCATTACAAACAAAGCCATAGTAAATAACTCAGCGCTTATGTATGTTCCCGTTGTTGGAGGTATATATACCTAGTGATGGGATTGTTGGGTCAAAAGGTAAGTGCGTATGTCATGTTGTTAGTTATTGCCAAATTTCCCTTCAGAAGGGTTTTACCAGTTTGCATTCCCACCAGCACTGTATGAACGCCTGTTGCTGCACAACTTCACCAATAGAATGTATTTTCATACTTTAAAAATTTTCAGTCTCACAGATGAAAAATAGTGTATCAGTATTGTTTTAATTTACATTTCTCTATTAGTTAAGTTGAACATTCCCTCATATATTTGATGGCCATTTTATATGTTGTTTACGTGTTGTTTTTCCATTTTAATATTAGTACAGTATTATTAACTGAACTATAGAGCATAGGTTTTAGGAGGGTTTTTTGTCTCCTGTTTTTTTTTTTTTTTTTTTTTTTTGAGATGGAGTGTCGCTCTGTCGCCAGGCTGGAGTGCAGTGATGCGATCTCGGCTCACTGCAACCTCCACCTCCCATGTCCTCTCGTTTTTAAAAGTTTGTTATATATTTGGGCTATTAGCATTTTGTCTCTAGTATATACTCCAGATACTTTTTCCATATTTATCAGTTGGTTTGTTTATAAATTTTTTTTTTTTTTTTGCCATACAAACATTTTTCTTTTTATGTAAATTCATCTGCCTTTTCTTTTATTGCCTCTGAATTTTGAGTCATTATACAGGGAAAGGCTATAATTGAAAGTCACCCTCTAGCGCTTGTATGGCTTAAATTTTTACATTTAGATCCCTAGTCCAAATGTAATTCATGGGAATATGTTGTGAGATACGGATCTACTTTTATTTTTTCCCTCAAATGATTACCAAGTTAGAATCCCAGCTATACAGTTCACTAGCTCTGTGACCTTGGACAAGTAAATTAACTTTTGTATCTTTGTCAACTTATCTCTAGAGGGGAAATAATGATAGAATGAAGCTCATAGGTTGTTATTAGGGTTGCTTGAGATGATAAGTGCCTATCACAGTCACATGGTAAGCCCACAATAAATTTTAAGTATTATGTTAATCTATAGTTTTTACAAATCAGTAAGACAAACATTAGAACTCCAATTGAGCCAGGTGCGGTGGCTCACGACTGTAATCCCAGCACTTTGGAGGCCAAGACGAGTGGATCACTTGAGGTCAGGAGTTCAAGACCAGCCTGACCAACACAGTGAAACCCCGTCTCTACTAAAAATACAAAATTAGCCAGGTGTGGTGATGCACGCCTGTAATCCCAGCTACTTGGGAGGCTAAGGCAGGAGAATTGCTTGAACCTGGGAGGCGAAGGTTGCAGTGAGCTGAAATCATGCCATTGCGCTCCAGCCTGGGCAACAAGAGCAAAACTCCACCTCAATAAATAAATAAATAAATAAATAAAATACTCCAATTGATAAATATCAGAGAATGTAAATAAACTGTTAACTAATGAAGGGAAATCCAAATGGCCACTGAACATGTCTAAAATACTCTACTTCATTACAAAGCCAAGGGGTATAAAGGAGACAACAAACAGTGAGGTCCGATTTTTCATTTGTCAACTTGGCAAATATATTGAAACCATTTCATAGGCAGTGCTTATGAGGAGATCATGAGACAGGCACACTCATATTGTAGGTAGACATGTACATGGATAGAACTTTCTTAAAAAACAATTTGGCAACGTGGTTCTGCCTTTTTGTTCTGTGATTTCATTTCCAGATCTGCCTTAAGGAAATCATCAGAGCTGCAGATGAAATTTATTAAGTTCATTACATGAGAGGTGTTTTTTTTGTGTGTGTGTGTGTGTGTATGTGTGTGTATTTTTTTCCATTATATTGAAGAATTAATATAAATTTCCATGAACAGAAGACTGTTTAATAAAGTTTAGTGCAATCATATATTGTCTATGGTGTACCATAGAGAAAAGATTTGAAGAAAATTTACCAAAATGTTAATAGTTTTTAGACATTATAGGTGGTTTTTATTGTCTTCTACAATGAACATACATTAATCAGAAAAAAAAAACCAGTAAATATTATTTAGTGGGATTAAAATTACTATTTGAATTTTTGGATCCTTTGGACGTGAGATCATGCGTGTTAAGTTTTGATTAGTGTTTAGCCTGACACTATGCATCCAAAAGCTGAGACTTACTTCATTGATTTCCCAGGAAACTTCCATCAGTATACTTCGAAATTCCTTGGATTCCTCCTCATTACTGATTTTAAATTAGCACAATAGTATATATTAATTTATTGGAAATGTAGAAAAGTTTTTTTTTAAATCTCCACATGATTAGCAACTTGGACCATAGATGGTGATTGGTCCAATTTTCTTTCAGTAGTTAAACACTGTAAAATAAAAGGATTTTTTTCTTTATTTTCCTTTTTGCAGGTTTTTGCCTTTTTTTCTTTTTTGGTATTATTTTGTTTGCCACTTACTCCTAAAATTCATATTGCTATTCACCATACACATCTTTCCATGTTCTTATAGTAATCTACAAACAAACATCTCTCTCTTTCTGTAGCTTTCTCTCTCTCTCTGTCACACATGCATACACACAAACACACACACCCACACACACACTCACACACTATGCACTCTCCTGAAGCATGTGTGTACATACATATGTGAGGGGTTTTATGACTGTTTTACCAAATTGTGGTCTTAATATATACAATGTTGGCTTCTTTTTAGCCATTCAGAAGTTATTTCAGTCATGGAATGATCTCTAGCCATATAACTGAAAACAGGTAAGTTTCTTTCTTGGGGAAGAAGGGTGAATGGTGATAGAGAAAATGGAGTTGGCAAGGGGGTTGGCTGTCGGGGTGCATCCAAGTTCAGAAGCTAGAGTCAGGAAAATATGGGTTGACTTTAGTCATCACAGGGTAAGAAATCTATACTCTGTAAATGTGTCTGTTTCACTGCTTTCATTTTTATTTTATTATTTTATAGTAAACTAGCTTTTAAAACACTGTTGTCGGTCGGGTGCGATGGCTCATGCCTGTAATCCTAGCACTTTGGGAGGCCAAGGTGGGCAGATCAGCTGAGGTCAGGAGTTCGAGACCAGGTTGACCAATATGATGAAACCCCATCTCTACTGAAAATACAAAAATAGCTGGATGTGGTGGCATGTGCCTGTAATCCCAGCTACTCGGGAGACTGAAACAGGAGAATTGCTTGAACCCAGGAGGCAGAGGTTGCAGTGAGCCAAGACGGTGCCATTGCACTTCAGCCCGGGCAACAAGAGTGAAACTCTGTCTCTAAATAAATAAATAAATCCCTGTTGTCTGCTAAAATCTAAAGAAAGGAATTTTTAATTTTATTCCTGGCTCAGGAAAATGACAGGAAGCAAATGAAAATAAATAAATGGGACCTAATTAAATGAACATGCTTCTGCACAGCAATAGAAATAATCATCAGAGTACACAGACAATCCTCAGAATGGGAGAAACTATTTGCAAACTATGCATATGACATATGCATAGTCCAAGGGCTGGGCAGGGGAGCAACAGTGTCTTACAGGGAATAAAAGGGATCAGATGTGAAGGTCCAGCCCCACGAAGAAGATGGGTTCAGTGAGGGTTCAAAAGTGTTTCCTCCCACATCTCTTTTGTCATGATCAGCAGGAGATAACTTCCTCTGATGGATAGAGAGGACATCTTTTCTCTCTTTTCTTCCCCCAATTTCAATCCAATCTAATAGTGAAACAGAGTACCCTGGCTAGGACTCAGAGTCATATTTTTCTGCCCGAAGTGTCACCTCACTTGAATTAAACTTAAGAAGAAAAATCAGCCATGCTTACTTTTAAAAGCCCTTGTTTGCCTGAAGCTTAAGGTAGTATTTTTAAGAGAGTGAAAAGAAATGCAAAGAATTCTTTACATGACACACACTAAGGGCAATTTAGGAAAAAGATAGAGGATAGAGTCATCAAATATTCACTGAGAAATGTACGACATACCAATCAAGAGAGATTCATGGTTTTAAAAAAGGAAGCAAATATGATTACTGCCCTCAAAGTTTATAGGGTAGTGGAGAAAAAGACATTAATCACACAGCTTAACAAAGAAATCTGTTATGACCAACTCTGATTGGTGCCATGAAGGAGAAAAGAGTATAGTACTTTGAAGCCCATCACAGGAGAGCCCAGCCCCCTCCAGGAGAGAGCTGAACAATGAACAGAGATAACTGGGAGTAGGAGGAAGAACAGAGACCCTGAGACAAGAACATAAGGGACATCAAAGAAAATGATCTTGGCTGGAGTATTGAAGTTGGAGTTGAGTGGCCTTCCATGGAGCTGAGAAAGTTCACTAGATCATACAAGTTCTCTTTAGCCATGTTCAAGATTGTGTCCCTTCTCCAGAAAATAACATAAAGGCAGTAAATTGGCATGTTTAAAAGATTATCATCATTGCAGTGTAGAGAATAGGAGGGCAAGAGTGGAAACAGGGAAACAGTGAGGAAGTGTTGCAGTTGTCCAGGGAAGAAATGATGGCAGCATGGACTAAGGTTGTGGCCATGAAGATGGAAGAAAATGATTAAATAGGAAGACTTTTGGGGAGGTTGATTATATCTGGAGGGGGAGGAAGCAGAAGTCCAGGAGGCCTTTCAGATGGCTGGGTTCCTGGGTGGATTGTGATGCCATTTAGAACTGGAAGGGGAGGAGACATAGGGAACATAATCACAGAGGAGAGGAGGGAGCAGCAAGCTGCGGGTAAACCCTGGGACTATTTGGAGACCAGGTGGAAGAGGAGGATGACTGACTGGGGAGACTGAGGGGAAACAGTTCTTGCATTGGAGGGTGGAGGGAGTCAAGTGCTTCTCAGAGACCAATGAAGGAAGGAAGACCTGAAGACCATCTGTTGAATTTGCTCTATGCTACATGAAAGTCACTTGGTGACTTTGGCAAGAACTCTCTGGATGAAATGACTGAGGAGGCTGATTAGAGTGGGCTGAGGAGTGAGCAGAAAGTAGGAGAAAGTAGGGGAAAGGAAAAGTAGGGGAGAGGAAAAGTTCAGCCAAGAGGGCATAGAGGAAGGGGATGGGTACAGAGTCAGATGTGTGGTATTGAGAAAATTTGCAACCCTCCTGTGCTCCTTCCCTATTGAAAGTTACTCAGGAATTGATGACTGCTCTATTGTCTGTCTAGTGCAAGTATCATAACTGTCATTCCTTAAGACTCATTTCTGTTAAAATTCTATTTTATAATACCTGAGTTTTGCTCTATCACTCTATCATGGACAGCAAACTTATGGAACTTATTCCTCAAAAAGTGGGACATGCTGAAAATACAAACTTAGCTTGAGTTTAGTTATGTCCCTAAATGTTAACTGATCCCTATGGGTCAGTAGGGAGACAACTGGCATCCCTTTCCAACCAGCCAAGGACATTTGGTCGACTGTACTGACTGACTGCTTTGCTAAGGCTGCAGGTGTCGCCCAGAAAAGCCTGAGGACTTATTAAGGTCATGGAAGGTTGCCTTGGCCAGGAACTCTTTTCTAATCGCATGTTTTTGACTTCGTTCTCTAGTCCTAATCGGCAGCCATTTGTTCTCTTTGGTAATCACTCCACACGAGAAAACCTGAATGCTGGCAACTTTAACTTCCCTTCTGAAGGACACCTGGTACGAAGCACTGGTCCTGGCGGGAGCTTTGCCAAGCACATGGTAAGTGGCTGGACTGCCTGGTGCTTGGTTAGTTTTATTGTGGGGGTGGGGTGGGTGGGGGGAGCTAGACAAAAGGAACCTTTTCCAGTTAGTGTGTTGATTTAACCCTGAACTTGAAGTTGTTTTAGAGTGAAAAGAAGTGATTAGAAACTGTGTGTACTTTTTTCTGTAGGTACTAGGTATGATTTGAAAACATCACATTTAATTTTGAAATATTTGAAGGAAAAACGTTAAGAATATAGTTTCACAAACCAGTCTTTAAGTTGTCAGAGTAATATTATCAATAGAATTTTTAAAATTCAAAATAATTTGAGGATAGTTATTCCAAGCCTAAGTTTGTTACCCCTTGATTATTACATTTAAGGACAGAAACCAACCTTGATGATCATTGTTTATTGAGAGTGCCAGAGAGAAGATTTTTGCATTTGGTGGCAGATTGTCTGCTGCGTTCTTTTAAAGAAAATATTAGACCTGAATATAAGACTCTAATGACTGTGAAAGTCTGTGCTATCTCAGTGGAATTTTAAGTATTTTCAAAATGTCTCTGGCAACCAGGAAAGCTGTGGTTAGTAGGTACTGGTTTTTTTGTTTGTTTATTTTTTGAGACAGGGTCTCTGTCACCCAGGCTAGAGTGCAGTGGCACAGGCTTGGCTCACTGCAGCCTTGACCTCCCAGGCTCAGGTGATCCTCCCACCTCAGTCTCCTGAATAGTTGGGACCACAGGCACATGCCACTGTAACCTTCCTGTCTTCCCTAGGGGAGGGGGAAATAGCTAAGAAACACCTTTGATGGTCACAGCCTGGAGACACAGGCCCACTAAAAGACTGAGATTTAACCGTAAAATCATGGAATGTTTCCCTTCCCCATTACCTTAGCACAAGTCTACAATATAACAGTGGGTTACTGCTGACAGAGCTGCAAGGTACAGTCCATCTAAGGTGGAGTTCACAGGGAACCCAAAGAAGAAAAATGGGGAAGAAAAATAGAAGAATACTAGAGGGATTTGAAGTCCCTGGCACCTACAGCTTCAAAAAACATTAAACAGAACCCAACTCCCAGCTAGATTAACATAAAATCCCACATTAAAAGTCTGTTTCTTCAGTTCCTGTTACCTGATACGTCATTTTTGGCTTTCAACAAAAAATTACAAAGCATGCTAAAAAGCAAGAAAAAACACTATTTGAAGAGACAGTGCAACCATCAGAACCAGACCCAGATATGACTCATATTTTGTAATGTACAGATTATTAAAAATAACTGTGATTAATGTTAAAGGCTCTAATGGAAAACATAGGCAACATGTAAGAAGAGATGAATAATGTAAGCAGGAAGGTGGAAACTTGAAGATAGAATCAAAAGGAAATGCTAGGATTCAAAAACACTGTAATGGAAACAAAGCATGCCTTTAATGGGCTTATTAGTAGAGCAGACATATCCAGAGAAGGAATCAGTAAGTGTGACATCAGTCAGTAGAAAATTCCTGAACAGGAGTGTGAAGAGAAGAAAACAATGAGGAAAAAGAAAATCATCTAAGAACCAGCTGGGCACAGTGGCTCATGCCTGTAATCCCAGCACTTTGGGAGGCCGAGGCGGGTAGATCACCTGAGGTCAGGAGTTTGAGACCAGCCTGGCCAACATAGTGAAACCCCATCTCTACTAAAAATACAAAAAATTAGCTGGGCATGGTGGTGGGCACCTGTTATCCCAGCTACTAGGGAGACTGAGGTGGGAGAATCACTTGAACCTAGGAGGCGGAGGTTGCAGTGAGCCGAGATCATGCCATTGCACTCCAGCCTAGACAACAAGAGCAAAACTCCGTCTCAGAAAAAAAAAAAAAGAAATCATCCAAGAACCCTGGGACAATTTCAAAAGGTATACATGCCGTTGCACTCCAGCTTAGACAACAAGAGCAAAACTCCGTCTCAGAAAAAAAAAAAAAAGAAATCATCCAAGAACCCTGGGACAATTTCAAAAGGTATAATGTGCATGTACGGGGAATACCTGAAGAAGAAAAAGAAGGAAATGGAAGAAGTACTTGAAGTATTAATGGCCAAGAAATTTCCAGAATTCATGACAAAGGCACAAAACCACAGACCCAGGAAGCTTAGAGAACAACAAGCAGGGTAAATACCAGAATATATATGCCTAGACCTATCCTGTTCAAACTTCAGAAGATCAAAGACAAAGAGAAAATCTCTTAAGAAGCCAAAGCAGGAAATAAAACACCTTACCTATAGAGAGGAACAAGGATAAAAGTTCCAGTGGACTTCTTATCAGAAACCATACAAACAAGAAAAGAGTGAAATGATATTTTAAAGTGTTGAATGAAAAAACCCACCAACTAAACCACATTTTATATCCAACAAAATTATCCTTCAAAAGGAAAGGGAAGAAACAAAAGAGAAATGCTTTCTCTTTTGTTTTGTGAGAGTCTGTGGGACTGTCACAAAAAATCCAAACAAAAAAATTGAATTTATCACTAGCAGATCTGCCCTGTAAGAAATGTTAAGTTGTTCTTTATGTATGTATGTGTGTGTGTGTGTATATATTACATATTTTAATTTTATATAATTTATATGTGTAATATATATATATAATATGTAATATATATATCAGAAACCTGGATCCACATAAAGAAAGGAAGAGCATCAAAGAAGGAATAAATGAAGATAAAATGAAATATTTTATATTTCTTATTTTCTTATTCCTTATTATTTTTCTTATTCCTTATTCTTGTAATAGTAACAGTGTATAAGTGATTACAGCATATAGATAAGTGAGTGGCAGCAATGTAATAAGGCACAGGAGGGAGGACATAGGAGTACTCTGATACAAGTTTTATGCACTACACACAAAGTGATAGAGTGTAATTTGAAGGTGGACTTAGATTAGTTATTAATTTATGTCACAAACTCCAGGGAAACCACTAAACATGTCCAGGTTTCAATTGAAAAATCACTAGAGCTCTCAAACCCAGTGAGAAAAGACAGTCATCAGTGCCAGCAATAGCAGAACACAGATGTGAGAATTCACTGACAAGGATTTTAGAGCAACCATCATAAAAATACTTCACAAGGTCAGGAGATCAAGACTATCCTGGCTAACATGGTGAAACCCGGTCTCTACTAAAAATACCAAAAAAAAACACAAAAAAACAAAAAAACAGCTGGGCGTGGAGGCACGTGCCTGGAGTTCCAGCTACTCTGGAGGCTGAGGCAGGAGAATTGCTTGAACTTGGAAGGCGGAGGTTGCAGTAAGCCAAGATCACGCCACTACACTCCGGCCTGGGCGACAGAGCAAGACTCCGTCTCAAAAAAAAAAAAAAAAAAAAAACCACTTCAGTGAGCAACTACAAATACCCCTGAGTAAATGTTAGAAAGTTTCAGCAAAGAAATAGAAGATGTGTAGAAAAACCAAATCAAGGCCAGGCACGGTGACTCATGCCTGTAATCCCACAACTTTGAGAAGCCGAGGCGGGCGGATCATGAGGTCAGGAAATCGAGACCATCCTGGTTAACATGGTGAAACTCCATCTCTGCTAAATATACAAAAAATTAGGCGGGCATGATGGCAGGCTCCTCTAGTCCCCAGCTACTCGGGAGGCTGAGGCAGGAGAATGGCATGAACCCCGGGAAGTGGAGCTTGCAGTGAGCCGAGAGCGCGCCATTGCACTCCAGCCTGGGCGACAGAGTGAGACTCCATCTCAAAAAAAAAAAAAAAAGAAAGAAAAGAAAAACCAAATTGAGATTTTAGAGTAAAAATAGACCGGGCTCAGTGGCTCACACCTTTAATCTCAGCACTTTGGGAGGCCAAAGCAGGTGGATTACATGAGGTCAGGAGTTCAAGACCAGCCTGGCCAACATGGCGAAACCCCGTCTCTACTAAAAATACAAAAATCAGCCAGGCATGGTGCAGGCGCTTGTAAAATCCCAGCTACTTGGGAGGTTGAGGCGGGAGAATCACTTGAACCTGGGTGGTAGAGGCTGCAGTGAGCCGAGATTGCACCATTGCACTCTAGCCTGGGAGACAAGAGCGAAACTCCATCTCAAAAATAAATAAATAAATAAATAAATAAATAACAGATTAGTCAAAGTTAAAAACTCAGTGAATGGGCTCAATGGCAAAACGGAAATGAGAGAATAAAGAATCAATGAACTTGAAGATAGAACAATAGAAATCATCCATCTGAACAACAGAAAATAGACTGAAAAGAAAAACTGAAAGGAACCTCAGAGAGCTGTGGGACTCTCACAAAAAGCCAAATATTCATATTATTGGAGTACCAGAAGAAGAGGAGAACGAGGATGGGACTTAAAAAATGAAGAAATAAAGGTTGAAATTCCCCCAAATTTGGCAGAAGAAAACCCCCACAAAACTATGGATCTAGAAAATCAAGAAGCTGAGTGAACCGTAAACAGGATTAAACCCCAAAATACCCACACCAATAAATACCAAAGTCAAATTGTTGAAAACTACAGACAAAAAATCTTTTTTTAAAAAAATGGGGTCTCACTCTGTCACCCAGGCTGGAGTGCAGTGGCTCAATCTTGACTCACTGCAACCTCCGCCTCCTGGGTTCAAGCAATTCTCATGCCTCAGCCTCTTAGCCTCTTAAGTAGCTGGGACTACAGGTGTGCGCCACCATGCCTGGCTCATTTTTGTATCTTTTGTAGAGACGGGGTTTTGCCATGTTGTCCAGGTTGGTCTTGAACTCCTGACCTCAAATGATGCGCCTGCCTTGGCCTCTCAAAGTGCTGAGATTACAGGCATGTGCCACCACGCTTAGCCCAAACAAAAAGTTTTGAAAACAACCAGAAAGAAATGACACCTTACCCATAGGGGGAAGACAATTTTTTTTTTTTTTTTTTGAGACGGAGTTTTGCTCTTGTCACCCAGACTAGAGTGCAGTGGCGTGATCTCGGCTCACTGCAACGTCTGCCTCCCGGGTTCAAGCTATTCTCCTGCCTCAGCCTCCCAAATAGTTGGGATTACAGGCGCCCACCACCACGTGGCTGATTTTTGTATTTTTAGTAGAGACGGGGTTTCACTATGTTGGCCAGGCTGGTCTCGAACTCCTGACCTCAGGTAATCCACCCGCCTTGGCCTCCCAAAGTAATAGGATTACAGGTGTGAGCCACCATGCCCGGCCGACAATTTTTTGTGTGAAAGTTGTATTTCTTTCTCATCAGAAACCATGAAGGCTAGAAGGAAGTGACACTTATATTTCAAATGCTGAAAGAGAAGAATTGTCAACCTAGAAATCTGTATCTAATAAAAATATCCTTCTAGAATTAAGGGAAAATCAAGACATTCACAGATGAAGGAAAACTACAAGAATTGGTTGCTGGAAGACCTACCTAAAAGAATAACTTAAAGAAATTTGGTCTAAACAGAGAGGAAATGGTAAAAGAAGGAATCTTGGAACATCAGGAAGGGAAGAGAACATAATGATCAAGGCAATGTACCACTGAATTGTATACTTTAAAATGGTTTTATCTTAAAAGTTGCAAAAAAATAAAAATAAAAAACCACCCAGTGCATATCCACATTATAGATTGTATTATACAAGCAGTTTCTGCTCTCAGGTCTGTATCACTCCAAAGCCAAAGAGTTTTCACTCATTATTTCAGTAATCCTTGTTGAATGTCTGGTAAATGTCAGTCACTGTGCTAGATGAAGGGATAGTCATGATCTTTGCCTTCGAGGATCCCATGGACTTGAAAACTCCAGGGAAAGCCAGCTGGGAAGTGTTTGGACCCAAACACATTGCTTCCTTTTTCCTTCTGAGTCGTGAATTCCTGATCATCCTGGGCTGACTGAAAGCCAGCTAGGAAATGTTTGGAGCAATAATTTAGATGTCCAACACCAAATGCTGGTGAGGATTTGGAACAACAGGAACTCTTATTTATTGCCGGTGGGAATGCAAAAAGGTACAGCCACTTTGGAAGACAGTTTGGCATTTCCTTACAAAACTGAATACAGTCTTGCCATAAGATCCAGCAATTTCGCTCCTTGGTATTTACCCAAAGAATTAAAAACTTATGTCTACACAAAAACCTGCATATGGATATTTACAACTACCAAAACTTAGAAGCAACCAAGATGTCTTTCAGTAAGTGAATGGATGCTATTCAGCGATAAAAAGAAAAGAGCTGTCAAGCCACAGAAAGACATGGAAGCACCAAGATTCTGATGTCTGTACTGAGTGGACAAAGAAACTATTCATTTAGAGAGGGAACACTGAGGAGAGTCAGATTGGATGTGTTTGAAGTTCACTTTAGATAGTGAATTTGAAATGACTGTGAGACACCCGAATAGAGCTGAGGCGGCAGTGGTTAGATACATAAGTCTAGGGTCGCGAGGTTAGTCTTGTCTGAAAGTAAACATTTGAGCATTCCCTTGGTATGAAGGGGGTAATTAAAACCAAGGCTGTAGATAGGATTATCTGGATATATATTGTTATTTATTTATTTCAAAATCTTCCTTTAAATACAAGGATAGGTACCTTTATGCCAGACATCCAATGACGCTATCTTGAGGTTCTTGTTTTTTTATAGTCTTCCAGGAAAGCTCACAATTGATTCAGCCTGACTTAAAATGTTTTTAAGAGTCGTGCTCTATGACACCAAGGTTTAGACTCTTAACCAGTTACTTATTTTAACTGCTTAAGAAAATCCAAAGTTCTTTTCTGAGAAAAATGTTGACTCTGTATAGATCCCATTCTACTGGCCAACACCTGTGCTGGTGTGTTGATCTTCTGACTGAAATAGACTTCAGATTCATGTACTCAAGTGTACACAACTGGAAGAGAACTGTGCCCTTTCAAATCTGGGGTTTAAACCATATGACTTTAACTCAATGCATAGCACAAACACTTGGCACCTTAAAAAAAAAAAAAAAACCTTTAATAAGGGAAAATTTGGAGATCCAAGGAACATGTTTTAATTGAGGAAATACATTATCAGCCAGCAATTAGAAATACCTCCTTAAGTTTTCATTCATTGTCATGGCAATATTGATCATATTCACTATTAGTGAATTTTTTTATAGGTTAGTTAGAATAAGTCCTTATTTCCAATCTGTAACTTGGATTCACAATATTACAGAAAAATGCCATGAATTCTAGTGTTGTTGTCTTAAACAATTGAGTAAAATAGAAGGAATGAATATTTGTGTTGTATTTAGCTATTTTTGTATATTGTACTTATTAATGTTCCTTTAGCTCAGTGGTAGTATTTTTGCATTTTATACCTATTATTCTAGGAACCCTCATGAGATGTTGGATTTTCAGAAGAGGAAAGGACATCTATTTTATCTCTGTATCAATGGACATCTTAACAGGGAAGAAGAATAAAAATGTGAAAACCTAGAAGAACTTATTTTCTCTTCCTCAGGGGCTATGTACAGAGATGAAATACAAATGGAGGTGGGGATGTGGATAGCACCCTCCTCTCCTGAATTTGGAGCTGCCCCACACCTCTGCCTGTCATGTCAGCCAGGGTCTTCATGGTGAAAACTCTGGACTGAGTATTGACAGTCAAAACCCAAACACCTTGCTTCCTTTATCCTTCTGAGTCATGTATCCCTTAGCATCCCTGGGCTGACTGAGTATCCAACAGCACCCTCACGGTATAGCCAAAGTTTAAACCACACATACACACACACACACACGCACACGCACCAGAAGATACCTTTGGAAAAACAGTTAAAGATCATCTTTCCCCCTATGTCTTTAAAAAATAATAAATCAGTTTTGTAGAAGAAAATTTATTTCTGGCCAGGCGCAGTGGCTCACGCCTGTAATCTCAGCACTTTGGGAGGCCAAGGCAGGCAGATCACATGAGGTCAGGAGTTCGAGACCAGCCCGGCCAACATGGCAAAACCCTGTCTCTACTAAAAATACAACAACAACAAAAAAATTAGCTGGGTGTGATGGCACGTGCCTGTAGTCCCAGCTGCTGGGGAGGCTGAGGCAGGAGAATCACTTGAACCCGGGAGGTGGAGGTTGCAGTGATCTCAGATTATGCCACTGCACTCCATCCTAGGCGACAGAGTAAGACTGTGTCTCAAAAACAAAAGAAAATTTATTTCCATTAACTCTATGCTTTTTGTTTATCTACTAGTACATGCGTAAGTTATTGCCCCTTTTTTATTTTTATTTTTTTCTGACATCCAGGTAGCCCAGTGCGTCTCACCAAAGGGACCTCTTGCTTGTTCAAGAACATACTTTTTTGGAGCTACTCATGTTCCTTACTTAGGTAAGTCCCTGTAAGTTGTCATCTCATCAGCTTATCTAATGAATAGTCTCTCCTATGAATTAAAAGTTGTCACAAAATTCACTGCTTTGCTTGGAAGCTCATGATACCCAATTTGTGGGCCTCCAGCTCCCTCTCTGATTACTTCTGGATAGTTGATGTGTCTAACACATTTCTCACAGAATGTGTTTCAAGAGGAGGATGATTGGTGCAGCCTACATTAAGTCTAACCATGAGTATAACCTTTTGCTAGGTGTCACAGGGGAGGCCAAGATGAGTAAGACCTAGTTTAAGCTAGCAGGAGGTAGAGACCAGACATGGTGGCTCACGCCTGTAATCCCAGCACTTTGGGAGGCACAGGCAGGCAGATCACTTGAGGTCAGAAGTTTGAGACCAGCCTGGTCAACACGGCGAAACCCCATCTCTACTAAAAATACAAAAATTAGCCAGGCGTGGTGGCACACACCTGTAGTCCCAGCTAATCAGGAGGCTGAGGCACCATAATCGCTTGAACCTGAGAGGTGGAGGTTACAGTGAGCCAGGATTGAGCCACTGCACTCCAGCCTGGGCAGCACAGTGAGATTCTGTCTTAACAACAACAACAAAAAAGCAGGAGGTGGGCCGGGTGCGGTGGCTCACGCCTGTAATCCCAGCACTTTGGGAGGCCGAGGTGGGTGGATCACGAGGTCAGGAGATCGAGACCATCCTAGCTAACACAGTGAAACCCCGTCTCTACTAAAAAATACAAAAAAATTAGCCAGGCGTGGTGGTGGTCACCTGTAGTCCCAGCTACTTGGGAGGCTGAGGCAGGAGAATGGTGTGAACCCGGGAGGTGGAGCTTGCAGTGAGCTGAGATTATGGCACTGCACTCCAGCCTGGGCAACAGAGTGAGACTCCGTCTCAAAAAAAAAAAAAAAAAGGCAGGAGGTAGGGTCCGCAGTGGGAATTTAGATGACTCAGCCAGGTGCCCACTCAACTGTTCTTGTGAGGAAAATGAGAAAAGGCCGTAATAAAAGAGTGCTTAGGAGCTAAGAGCATGCTGTGGGGCCATCCAGAAAGGGTGGGCTGGCTGGGGCTGCCCTGCTTACTAGGGTAACCAGAAGTTGCAGGTATCCAAAGTCACATGGAAAAGAACCTCTGGAATGAATGCAGGTCTCAGCATTGCTACACAGAGGAGAATACATCAGGAACCATATTTTATTCTGGATGATGTTAAATAAGCCAGGAAACTCTGGAAAGAAGCATAACTTGGGTCAGGTTATTAAGGAGATAAAGCAAGAGGTAGAACTGAACCTGTTTACTGATGCCTCGAAGTTTAAAAAATTAAAAATAAAAACAAAAACCTTCCAGAACCTAAGATTCCGCATATCTCTGGTATTTAGTGATGTTGCTGAGTGGGTTGTAAAAGTGGGAAATGCAGGTGAAGATCCAGAAGGCTATTGGGAGTGGCCAGGTTCCACTGTTGTTGGTATTTGTACTGCGTTTAACTTAAAAGAAAAAAATAGTCTGGGCGTGGTGGCTCGCACCTGTAATCCTAGCATTTTGGGAGGCCGAGGTGGGTGGATCACCTGAGGTCAGGAGTTCAAGACCAGCCTGGCCAACATGGCGAAACCCCATCTCTACTGAAAATACAAAAATTAGTGGGGCATGGTGGCGTGCACCTATAATCCCAGCTACTCAGGAGGCTGAGGCAGGAGAATTGCCTGAACCCGGGAGACAGAGGTTGCAGTGAGCCGAGATTACACCACTATACTCCAGTCTGGGTGACAGAGCTAAACTGTGTCTCAAAAAAAAAAAAAGAAAAGAAAAAGAAATGTTGTTCTTGACAATGTCTTCCAGGTAAATTAAGCATTTCTAGCTTCCTTGTTAAGTGTTTGCATATCCTGTGCTCTTGTCACATTCTTAGTGGGCCTCTTTCACAGGTGGTGACAGCAAGCTGCCCAAGAAAACTGAACAAATGTAAGTCTTCATATTTTATTTTTTCTTTCTCAAAGTCGAGTTACTCAGTTGTGACTATTCTGTGTACTTCATTTTGAGATCAACAGTGATTAAGACATCTGCTTTTGCTGGGTGTGGTGGCATGCACTGTAATCCCAACATTTTGGGAAGCTGAGGTGGGAGGATCACCTGAGACCGGGAATTCGAGACAAGCCTGGGCAACGTAAGCAGACTCTGTCTCTGCAGAAAATAAAAAATTAGCCAGGCATGGTGGTGCACACCTGTGGTCCCAGCTACTCGGGAGGCTAAGTTGGGAGGATCACTTAAGCCTGGGAGGTCGAGATTTCAGTGAGCTATGATTGATTGCACCACTGCACTCTTGGCAACAGAGGGATACTGTGTAAAAAAAAAAAAAGACATCTGGTTTATGGCGTGAACATTACTGTGTTGTTTCCCAAGTTTCTCTCAGCTTCGTATTCAGGCCAGAGAACCCTGCCAGCTTTGCCATCTGCTCTTCTCTCTAGACCTCAGAGACTTTCTACCTGCACACCCATGCATTTATATTATGTAACTCCCCTTGATATGTTTTCTACATAATGCATTTTTAAGTTAAGGGCTTTTCTAAGAATAAACCATCCTGAAATCCATTGGGAGAATCTTGTGAAACCCCAACTGGTCTGAAGAGTGTTTTTCTCTGGATTTGACACTTAAGCCTGTGGAACATAGTGAGAGGGTGTGAACACTGGCTGTGCAACCTGAGAAAGGGCCTACCTAGTGTTGACTTCTCTTCTTTCACATACAGCAGGAAACCAGACAGAAAATAAACTCATTAGTGCTGAAACTATTAAATTCAAAAAAGCAATATGGATATAATGGAATTTTATTATTACCTAATTAAATACTGCAGCTTAACTTGGTAGGGTCTAGATCAGCAGCACTTCCCTATGGCCAGCAGTGAAAGGCTACAAAAGATCATCTAAGGATCTCTTTAAAATATAGGTTCTCCAGGACCAATCCCAAGATTACAATCAGAATTACTAGGGCAGGGCCCACAAAGTTGTACTGGGAGAAATATAATAGAAGAAATATAATCATACTACAGAAAATATGAAATTAGAGAAAAATTAAGATCAGCTATAATTCCTCCTGTCTGGCACTACCCATTAGTATCTTATTTTATATATTTCTGGGACTGAGCGCAGTGGCTCATCTGAAATCCCAGGACTGTAGGGGGCCGAGGTGGGCAGATGGCTTGAGCCCAGGAATTCGAGACTAGCCTGGGAAATCTTATGGAACTCTGTCTCTACAAAAATTAGCTGGACATAGTGGCACACGCCTGTATTCCCAGCTACTTGGGAGACTGAGGTGGGAGGATCATCTGAGCCTGGGGAGGTCAAGGTTGCAGTGAGGTGAGATCACGCCACTACACTGCAGCCTGGGTGACAGAGTGAGTCCCTGTCTCAAAAATGTGTGTGTGTGGCCAGGCGCAGTGGCTCACACCTGTAATCCCAGCACTTTGGGAGCCCTAGGCGGGTGGATCACATGAGGTCAGGAGTTCGAGACCAGCCTGGCCAACATGGCAAAACCCCATCTCTACTAAAAATACAAAAATTAGCCAGGTGTAGTGGCATATGCCTGTAATCCCAGCTACTCAGGAGGCTGAGGCAGGAGAATTGCTTGAACCCGGGATACAGAAGTTGCAGTGAGCCAAGATAGTGCCACTGCACTCTAGCCTGGGCGAGAGAGCAAGACTCTGTCTCAAAAAAAAGAAAATGTGTACGTGTACGTGTATATATGTGTATGTATATGTATGTATCTTTCTGGGCTTTTAAAAAAATTATTAAGCTGTAGTCATATGTGTATATAGTTCTTTTGTGGGTTTCCTTTCCTTAGCAACAAGTTAACCATTTCCTCAAGTGTTGGTGGGTGTTGTAGTCTTACCTTGTGCCTGCTTGTACTGCTGTGCCAGCGCTGCTTAGCCACTGTTCTGGATACTTATGCTAGACCCTTAAACATTTTGCCTAAACCAAATCCATTGATGCCCCATGTCAGGGACTGGTATTGAGTGATAACCGGGTGCACATTGGAAGATTTGCCAAATCACAGATCCAATGGAACACGTGGATTCAAGTGAAAGTGACAACAGAGGCCAGGTGCAGTGGCTTATGCCTGTAATCCCAGCACTTTGGGAGGCCAAGGCGGGTGGATCACGAGGTCAGGATTTCGAAACCAGCCTGGCCAAGGTGGTCAAACCCCACCTCTACTAAAAATACAAAAATTAGCCAGGCACCGTGGCAGGAGCCTATAATCCCAGCTACTCGGGAGGCTGAGGCAGGAAAATCGCTTGAACCCGGGAGGCGGAGGTTGCAGTGAGCTGAGATCGCACCACTGTACTGTAGCCTGGGTGACAGAGCAAGACTCCATCTCAAAAAAGAAACAAAAAAGTGACAACAGGCCGGACGCGGTGGCTCAAGCCTGTAATCCCAGCACTTTGGGAGGCCGAGACGGGTGGATCACGAGGTCAGGAGATCGAGACTATCCTGGGGGAACACAGTGAAACCCCGTCTCTGTTTAAAAAAATACAAAAAACTAGCTGGGCGAGGTGGCAGGCGCCTGTAGTCCCAGCTACTCAGGAGGCTGAGGCAGGAGAATGGCGTGAACCCAGGAGGCGGAGCTTGCAGTGAGCTGAGATCCGGCCACTGCACCCCAGCCTGGGTAGAGCGAGACTCCCTCTCAAAAAAAAAAAAAAAAAAAAAAGTGACAACAGAGCCATGCAGGCTTTTTAATTTTATGGGTCAGCAGTCATGTAGCTTGTGTATTGAGCTCCTGTGTAAGGATCAGTATAGGAGAAGACCAAGCAAGGGAAAGGCCTGACCAACGTTGGTACTGAGTGATGTTTGAATCAGCTGAGGAGAGGAATATCTTTACATGTCTTTGGGTTTGGCATTTTTAAAACTGCACCCTAGGGTCAAAGTGTAGAGGATTCTGGTCTCACCTGGAAGGCACCAAGCTCATTCACATCTGTCTGCTAGGCCCCTTCCAGGGTATACCCTCTGCCCTGCCCTGGCCTGGCCAGAAGTCTTCAGGATATATTGGTACTCGAAGCTGTCATTTTGTTTCATGAGCTCTCCCTGTTCTTTTTTCTTCAACTCAACCCTAACCTCTTACCTACATTGTGGAGGTGTGGTGCAGGAGCCAAGAAGGAAATTGAAGGAGATGGCAATGTGATGTGGCACAGTGGAAAAGCACCAGGCTGAGAGCAGATCTAAGTTTGGGTCAGCCTTGAATTTTCTGTGACTTAATAGACAACTTATTCTACTTCCAGAGGCCCTTACTGCTTATTCTATAAGATGAGAGGATTATACCAATCATTTCTGTATTTTTTCCCACTTTTGAACTCCTATCACCTTCCTTTACCTGTTAAAATATTCTTATGGGCTTAAAAATACACATATTTTTAGGTGAGACCTTGTCAGTTCCTTGCCAGGTACCTCTCCTGGCCTTTCAGGGCCCCTTGGATGAGCACTTAAAAATAGACATATTTTTAGGTGAGACCTAGTTATTTCCTTGCCAGGTGCCTCTCTTGGCCTTTCAGGGCCCCTCGGATGAGCCCCTTCTCTTCATAAGTGTCCTAAGAAGAGCCTGCACCTCCTTCCTCCAAGGCAGTGATTCTCAACCAAGGAAAATTCTATTGTACCTCCCTCCCCCATCTTTCCCCACTCCCAGGAACATTTGTCAGGGTCTGGAGAAATTTTTGATTATCACAACTGGAATGCTACCAAACATCTAGTGGGTAGGGATGCTGGTTAGCAGCCAGGGGTGCTGCTGAACATCCTACAATGCACAGGACAAACCCCACAACAAGGAATTATCCAGTCGTAAATGCCAAGGTGGAAAAACCACCTTAGGTGGTTCCCTAAATGAACCAGACTGGTTTTTCTAGAGACCTTCGTGGCAGTCCAGTCTGGCAGAGAAAAACCCAGGCCCTCCTCAGTCTGGTCATCTCTCTTCCACCCTGAGGTCTCCTACCCAGAGGTTCCAGTAATAGACCAGCATTCAGCAGGTCTAGTGAAAAGACGATATGAAACTACAGTGTGGTTGGTCCCTGGAAAAGCAGCAAGTGGGTATGATAACACTGAAGGGATTCCTGGTCTGTAGGTAGCTGCTCCTGCACATAGAGGAGTCAAGGAGTCTACGCAGTTTTATTCTGTTTGATTACAAACAGGGAGGGGCAGTCTAGCAGAATTCAGAGGAGCCAACTTTCCTTAAGGTGATAACGAAAGCAAAGTATAAGTCAAACCAGGCATATGATTTTTTTTTTTTTTTTTTTTTTAAGCAGGGTCCCACTCTGTCACCCAGGCTGGAATGCAGTGACACAATCTTGGCTCACTATAACCTCTTCTGCCTCCCAGGTTCAAGTGATCCTCCAGCCTTAGACTCCCAAATAGCTGAGACTACAGGCACATACCACCACGCCTGGATAATTTTATTTTTATTTATTTTTATTTTTTGTTGAGATGGAGTTTTGCCGTATTGCCCAGGGTGGTCTCAAATTCCTGGGCTCAAGCGATCTGCCCATCTCAGCCTCCCAAAGTGCTGGGATTACAAGCCTGAACGACTACTCCCGGCCCAGGCATGTGACTTTTAAAAGGTTTAGAAATCAGTGGGTTATATTTTTGCCTTTTTCCATTCTGTTTAAAAATCAGTTTCTTAGGAGTTGTCATTTGTGTGCATGCATCTTTTGACAAAAACCTCATGATGCTGTAATGTTAACCATTATTTTTTGTTTTTGAAGTAGGCTGTTGTCCCAGATATATGCTGCTGTTATTGAGGCTGTTGTGGCTGGCATTGCATGTTATGCTAAAACTTCCAGTCTAACAAAGGTAATTTAAATACCATGTTTCTCTTCCAGTAGTTATTATTTTAATGTAAAACATTCTATCCATGTGTTTCTTCTTTGGACACCTTGTAGTACTCACTTTTGTGCGTGCTTGGGCCTCTTTGACACCAGGCAGAGCGAAGCCTTGAGAGCACTGAGCTTCTGCTGCCTGTGACTGTGCTGCTGTTGTCTTGTAGATGACAACTAATCGGTGCTTCTTTGTAGACATCTGGTTGTGTTAAGGAAAAATCATTCTGTAGCACATTGTTTTGTTGAATAGCTTAAACAAAAGGCTTTTAAAAACTAAAACTAAAACAAAAACAAAAAAAACTATAGATTATTCTACTGTGAATTCTAATAAAGTTCGGTAAGTTTGATTTCCTATAACTCAGTGTTTAATAAAAACAGCTAAAGATTAGAAAATCTGACTTGCTTTTCCTAGACAAGCACATGTGTTCCCGTTCTCTGACCATTATCTTCCTTGCTGTTTTGCGGTTAACCTGCCCTGAGTTGGATTCCTATATCTGACCCAGTAAGGAGATGAGAAGAGTCAGCTTGATGCCTCCCAAATGCCAATAGGACCTTTTCTGAAGGAAGCCATTTGACATTGGAAAGGTTGTGTATGATGTAGATATCAGAGAGACTGTAGCTGTAGTCACCAGCTCCTTGCCATCTCCCCTCCTCACTGAACTTGTATCCCTAGTACTGACTCCGGATTTCTCCGCCCTTTAACCACTACATGCAGAAGGTTTATCCAAAGCAGTGGGGTGTCCTTCAATATCAGTTCTCACATCTTTGTTTTTTAACTGATCTTTTGTAACTCTTGCTATTTGGATATTCTTAGCATCTGGCTAAAACTCTGAGGGCAGAGGTTCCTTCCTCTTCCTGCCGGGGAAGAGGGGAGGAGAAAGCACTTTTACAGACCTCTCATTCCGCTGCTGTCATCACAGCTGGTCACTTCTCTGGATCCAGCACGTCAGGTTCCAGTGCACACCTGCCTGAATGCAGTTTTGTCCTGTGAACCTAGCCTGGAGAAAGCAGGCCCTTGTTTCCCTTAACATGATGCTTTCACTTTATTCATGCCTTCCAAGTAGTCACATAGATGGGAAGGGCACACTGGGGCATAGTGTGATCCTGGACAAGTGTTAGGAGGGCCCTTCCATCAGTGATATGTGTACTTTCTCCTGCTGTGAAAGCTAATTGTCCCTGTCTTGTTGTTATTTTACAGGCCAAGGAGGTAGCAGAGCAGACTCTGGGATCTGGGTTAGATTCCTTTGAGTTGATTCCGTTTAAGGCAGCCCTGCGGTAAGCAATGGCTGATATTTTTTATAAGGAATTTTTTTTCTTTGTTTTTGAAAGCTTCTTTTTTCCCTTATAACTCAGATTTCATCTCTGCTTTGAGAAATGTTTCAGTAAAATAATGGGATATATGGAGGAGAGTCATTCATGATTCAGCCTTTACTTAGAAGCCAAAGAGCCAAAGATGCAGGAACTATTTGAGAAAGTCACACACATGTTCTGAGGTTAGAATGCAAGGCAGATTAACACCAGCAGCACAAGAGACTTGACAAGCCTGGGTTCCAAGGCTAGAAAGGCAAAGCTGGGGACCTGAGTGGTGAGGTTTTTAGGGGCAGGGGGCCCTGGGCACAGGAAGATAGTCACTGCTTAGAAGAAACTTGCACTGGGCCTCATCTGTCTCTTGAATGACAGAAATCCTGAGCCCACCATGTCTTGGGGTCTGCATGGTCTGAGAATCTGGTGATTTTTCCATCACATCTCCCAGCATGTCACGGTGTATCTCTTTGTAGTCTTTATCCATAGCTAAATCTTCATGAACCCAGTCCACTTAACCCACTGTTTTATGTGAGGACCATTGTGTGTACTTTTATACAAAGGATACAAAAGGCACCAATACTGGGAAATTTATTTAAGAATACTTCTAGGATATGTCCTGTGATGCCTCAGGTCTATGTCCCACATTTTCTTACATCTACAGTCCTGGGTAATAAGTTGGAGTATTTGAAAGATTCGTCAATTAATTGTTCTAACAAGAAGAATTCTATTTCTGCAGCCCCACGAGTGGAAGAAAGCCAGAACTCTGTGGTGCAGGGCTTTAGACTTGCTTCAGGTCTTCTCTCCCCTGGGTCTTCTGGATCTTGCTGTCCTGGCCATGAAAGGGGAACGATAAAGGAAGTCTGTTCCCTTAAGACCTTGTGCTGGCCTTTACTATCTGTTTCTGGCCAACCTGAATTTGAGAACGCTCCTTCAGTCTGCATCTGTGTGACCTTGGGCAAGATAGGGAACTGTCTGTTTCTGCTTCTTCAACTACCCACCTTGTAAAGCAATTGGGCACATAGACGTTAGCTGCTGTCACAGTGGGGTATTCTCTCTTACCATCAATATGGCTAGCATAGTCATTCTACTCCTTCTTTACTTGGGCCCTTGCCTAGGCCACTCAGCTTCCCCAGAGCAGGCCCCCTCTAAGTCCCAAGACCTCCTAGGCCTAGGTGTCTGCCCTAGTTGGAGAAAGGCACAAAGAGAAAACACCAGTCAATGGGAGAAGAGTCTCCCAGGCCAGTCTTCTACCTGGAGCCCCACCCCTTTCTCACCACAAAGATTACTTCACTGAGGGCGGGGCGCGATGGCTCACGCCTGTAATCCCAGCACTTTGGGAGGCCAAGACAGGTGATCACTTGAGGTCAGGAGTTCGAGACCATCCTGACCAACATGGCAAAACCCCGCCTTCACTAAAAATGCAAAAATTAGCCAGGCGTGGTTTTACACACCTGTAGTCCTAGCTACTGGGGAGGCTGAGGCAGGAGAATTGCTTGAACCCAGGAGGTAGAGGTTGCAGTGAGTTGAGATCACACCACTGCACTCCAGCCTGGGTGACAGAACGAGACTGTCTCAAAATATATATATATATATATATTACTTCAGTGAGGACCCTCGAACTGCTTCAGATTAGCAGATCTCTTTCTCCCAAGAGGGGAAGGAATGGGAGCCATGAATGCCGACAGGAATTAGTGTGTAGCTATCTAGTATTTGTTAATGCAAGAAATTACACTTACACAAGTTAGAGTAAGCCAAAAGGGTTTTCTAGTTATTTCTCGGCTCTGAAGGCCTCACCCTGCCCCTGACTCCACAGCATTTGACTGTGAGTTGCAGAGACATGGCCTCTGCTTGTGCTTAGAGCAGGGATGGAGGGTCACTCTCAGTCTGCAGTGAGCAGCAGTCCTCTCATGTCATTTTCTCCTGTTGTTGTCCAAGAGTCAAGACAGTCCTTAGGACTTGCACAGAGGCAGGGCTGTGATTAGAGTTAGACACTGGCCCCATACCTGCCGGTGGTGTAGGACCCTGGGGAAAGTATCTAAAATAGGGTAAATCTGGGTAAAGCAAGGATGACACACACCTCACTGTGTGGCCTTGAGAATCCCAAGCAGGTACCCTGCACAGGTGTCTGGGGAGCAGGAGCAGACTGATTTTTCTTTTGTTTTGTTTCTGGTCCACAGCTCCAAGATGGCTTTTCATATACATGCTGTGAATAATCAGGGAAGGTGCGTATATGATTGTGGTATAACCTTATATGGAGCAAGTTTTAGGAAGATAAAGATGGGGAAGGCTGCTGACATGAGTGGTTTTCTCATGCTTCCACACCTAGCAGTGACATCACTCCAGGGTTGGGGTTGGGCTGACTGCTGAGCTGAGCCCCTGTACCCTGAGTTCTTCCCACTGCAGAGCTGAGGGGCAGAGGTGGGGATGGACATACTCACTTTAGTGGCCCACATACCAATTCTACAAACATGCAACCCAGTGTTTTGAAAGGCCCTAAGAGCAATCCGAGTCTATGACTTGTCATTACCAAGTTGAAAAAAGCGAACACTGTGAATTTAAGTACACTTAAAAACTCTTTAACATAGTCTTCCATCTCTTTCCTCTTCTAGAATTGTACCGCTGGACAGTGAAGATAGCTTATCCTTTGTGAAGACGGTAAGCAGAGTTGTCATGGGTCAGCTGGCTGGGAATGGCCTGTAGAGGGACATCTGTAAGTTAGGAGGTGGGAGTGGGTGGGGGTCTTGGGCAGCCCACCCCACCTGAAGAAACTGATCTGTTCTCAGTCCTATCCGAGCCATAGCAGTGGTGAGCCTGTGCTTACTGAGGGTACCCAGGTAGCTGTGCCAGGCCCACCCACATCTATTCTCCCTTGCCTAGGCTTCCCCAGGGTCCAGAGTCTTAATTGAGGTGTTGGGAGGCACCTCTTTCTGGGTTATGAAGCCTTCCTATAGGTAGCTGAGATTGCTCTGACTTCGTGTCGAAATGTGAGTCCAGGACAAGCCTGCCTTGACTAACAGACTTAAGTTTTTCAGTGGCATCTTTGAGTTCCAAGACTTGCATTGATGTCCTTAATGGGAACCTAGAGTTGAAACCGGTCTTGACAGCATAGTTGAGACCCCGTGTCTAAAAAAAATTTTTTTTTAATTAGCCAGGTGTGGTGGCATGCATCTGTAGCCTGAGCTCCTCAGGAGGCTAAGGCAGGAGGATCACTTGAGTCCAGGAGTTTGAGACTGCAGTGAGCTGTGATTGCACCACTGCACTCGAGCCTGGGTGACAGAGTGAGATTTAGTCTCAGAAAACAAACAAAAACCGGGAACCTGGGAAAATTAACTACAGCCCTGTACCACAAAAGGACATCTTGGTCAACAGTGGACTGCAGATACAACAGTGGTCCCATAATATCATAACACTGTATTTTTACTCACCATTTCTATGTGTATATATGCCTAAATACACAAATATTACCATTGTGTTATAATTGCCTACAGTATTCAGTATAGTAACATGCTGTACAGCTTTGTAGCCTAGGAGCAGTAGACTACACCAGCTAGCCTAGGTGTATAGTAGGCTATACCATCTAGGTTTAAGTATACTCTTTAATGTTCACACAGTGATGAAATCAGCTAATGAGACATTTCTCAGAATGTATCCCTGTCATTAAGTGATACATGACTATAATTATTTAAATGACCAGTAATCAACAGGGACCTGTGTCTGCCATGAAGTAGAGTAGTCAGAGCAATGTTTTCCAACCTGTGTGCTGGGGGGATGGTTTGGAGATGCACTGAGCTAATGGTCCCTGGGGTGGGATGGCATGGCCTGGGGGAGCCAGAGTTTCTAGGCCAGTTGCTCTCAGCCACAGGCTGAGTCCTCCGTTTACCCCAGAACATCCTGATGTGAAGAAGATTGGCAAATGGTGCATGAGAGGGTGGTACATATCCAGCCAAGATTCTGTTTGTGGTGTGTGTTATATCTTGAGTCTGTTCTGTGACCACTGCCTGAGCCTTAGTTCCAAAAAGCTTTGGTCCCAGGGAACTGGGTGGGCAGCTGTGGATAATTTGGTACAAGCACATCCCCATCACCATCACCTGTGGAAAAGTAACTCGGAAGTTCCTGTCAGTAGTGTTAACCCATCTACAGAGAATAGTACAACAAGGGTAATTTTTTTAAGGTTGCAATTTATGTTTTTATAATGTTCCTGGTCCCCATCTGTCAACATTTTGTGTGGATGTTCTTTTAGAACTATTTCAGACTTTTTCGTGATATTAGTAAAACATTGGGAAATACTTTCTGATATTTAGGTGATCATACTTTATCTCCTTGTTGACTTTAAAGTCTGACTTCTCTCCTGGGACTCTTGCACGGTGCTTTGGAAGATGCTTTGCATAGTAGCAGGTGATTAGGAATCCAGTAAAATCATAGTCTTGCATCAAGTATGCACAGCTAATGAGATAGGAAATAAGAAGCAGCAAGTCGATGCTTTCTGTCTACATTCTGTCTTCTTATCCAGAGATGAAGTTCTATCTCCTCCCCAAAGCCTTCCCTGTTGATTTCTCCCTACAAGTATTCCTATAATCCTTGCAGTTGCAGTTTGTACTACACAAATTAAGGAATAATTCTATCCTAATGTGTCATATGATATCATAATGTGTCATATGATGACCTTTGTGTACGAATGCCATTGTCTCTCCAGCTATACATTAAGATTTCCTGAAGACAGGCACGATACCATATTTTTTCTTTCCCTGTGCCACATGGTGGGAAGTACATAACTAGTGTCCAACAAACGCTACATGTTATCTTTTCAGTATCCTCTTTTCCCTTCCTCAATATCAGTGACCAAATATGAACATGAAGGATCAGGAACCCACAGGATCTGTCCACCTGATTGGTCTGGGAACCAAAGACGTAGGATTGCTATTGTCACTTAAGAGGGACCATGTAGCTCAGGAGGGTTCTGTGTCTTCAGATGCTGGAAATCCTTTGAGACAGCTTTAGATAAACCTTCCAGTTGTCAAATCTGAAAAGAAAGTTAACTCAAATATAGAAGCCTACTTGTCTCTTTTATATATCCTATTATCATCATAATATGGAAAATTAAGGGCTTTGGCTTTAACTGTGGTTTTTTTCCTTTCAACTTTGTGCCCTCTTTTAAGTTTTTATTTGAAAATTCAGCAATCCATTCAAGAGGCTCAGGTCTTTTGTCTGTGTCCTAAGGGGTGGGACAGGGGTCCTACACTAGAACGATAATATGTGAAAGTGGACTTAGTCTCAGGAGATCTGCACCAGCACCCACCGCTCACCGCTATTCAGGGTAGGATGGGACAGGTCCTTGTGCTACTTATCCCATGTCCCTCATCAGATCTTCCTGGTCATCCAAGACTCTAGCTCTAGCTGACATCATTTTCTCTTTCTTCTGCTGACTTCTTCCCAGAATTGTTCCATTTTCACTAGTTTTTACCTGATAAATTAGGGCTTTCTTACTGGACATTGGGAGCTCTCTGAGTTGTTCTAATTTGGTTTCCGGGCTAGTGAAGCCTCTGCTTTTATTTATCTTGGCCGTAAAAGTTTGAATAGCTTTCTTGCTTTTTTTTTTTGAGACAGGGTCTTGCTCTGTTGCCCAGGCTGGAGTGCAGTGGCATGATCATAGATTACTGCAGCCTCAACCTCCTGGGCTCAAACAGTCCTCCTGCTTTAGCCTCCTGAATAACTGAGACCACAGGCAGATGCCACCATTCCTGGCTATTTCTTTCTTTCTTTCTTTTTTGAGACAGAGTCTTGCTCTGTTTCCCAGGCTGGAGTTTAGTGACGCAATCTCAGCTCACTGCAACCTGCACCTCCCAGGTTCAAGCAATTCTCCTGCCTCAGCCTCCCAAGTAGCTGGGATTATAGGCACACACGCCACCATGCCTGGCTAATTTTTTTTTGTATTTTAGTAGAGATGGGGTTTCACCATGTTGCCCAGGCTGGTCTCAAACTCCTGGGCTCAAGTGATCCACCCGCCTCACCTCCCAAAGTGTTGGGATTACAGGCATGATTAATCATGCCCAGCCTGATTTTTCTTTAGTAGAGTGGGGATCTCACTGTGTTGTCCAGCTTGATCTCAAACTCCTGGGTTCCTCGAACTCCCAAATTACTGGGATTACAGGCATGAGCCACTGTGCCTAGTCAGTATAAAGCAATTTGAGGGAATATATGGAAACAAAGATACTTTCCTTATAGCCCAAGTGTGTCTCTGATCAGGGAGCAATTTCAGGGAAGCCCGGGTGATCCTAAAGTCACCTCGCAGTTCAAAGATGTATTTAGGATAACTCCAGTTTTCCCTAGAAACTCTTCAGTACTCTTTTGCCATGTTCCTTTAGGCAGTATTTCGTGGTCTCGTTCTTATGGATTTCTCTCTGATGGTTTTGGGCTGGTAACTGATCGAACTGGTTTCTCATTTGATGCAGGCTTGTATGACCGTCTGTGACATTCCTGACTTGCTGGGAGGAAATGGTTGCTTAGGATCTGTGGTTTTCTCTGAATCGTTTTTGACTTCTCAAATCTTAGTTAAAGAAAATGGTAAGTATATGTGATCTTTAGAAAGCAAACCTTAAGCCTTTTTTTTTTTTTTTTTGGCAAAATAAGCTATAAACTAAGGCAAAAGACCAACAGTAAGCTGGTAAAAATATTAGAACTTACGATCACAGCACTGCACTCCAGCCTCAGCAACACAGCGAGACCCTGTCTCAAAAAAAAAAAAAAAGAGGAACATTAATGATGAACAAAGGGTGTACATCCTAATTTATGAAGAACTCTTACAAATTAATAAGAAAAGATAAGCTACCCAATAGTAAAATGAGCAAAAAAAATGAACAGGCACTTCACAGACATGGAAAACAAAAAAGAGAGGAGGACTATGTATAAATGAAGATATGTAACCTCACTAGGAGTCAAGAAGAAGCAACTTGAAGGCTGGGCACGGTGGCTCATGCCTTAATCCCAGTACTTTGGGAGCCCAAGGTGGGCGAATCACTTGAGGTCAGGAGTTTGAGACCAGCCTGGCCAGCATGGTGAAACCCCATCTCTACTAAAAATACAAAAATTAGCCGGACATAGTGGTGGGTGCTGGTAATCCCAGCTACTTGGGAGGCTGAGGTAGGAGAATTGCTTGAACCTGAGAGGTGGAGGTTGCAGTGAGCTGAGATCGCACCACTGCACTCCAGCCTCGGTGACAGAGTGAGACTCTGTCTCAAAAAAAAAAAAAATAGAAAAAACTGAAACAGTAATTAGGTATTATTTTTTTACCTGTTAAGTTGGCAAAATATTCTAAAGAATTACTATATTCTAAGGAATGAAAATATTCTAAAGAATGGTAGAATGAGCCTAATAATAATTCTCTTTGATCTTTAATATGTTTACCTGTACTATCTTGATAAGAAAATGTAATGGTAAAATGGACTAATTCCCAAAAGTTTTGTTTCTTGGTTTTTGGTTTGTTTTTTCTTTTTGAGACAGGGTCTTGCTCTGTCACCCAGGCTGGAGTATGGTGGCATGATCTCGGCTCACTGCAACCTCCACCTCTTGGGCTCAAGTGATTCTCCCACCTCAGCCTCCCAAGTAGCAGGGACCACAGATGCTCCGCCACGCCTGGCTAATTTTTCATATTTTTTGTAGAGACGGGGTTTTGCCATGTTGCCTGCAATCCCAACACTTTGGGAGGCCGGGGTTGGCAGGTCACCTGAGGTCAGGAGTTTGAGACCAGCCTGGCTAACATGACAAAATCCCGTCTCTACTAAAAATACAAAAATTAGCCCGGCATGGTGGCATGCACCTGTAATCCCAGCTATTTGGGAGGCTGAGTCAGGAGAGTTGCTTGAACCTGCTAGGCAGAAGTTGCAGTAAGCCGAGATGGCGCCTCTGTCTCAAAAAAAAAAAAGCCCTAACTCCTGAGAAGGGCATTTAGGGTCTGGGGCCTGTGAGGCAGGCTGAGGTGGTAGGGGAGTAACTGGCATGTGTGTGTTCTTCCTGCAGATGGCACTGTTACCACAGAAACCCGCTCCATAGTCCTGACTGCTGCTGTACCCAGATTCTGCTCCTGGCTGGTTAGTGTCATTCATCAGGTGGAAGTGGACCTATGTGTGGAGAAATCAGGGTGAACATTTGAGGAAGAGCCTCTTTGTTGGGCCCCTGGTGGGATGTCAGATCCTAAACTAACTGTTGTTCAGGAATGGAATTTTTTATCCCAGCCCTTTCTCTTTATACAAATGAACCTAATTTCGTTAACTCTCATAATCTTAGAAAAGTTTCAAAAGAAAGGAACAAAGTCATGTGGGTCACCATTAAATTGTGAAAGGAAGAAATTAACAGCCTCATTTTACAGGTGAGGAAACTGAGCTTATAAATTGAATGGCCCGGCCAAGGTCACACAGATCATGAGAAGTGAATCCCATGACTTGCTTGTCTGGTAGAGTGGTTGCTACAGAGTTTTTACTGTAACATCTCTCTACTTGTAGAAAAGTCCCATCTTCTGCAGTGGGAGGGACTTGGTCTGAAACTGGGGCCTTGGAACATAGGTGTGACAGTAATGAGTCTGCTAATGGGCTGAGTCCCTGCTTGAGAGTGCTCACATTCTGCTTCTACAGTTCCCACACAGACAGGGAAGACCAAGAGTTATCCTGTAATCTGAACGTGTTTCAATGAGAAGACATTCTCTGAAGATATTTTAATACATTCTCTTTGCTTCATCCCTAAAAACAGTTGTTTTTTTCTGAAGTGAAATGTAGGTGGAGACTAACACATCCCCTCTGCTTGTCATAAGCTCATTAGCTGGACCTCAGGTCCTAGTGAGAGAGCCCACCATGGCCTTGGGCTCTGAGCCCTGGTGACCAGCAGACATCTCAGGTGTGTCAGGGCCTGAGAGCACTGGACGTGGACATGGTGAAAGACTGCCCAGCCAGTGTCCTGGGAATATCTGAACACAGTGGGGAGACCTAGCGGGGTTTTCCCTTGAAGTAGTCGACTGAAAATCTGCATTCCTTTTGGACACAGGTAGAAGATAATGAAGTAAAATTGTCTGAGAAAACCCAGCAAGCAGTGAGGGTAAGCAGCCTTCTTATTCTCAGTGTTAACATCATATCAAAAGATAATGTAAGCAATTCATAAAGGTATTAAAATACTTCTTCTCACTACTAATCTAAAGGATTTGCACTGTGTTGTCTTCACTTCCTATTTGCATTCCTCCCCTTCCCAGCAGAGCTTTCGAAATCACCATTTATGGGGGATACAATTAGGGGGATTCTTTATTCCATGAGGGCCTTTTGGTGTTTTTTTTAAATCTCCTCGTAGTATTAAAAGCAGATCCCAGATTGGCCTAGACATGTAGAGCTGAGACATCAAGGCTTTAGGCCAAGGAGAAGCTGCCTCCGTTTTCACAAAGGAAATAAATCCACTGGAACATGAACCAGCATTGCAGGCTTTGATGCCTGGACTCAGAGAGAATCTTAATGTTCTTTTTCTCAGCACAAATCAAGGATGCCAGTAACCTGCCAAAGAGCCAGACAATGCCAAAGGCCATGGAATACATTGGGCATGTCTGAGCCTGACTCAGCTTTTGTAGATGGACGTATTTGGGCAGGACTTTTGATTCTGTGAATATTTATGCTATAAATCACCTGTTCTTTTTTGGGTTTTGTTTTTGTTGTTGTTTTTAAAGGGGGATGAGTCTTTCCTGGGCACTTTCCTAACAGGAGGGGAAGGAGCATATCTTTATTCCAGCAATCTACAGTCCTGGCCTGAAGAAGGTAAGGAGCTATGACTTTAATGTTCTTGGCCATGTCTGGGTCCCTCATTTGCAGATGGTAGCATGGGAGTTGTGATTAATAATACGTCTTCTATTTGAACATAATTGTGGTACAGAAATGTTTTCCTACAGCTTTTCTCTCTTGACCCACCCACTTTGTAGATGAGGAAATTTATGCTAGGAAGGGCTGATCACAGAACTGTACCTGTTCCTTTTGTTGCTGCCTGAGGTTAGTTAGCTCTCCGAATGGGCTAGGGCAGCAGCATTTCCAGAAATAGAATTTGTGGACCTAAACAGAATCTGGATTCATTTATCTTACTGTGTAACAAATTACCACAAATTTAGTAGCTTAAAACAACACCCTCTTATTATCTCACAGTTCTCCAGGTCACAGTCTCCAGCAGGCTTGGCTGGACCCAGATCTCTTGAGGTCAAAATCAAGGCATCAGGCAGACTAGACTCTTATTTAGAGCCTCTGGGGAAGAATCTTCTCCCAATCTCAGCCAGGATGTTGGTTCCTTTCGCTTGTAATACTGAGGTCCCCGTTTTGTTGCTGATTGTCAAACAGGGATCCTCTCAGCTCCTCCTCCCAGAAGTCCTTGCCGTTGTAAACCCCTCCATCTCAGCTATAAAGAACCTTCTTGTATTGAATCTCTCTCACACTTGGAGTCTCTCTAATTCTTCTTTGCTATCAGCATCTTAAGTTTTTGCCTATCCCAGTCCACCCTCTGGCCCCCATAATTCATGTCCCTCGTTACCTCCTACTGAGGGTCTCATCCCATTGTGGCTACAGGTCAAAGTCCTAAATCTCATGGGCTTAAATATCTGAAATCTCATGATCAAGATCATCTAAGTCCCATGTAAATGAGGCTTGGGAGAGTAATCTGTCTACAGCTCCTGACCATAGTTCCTCTTCGTGTCTGTGGACCTACAAAACTAAAGAGACAAGTCATCTGCCCGCAGCCCTCCCAACATACAAGGTGGGACTGGCATAGACTTCAGGTTCACAAAGAGGAAAAACAGAAGGTAAAAAGGAGTCACCAGCCCAAGGCAGCTTTGAAGTCCAGCTGGGCAGACTTCAGTTCCTTGATTAGGTTTCAAGGCCTGGGAATAATTCTGGCTCTCAGCTCTGCTTCAGGGCTCTTGGTTCTACCCTGTTTGCTCTTGGTTTGCTCTGGGCTCATGGCTCCACCCTTTGGGCTTGTGGCTACACTGCTGTCATCCTTCCTTTTTCAGTGAAAGGTAGCACCTTGTTTGTAGCTGAGTAGTTTTATCAGCCTGCCTCTTGCCAGTAGAATTTTGAGGGTCCAACAGTCTCCTTCAATGTTATACTTTCTCTGTCCCTTTCAATCCAAACTGGCAGTGTTTCTGCTCGTATAAAATCCTCAAAAACCTTGTTGGTCTTGCATGGATTTTACAGGGATTTACTGCAAGTTCCTCTTTGGCTTCCTCAGAATAACATTTTCTTATGAGTCCTATTCTTTCCCTGTTGAATATAGCCTTTATGTGAAGGAGGAGTTCTGACTTACTCTACAAATTCCTCAACCTCAACTAAGCAAATCCCTTTTCTGGATGATTTGTTCTTCTTGTTGAAAATATTCTATCCAGTGGCAAATTCCTCTCCCTGTTCTCAGACCACTGCTTCAGCTTCTGCCCCTTCATTCACACAGAAGACAAAGCACAAGGAGTTCTGGTTTTCTGTCCACATACTGCTGGAGTGGTAATGGCGTTTGTTATCACATCTGTCTCTGCATTTCTGCCTCTCCAGATCCTGGTGCAGAGAACCCGGGAGTTAGGAACATTTGCTGAAGGCAGGGAGTGTGTGGTAATACTACCAGCCTTGAGGCAAGATTGCGTAGTGTTTTAAAAGCAGATTGTAGGCACAACACAGAGGTGGTTTGTGCTCTGTCATCCTTGAGCCAATTATAATATTTAGCAGGGATATTTGCCAAAATTAGTTTGCACCTTCTTAGCAAAGGGCCTTGTTAGAAAAATAGTCTTGCATTGTACTGAGTTATCCAACAAGATTCAGTGTATCCTAAGGTCTCTGTGCAAGAATAAAGGCACAGCCAGGGATTTCTGGAGCCTTATTAGTCGTAGCCTTTTGAAAACTTGAATTTTAAACTTTCTTCGTCCCTAAGAGGAACCTAGTTTAGATTAGGAGATGGTTTTCTGAGGCAGGGAAATTGAATAGAAGCAGAGAATTTAAACAGGAGTCTCCCCTTCCTGTGGATAAGCATTTTACCACTTTGGGATTCAGGTCAGGAGCTGATGTAAGTTTTGTGGGGCTTGAAGTTTATACCATTTGGGGACTCTCTTAAGGAAAATACTACAAAATGATTAGGGCTCTTCTTAGGGCCTTAGAAGGGGGCTTGGGCAGGTAAGGAGTCCTGAAGTTCAATTGTCTTTAATGTCTTTATAAATCTGCCTTTACTTGGGACTGTGATGAGCTTGAAATTTATCTGTTCCCATCCCCTGAAGGTATTTATCTTCAGCTCCTCAGGATGCATTATCTTGATTGATCTTCATATCCTGAGTCCCATAGAAGGTGAAAACTTGCCTGATATTGTACAAGTTGTTATTTTTTCCATACTTTTTTTTTTTTTAAGCTCCCTCACCCTGACTGAGATGTAGTACAAGTTAATGGCAGCATCTAGAGGGTAGTCCAGGTCTGGAGAATAGTACAGGTCTTCTGATTTTTCACCCAGCAATTACTTACAGATGAAAAGAATAGTACTTCCTGGCAGGGCGCGGTGGCTCATGCCTGTAATCCCAGAACTTTGGGAGGCCAAGGCAGGCGGATCACCTGAAGTCAGGAGTTTGAGACCAGCCTGACCAACATGGAGAAACCCCGTCTGTACTAAAACTACAAAATTAGCCAGGCGCGGTGGCGCATGCCTGTAATCCCAGCAACTCGGGAGGCCGAGGAAGGAGAATCGTTTGAACCCGAGAGGCACAGGTTGTGGTGAGCGGAGATTATGCCATTGCACTCCAGCCTGGGCAACAAGAGTGAAACTCCGTCTCAAAAAAAGAAAAAGAAAAGAATAGTACTTCCTTTACCTTGAAGTTTTTTCAACTCTAGAACTGTTTCTGTTCACCAGTTAGTGGCGTCGGCTATCACAAGATGTCTTGCTCTTCAAATTCCCATTCGTTCATGTCCTTCATGTGCCCTTCTCCTCCCCGCCCTGCTGTCTGTGGCCAGGCAGGCTGCCCAGTACCTAATCCTCAGGAACCTGCTTTAGAGTTTTGCCACACATGCCCATATCCCCAGACAATATCTTGTTTTGAACTTAATACAAATAGAATCATACTGTAGACCTGCTTTTTTTGCTCAATATTCCTAGGATTCATCCAGTTTGTTGTATGTAAGCCATATAGCTTACTCATTTTCATGGCCCTATAGTATTCGTTTTTGCAAGCATGCACTATCATTTTGACTCTTGGTGGACATGTGGGTTTTTTATAGTTTTTGTGCTAGGTGCAGTGGCTTGTGCCTGTAATCCCAGCTTCTCAGAGGCTGAAGCGGGAGGATCACTTGAAGCTAGGAGTTCAAGACCAGCCTGGGCAACAGAGTGAGACTCTTGTTTCTACAAAATAATTTTTTTAATTAGCCAGCGTCTATAATCCCAGCACTTTGGGAGGCTGAAGCAGGAGGATTGCTTGAGTCCAACAGTTCAAGACCAGCGAGACCCCATCTCTACCAAAAAAAAAAATTAGCCAGGCATGGTGGCATATTCCTGTAGTCCCATATATTTGGAAGACTGAGACTGGAGAGTGACTTGAGCCCAGGAGTTCAAGGCTGCAGTAAGCTATGATCTCACCACTGTACTCCAACCTGGCTCACAGAGCAAGACCCTAACTCTAAAAAATAAATAAGTAAATATAGGCTTTTTTAGGTATTGCAGACTGTACTGTTATGAGCATTCTTGTGCGTGTCTCTTGGTCCACATGGGCAAATGTTTCTGTAGAGTTGGAATGAGGAGTAAAAATTTGGAATTTTAGTATGAGCCCACATATGGCTTTTTTAAATGAGGCCAAACTGTTTTACAAATTGATTGTCCCAAATTATACTTCCAGCAGCAGCATACAGGTATTTGAGTTTTTCCATATTCTGGCCAACACTTGCTGTTTTGCCACTGTGGTGAGTGTGCAGTGCTGTATTATTAGGATTTTAATTTACATTTCTCTTATTATTAGTGAACCATCTTTATTTATTGGCCAAGCCATTATACTTCCCTTCTGTTAAATGCTTGTTCTTGTTTTTTGCTCATGTTTCTTTTAGATTGTCTTTTTCTTGTTTATTTTAGGAATTTTTTTTTTTCTTGAGACTAAGTCTCACTCTGTTGTCCAGGCTGGAGTGCAGTGGCGCAATCTCAGCTCACTGCAACCTCCACCTCCCAGGTTCAAGCAATTCTCATGCCTCAGCCTCCCGAGTAGCTGGGACTACAGGCGCGCAACAACATGCCCAGCTAATTTTTGTATTATTAATAGAGATGGGGTTTCGCCATGTTGGCCAGGCTGGTTTTGAACTCCTGACCTCAGGTCATCTGCCCGTCTCAGCCTCTGAAAGTGCTGGGATTACAGTCGTGACCCACTGCGCCTGGCCTATTTTAGGAATTCTTTCTTTTCTTTCTTTCTCTTTCTCTTTTTCTTTCTCTTTCTTTCTTTCTGTCTCTCTCTCTCTCTCTCTCTCTCTTTCTCTAGTTCGTTTGTTCATTCATCTTTTCTTGATGGAGTTTCACTCTTGTTGCCTGGGCTGGAGCGCAATGACACGATCTCGGCTCACTGCAACCGCTACCTCCCAGGTTTAAGCGATTCTCCTGCCTCAGCCTCCCAAGTAGCTAGGATTACAGACGTGCACCACCATGCCTGGCTAATTTTGTATTTTTAGTAGAGGTAGGGTTTCTCTATGTTGGTCAGGCTGGTCTCGAACTCCCAACTTCAGGTGATCAGCCTGCCGCAGCCTCCCAAAGTTCTGAGATTACACGTGAGCCACTGTGCCTGGCCAGGAATTTTTTATAGATTTTTGATACTAATTATTTGTCAATTCAGTATATTGCAAATATTTTCTTTCACCTGGTGGCTTGTCTTATTTTATTTCTGATGCTTTTTAATGAATAAAAGTTCTTAATTTTAATGTAATCAAGATAATCTTTTCCTATGTGATTCATGTATTTTAGATCTATTGAGGCTTTTTCTGTTGAATTATAAAAATACAATTTTTCAAAGATTCCACCTGGATTGCTCTTTGAAAATGATATGAGATAGGAGTCTAATTTCACTTTTTAAATGTAGGTAGCCACCTGTCTCAGCAACAATTATTGAAAAATCATTCTTTTCCCACTGATCGGCAGTGCCAGCTTTGTTATAAATCAAGTCTCTTTATGTGTGCGTCTATTCACAGGCTCTCTGTTCTGTTCCATTATTCAGTTTCTCCCTGAGAAAATACCACATTGTCTTATTTTAGATAGATAACATATTTCTATATGGTGTCTTAGTCCGCTTGGGATACCATAACAAAATACCACAGACTGAGTGGATTAAACAGTAGAAATTTATTTCTCACAGTCTGGAGGCTGGGAAGTCCAGATTCAAGGTGCTGGCAAGGGAGGTTTCATCCTGAGGCCTCTTCTCTTGACCAGTAGAGGCTGCCTGTCACTGTGTGCCCACATGACTCCTCCTCTGTGCATACATGGTAGGAGCTAAGCTCTCTGGTAGCTCTTATTAAGGGCACTATATCCCAATAGACCTTGCCCCACATTCATGACCTCATCACATTCATGACCTCATCTAACCCCTATTTCCTTCCAAAAGCCCGATCTCCAGATAACATCACTTTTGGGGTTAAGGCTTCAACATTGGAATTTTGGAGAGGACACAAACATTCAGTCTCTAATGTGATAAGGCAAGTTCCCACCTTTTTTTTCTTCTTCAGGAGTATCTTGGCTGTTCTTAGCACTTTGCTCAAAGTTATTGACATTTTTGTGTTGGCTTTTCAGGATTTTCAGAAAACTTGTTGGGGTTTTTTTTTTTTTTCTTTCTGAAATTTGTTCAATTTAAAGATCACTTTGGAGAGAATTGTCATTTTTACCATGTCAAGTAAACCTGAGTTTTCCAGTTCATGAATGTGATGTGTATTTATGTCTTTTTAATGCCCATTAATATAGCGTTATAATTTTCTCATTATTTTATATCTTTTTTGCTGTCAGAAATATCTTTTACGATTATACTTTTGATGCTTTATCTAGGATTATAATCCTAAATTATGGTAGAATTGCTGGTTATAGGATTAACTGTATTTAATATTCATATATTTACTTTGTATTCCTTAATCTTATTCTTTATTAATTCTAATAATCTAGATTCTTCGGAGTTTTACTTGTAGGCACTCATATGATCTATCAATTATGATGGCTTTATTTCTTCCTTTCCAATTATTATATTTCTTTGTCTTGCCTTCACTGGCTCAGACCACTAGTAAATCATGGAGTAGAAGTAATGATAACAGGCATTCTTGTGTTATTCCTGTCTAGCAGAGAGAGCTTTACCGCTTCCTCTGTGTTTTGATACTTGTGGGTTGTTTTTTTTTTTTTTTTTGGTAGTTACCTTTATTGCAGTAAGAACATTCCCCTTTCATTACAAGTTTAATAAGCTTTTATCATGACTGTTTCTTGATTTTTATTAGTGCTTTTTTCCTGCACTTACAACTTTGTTCCTTTAATCTATTAACATAATAAACTACTATATTACTTGATTTTTTAAATGTTAATTCTACATTGTTGGGAAGAGCTAACTGGATCATTATTTTTAATATACTGCTAGACTCAGTTTGCTAATAGTTTCGTTAGGATTATTACATCATAAATGGGATTAACTGTTTTTCCTTTTTTGTATTGTAATTTCTGGTTTAGGATCAGATTTTCTAGCCAAGGAGTATTCTCTTTTGTACTTCCTTACTGTGAAATATTATGTATGAGATTTGAATTATTTTTTGACTCTTAGTACTTGCCTATGAAACACTGAAGGCATGATTTATTTTTTAAGGAAAGGTTTTTAACTACTGATTTAGTTTCTTTAATGATTATGGAGTTAGTCAGGTTTTTAATTTCTACTTGATCAGTCTTGGAAACTTAGAATTTTTTAGGAATTTTTTTCCTTTTATCTAAGTTTTTCAGATTTTTGGTAAAAGACAAAATTTTTCAAATTTCCGTACTTTAAAGACATTGCCCCACCCCTGTCTTCTTGCTTTTGTATTATTTTTAAGCAGAAATCTACTGCTATCCTTATCTTTGTTTGCTTCTTTCTTTTTTTGTTCTTTTTGTTTGTTTGTTTATTTGTTTGTTTTTGAGACAGAGTTCCACTCTTGTTGCCCAAGCTGGAGTGCAATGGCACGACCTCAGCTCCCGGCAACCTCCACCTCCCGGGTTCAAGCAATTCTCCTGCCTCAGCCTCCCGAGTAGCTGGGATTACAGGCATGTGCCACCACACCTGGCTAATTTTGTATTTTTAGTAGAGATGGGGTTTCTTCATGTTGGTCGGGCTGGTCTCGAGCTCCCAATCTCAGGTGATCCACCCTCCTCGGCCTCCCAAAATTCTGGGGTTTCAAGAGTGAGCCACTGCGCCCGGGCTGTTTCTATGTAAGATACCCTTTTCCCCCAACTGCTTATCACTGATTTTAGGCAGTTTGGTTTTAAAAAATTTTTCTTCAGCAATTTGGTTTTGATGTGACTTGGTGTGGTTTTCTTCATGTTTTTTTTGTTTGTTTTTTGTTTTAAGATGGAGTTTCACTTGCCACCCAGGTTGGAGTGTAGTGGCATAATCTCGGCTCACTGCAGCCTCTGCCCCCTGTGTTCAAGTGATTCTCCTGCCTTAGCCTCCCAAGTAACTGAGACTACAGGCACCCACCACCATACTCAGCCTAAATTTTTTGTGTTCTTAAAAACGGGGTTTCACCATATTGACCAGGCTAGTCTCAAACTCCTGACCTCAGGTGATCCGCCCACCTCAGCCTCCCAAAGTACTGGGATTACAGGCATGAGCCACTGCACCAGCTTCTTCATGGTTTTTGTGCTTTGGATTTTTTTAGCTTCTTGGATGGGTGGGTTTATAATCTTCCTCAAATGCAGAAGCTTATCAGCCATTTTTTTTTAAACGTTTCTCCCCTCCTCTTCAGGAATTCCTGTTACATATGTATCGGGCTGCTTGAAGTTGGCCCACAGATCCCTGATGTTCCCTACTATTGTGATCAGGGTTTTTTCTCTTTGTGTTTTGTTTTGCATAGTTTCTACTTCTGTTTATTCTAATTTACTCACCTTTTCTTCGGCATTGTCTACGCCATTAATCTCATCCAGTGTATTTTTCTTCTTAGGCATTGTATTTTTCATATTTAGAAGTTTGATTTGAATCTTTTTTATATCTTTTATGTCTCAAACTAATATGGTTCATTCTTTTCTCCAGCTTATTAAACGTGATACAGTTATATCTGTTTTAGTAACTTTTTCTTATTTTATTATTATTTTTTAATAGAGATAGGGTCTCATTATGTTGTCCATGCTGATCTCAAACTCCTGGCCTCAAACAGTCCACCCATCTCGGCCTCCCAAAGTGCTGGGATTACAGGCATGCACCCCTGTGCCCAACCAATAACTTTTTCTTCTAATCCTATTACCTGGTCTTGCTTTTTAAAGCTTTATTAGGCAGGAAGCAGAGCAACATTTGACTTAGGACTAATTTTACCCCACTACTGTAGCAAAATCCTTTTCAGTACTTTACCCAATATCCCTATGAAGTATGAGGTTTTCCTCTGTGGCTGATGAGAATGGGCAGAATTTCCATTGTGAGGGATGTATTGATGTTTGCTGTTTGACATATGAATATACAGTTTTTGCAGCACCATTTGTTGAAAAGACTCTTCTTTCTCTTTTGAATTGTCTTTTCACCTTTGTTGAAAATCAGTAGACTATATATGTATGGGTTCTATTGTTTCCTACAGGCATCAGTGAATGGTTGGTGCTTAGGCAGCTCCTTCACTCTCCCTACAGTGATTTACAGATTCCAGAGTGTTTTTACATTGGGCAGAAATTGTTAGCAATGCAGAGCAGGATCCTGGACCCATTGAAACATGGGACGGTGAATACATCCTGAGAACCCTGGGGACCAATCTGGCTTTCACCTTTGTGTGTTGGAGAGGCCCTGGCCAGCGGTGGTTTGCTCTCTGCTGCCATATTTCTGCACCCTCTCATGTGTTGACTTGTGTCCACCTGAAGCTATTGAGGGACACTTTTTAAAAATTTCTTGAGGAGAAGTCTCACTCTGTCATCCAGGCTGGAGTGCAGTGGTGTGATCTTGGCTCACTGTAGCCTCTGCCTCCTGGGTTCAAGCAATTCTTGTGTGTCAGCCACTCAAGTAGCTGGATTACAGGCATATGGCACCACGCCTGGCTAATTTTTTTATTTTATATTATTATTATCATTATTTTAGTAAAGATGGAGTTTCACCATGTTGGCTAGGCTGGTCTCGATCTCCAGGCCTCACGTGAAGCTCCCACTTCAGCCTCCCAAAGTGCTGGGACTACAGGCATGAGCCGCTGCACCTGGCTGGAGGGACACTTTAAAAACGAAGGTTTTGGTCTGGCACGATGGTTCACACCTGTAATCCCAGCACTATGGGAGGCTGAGGCGGGCAGATCACCTGAGGTCAGGAGTTCGAGACCAGCCTGGCCAACATGATGAAACCCCATCTCTACTAAAAATACAAAAATTAGCCAGACTATGGTGGCGCGTGCCTGTAATCCCAGCTACTCGGGAAGCTGAGGCACGAGAATCGCTTGAACCTGGGAGGCAGAGATTGCAGTGAGCCGAGATTGCACCACTACACTCCAGCCAGGGCAACAGAGTGAGACTGCTTCTCAAAAAAAAAGTAAAGTTTTGTACAGCACTGAGCATGAAGGAACTGTTTGGCTGCCTATTACTTGTAACATGGGTCACATTCAGGAACAGAATGTCAAGAGAAGTAAGCAAGTCACAGAAGAATACATGATTAGGATTTCATTTATATAAAAACAAAAACAGACAAAACTAAGTAATACACAGTTTACAGATACATTCAAGTGTGGTAAAACCATCCAGAATTCAGGATGCTGTTCCCCTTTGGGTGGAAGAGAAGGACTGTCATTGAGGAAGGACATCCAGGGGGTTTCAACGGTGCTAGTAATGCTCAATTTCTTAGGCCCGGTGGTGAGTGCATAGACATCTGGGTTTTGTTGTTGTTGCTTTGTGGTTTTTGGGGGTTTTTTGTTTTGTTTTGTTTTGTTTTTTTCTTTAAACCTTGTGTGTACATTTCACACACATATATAGACACAGGATGAAAATCATCTAGCCATTGCGTCATAAATTGCCCCAGCAGTGATAAATGTTTCCTCTTCCCATAGACTGGGCTGTTGGAAGATTTGTATTTGTACAGCCAGTTTTCTGAAAGAGGAAAGCCAAATTCTTCATTGGCATTTGCTTGGTACCTTGGTTTACCCTGAGGGCTTATCCCTCTTTTGTTGAACTTCCAGGGATGCAGAGCTCAATCAAAGGCAGAACCAAACCGCAGTCCTCCTGGTTTTGGGGCAGTAATGAGAAACTTCCTCTTATCCTGGATTTTCAGACTTATAGATTAGAGGAGAAAGGACAGAGCTCATCCACTAAGGACACCAAGGATGGCACAAAAAGTCAGGGAGATCTCCTCAGGAGTTGGCTGCCCTGGCCCCTGTGAACCCCTGCAAAGGCATGGCCCTCAGACCACTGTCTGACAGTCAAGAGTCGTCCAGAGCAGATACCAGAAGGGTTATTGCTTCAAGCGGATTAGGATCTGAGACCAGAGCACAGGCACTGGGCCACCCAGTAAGTCACTTCACTTATCTCATGTGTGCTCTGAGAATAATGACAGAGTTACTGCTCACAGAGCCAGGCTGAGGGGCAGCTGCGATCACAGGACAGATCACAGGACAGTACTGAAATTAGATCCTGTTTACTGAGACCTTGCCTTGGCCCATGCCCCATAATGAGTGCTTTTCCAGCACTGTCTTGTGAATTTGTCTTCCTCTTTTCCATTTTGTTTTGAGGCTTCAGAGTCTAGTGGGAGAGGAAATGCTGGAGATGACCTCGCTCATCCTTTCCCGTCTTCTTATTGAATAGATGGAATGTGCCAGCTTCTCCAATCTGTGCTTTTTTCTGGAAGCTTCAGGATTTTGAGGTTTGTCCAGGAGGCCTTTCGAGTAGCACCGGACATGTTTCTGAAAATGTTCACTTCAAAAGTACACAGGTAGAGAGGTACCCAGGACAGGGAAGGGTGCAGGTACTAAGCACTCAGCAGTAGGAGCAGTTTCTACCTTATGACACCTGTGGAGCCCTCGTATCTCTGGAAAGAGTAAGTAGAGTCATCTTGTGGCAGGAGTTGGTGGGGTTGTGGTTTTAGGAGAGTGTTAAAGGTCTGGAATGAGGTCTGTAGGCTGATGGAAGGGGTAGGGAGACAGCAGTAAACAGGCTGTGGGACAGCACTGTGGCCTATTGTGGCTGAGGGAGCAGAGAAGGCACATCGTCAGATTCACCACAGCTGGGCTTTGGACAGGGGAGAATTGAAAGAAAAAAAGGCATGAGAGAACTGAAGGCACCAGCGTGGTATAGTGTCTTTGGCATCAGACAAACCTGTATTCTATACCTGGCTCCACCACCAAGTAATACTGTGATTTTGGGGGAAATCTCTCTAAGCTTGAGTTTTCTCATCTGTCCTATGAGAAAAAAACAATACCACCTCTTACAATTGTGAAAACAGAAAACTATAATGTATGACATGTGTGGTGCTTAGTAAATACTGCGTGAAACCTGTTCCCATTCCTTTCTTTTAACAGAACAAAGATTAAAGGTAAGTCTTGTCCCAGAAGATCTGCCCTTGATGTAGATGAGAAGAATATCAGAAATTTCTGAGCAATAGGGGAAAATGCAAATACCGTAACTGTGAAAGCTCAGTGACATCAGAGGATGGAGTGTGGGGAGGGAGACAGCTAAAAGGGGGATGGTGTGCTGGAGTCAGAGAGTAGCTGCTGGGCTGGAGATTTCAGAAGTTACTCTGGGTACAGCTTTACTGCTCTAAGAAGGAATGGAAGTGTTTGCATTGGAGGGGAAGACTGAGCACATTCAGAGTGATTGGAAATATGGCATGGTCAAGAGGGCAGTAGGTGTGAGCGGTAGAGGGAGGGGCTTGTGTCTCTAGAGGAATGAAAGTATCATGCTGTGGTGTTGGGGAGAATGGCCTGGGAGCAGCATGGAGGAACTTTGGGGTTGGTACAGGATGAGGCTGAGGCATGAGTAGCTTCCTTTTCAGAGGGCCTCAGAAAAAGGCAGTATGCACAGAAAGCCAAGCTACTTGTTGGAGAGGTTTCCAGAGCTTGAACCTGGATAGTTGCTGGCTGTGGCTGCCACAGATTTTAAAGTTGGCATGTCCCTCTGACTGGGCATCTGGTTCTTCCATGAGAGGCAGATGCCAGTTCTTCTTGTACCTAAAAACCGCCTCCTTCTCCCTTCACTTCTCCTGTCTGCTGTGAACACATACTAACTAGGCCCCTCCCTTCCTTCCGAAACCTCACCTCCTCAGGAAGCTTCAAAGCTTGCAGTCTCTAGATTCCTCACCCAGGATGCGAATGCAGCCCTCAGACTCCTGGCCTTCGCTATTCTTGTCATTCCAGTCTCCAGAGCTTTGCACTGCTTTTCTGGAGCTACAACTCAAGGAAACGGTCTCACTTATTTATCTCTTGACCTTTGCCTTGGCAATGAGGTCTTAATGACAATAAACTCAAACCTGTGCCTTGAGCTTTAAGAACTACTTCATCTCCTCTCTGTATGCAGAAACATGGAAAGAAAAGCTGTTATAGGAATGGAAGATTCAGCTTGGACCAGCCCCAGAGAGCAGCTTCACCTAGGAGTCTTATGGGTGCTCTGGGTGCTGCTTTTGTGTCTCCAAAGCAAGCCCAGGCCCAGCATTAATCTTTGTCATCTTAGTTGTCCATCTTTTCCATGGTCTGCTCCCTAGGGCCTATACCTAGCTGCTGTATATGACCTTGACCATCCAGGACACAACAGCTCTCCTTAGACTTGAATCCTTGTTCTGAGCAAACCACATCCGTGTCCACCTGCCACCCATCTTGCTTTTGTGAACTACAGAAGAGCAACCCCCCAGTGTCTGTAGAACCTACTCATTACCTAACTCAAATGTTCCATTGCTGGGCACAGGGACCTTAAGCTCCCTTCACCAGTCTTCAGCTGAGAGTCGATTGCTCCTTCTCGGGCCCTAGGTGAGGGATGTGGTCTCTCTAGGGCTGAGCCAGCTTCTGGCAAAGCAGAAGAAAGGAAAATCTGTAAACTCAGTATATGGAGCAGATATGCCCAAAGTCTTTTTTAGTGTGTTTCCCTGGAAGATACTCATAAGGGAATGTGAATTTTGCTTCTCCCCATTAGCTGATAGTTTATTCACTTGTTTTTCTAATTCTTACACAAAGACTGCATCTGATGCCTCGTTTCCCTCTGAGGCTCTAGGAGGTTACTTTGGCTTCCTCAGAGCAAAGGGCTCAGTATAAAAATTGCATAACGTAATTGCTACTGATACTGGCCTCTAGTTACCACACTGCTGTGCAAGAGGACATTGGCATCTGACCCAGAGCACCCAGCCCTCCAGCTCTGACCAACTCTCTTTTCCTTCCAGGGAATGTTCATTTCTTCTCTAGTGGCCTTCTGTTTTCTCACTGTCGTCATGGAAGTATCATCATTTCCAAGGATCACATGAATTCCATTTCCTTCTATGATGGGGTAGGTGTTTTACTAGTCAGTGACTTTTTTGGTCGGAAAGTTCCTCACACTTTTGAGGGGAAAACTAAATAACTCCTGTCTCCCCTCCACTACCACAGGGCAGTATGTCAGGAACCAGCATAGCCACTGAGGCAGTCAGGGAGGGAGGTTGTGGAGAGGCCTGGGCATTCTCAAGACACTTATGAGCCTCGTCAACCTCACTGCTCTGTAAAGGGCTTACCTAGAAAGGGCTTCTGGTCAGAAGGGCCAGCAGCTCCCCATGCCCAATTCATTCATCCTAACTGAGAAGGCCTCCAGTGGCCCCTCTCAGCTGGCCTCCAGGCCCAGGGACACAAGGCTCACCCACTGAAAAACCAGAAAGGAGCTGCATCCTGTGGTATTGATGAGGCTTCACATACACATTAGCATGGACAGGATTGTAAGTGAGCCAGAGAGGGAGAGAAATGGCTCACTTTCCCTGTGAGAGTTTAACCCCTCCTCCCTCATACACCCAGACTTCCTCTCCAGCTCTGTAAAAGTTCCACCGTCCTGTAACAGTCCTCTAAGTTCACCAGGCTGCACCAACACTTCCCCTTCACCTTAAGGGGAAGAGGGTAGCGATGAATTTCTCCTAGCCTTTACTCTGTGGCCAAGGCACAGCTTGTCTCAGTGCAACACCAGAGCAGAGGGCAGGCCCGCCACTCTGCCTGGTCTCAGCCTCAAAACCAGTCTGTCTGGGAACTAGGACAGAGACTATGTGAGGTATTTTGGTCAGATGGCTCAGAAAACAAATTCTTTGAGCAAGTTTTTCTTCCATATAGAGCCCGCAGCCTTAAAGGCTGTTCAGAAATGTAGGCAGACCAATTGGACACATTGGATGGCCCTATTAGATTAAAGCTTTGCCGTTAGGTTAAAGAGTCTTCCAATATCAGAGAAGAAAGAATGCATCATGAAAAGCACAGTACTAGGATGATAAGTAGCTAATTTTGACAAAAAATAGATTCTTACCTCTACCAAAAATCAAAATGAACTTCTGAGGGATTAAAATTAAATATATTTAAATTTCACAAATAGAATATAAAAATGAATATTTATTAAACTTCTAGGGGTTAGAAGACTTCCTAAGCTTAGAAACAATACAAGAAATTCTAAAGGAAAAATTAGTCAAATTTGACCAGTTACTGAATTTTTGTTTTTGAGACGGAGTCTCACTCTGTTGCCCAGGCGGGAGTGCAGTGGTGCCATCTCGGCTCACTGCAAGCTCCACCTACCAGGTTCACGCCATTCTTCCGCCTCAGCCTCCTGAGTAGCTGGGACTACAGGTGCCCGCCACCATGCCCGGATAATTTTTTGTATTTTTAGTAGAGACGGGGTTTCACTGTGTTAGCCAGGATAGTCTCGATCTCCTGACCTTGTGGTCCGCCCACCTCGGCCTCCCAAAGTGCTGGGATTACAGGTGTGAGCCACGGCACCCGGCTCAGTTACTGATTTTTAAAAATTTTTTGCTGACAGTTTAACTTATTGAAGTGTACTGTAAATACAACTAACTGTATTGATTTAAAGCTTTGGCAGATGTGTACATTCATGAAACCACCTTTACAATCAAACCAAAATATTTCCTCATGCCCTTTTACAGATCATCTTTCCCTCCACTCCTGGGTTCAGACAACCACTGATTAGCTTTTGTCACTATATATTAGTTTGCATTTTCTAAAATGTTATATAAATGAACATCATCTATTCTGTATCCTTTGAGTCTGACATTTTCCACTTAACATAGTGATTTTTAGATTCATCCATGTTGAGTATGTAAATAGCTGTGTTCTCTTTATTGCTAAGTAGTATTCCATTGTATGGGTATATCATAAAATTTATCAGACTAATTAGTAATACAAAACCCTTTAAAAAGTATTTTAGGGGATGGGGAGGGGTTGATCAATGAATACAAAGTTAGAAAGGATGAGTAAGTTCTAGTGTTCTGTTGCACAGTAGGGTGCCTGCAGTCAACAGTAAGGTGTTTAGATCTCAAAATAGCTATAAGAGAAGATTCTGAATGATAAATGTTTGAGGTGATGGATTTCTCGTTCATTACCCTGATTTAATCATTACATAATGTATACATGTATTGAAACAATACATTATACCCCATAAATATGTGCATATTATGTATTAATTAAAAATAAAAAATAATTTTTTATGGCCAGGCACAGTGGCTTATGCCTGTAATCCCAGTACTTTGGGAGACTGGGGCAGGTGGATCACCTGAGGTCAGGAGTTCAAGACCAGCCTAGCCAACATGGTGAAACCCCATCTCTACTAAACAAAAATTAACTGGGCGTGGTGGTACACGCCTGTAATCGAGGCTACTTGGGAGGCTGAGGCAGCAGAATCACATCAACCTGGGAGGCCGAGGTTGCAGTGAGCTGAGATCGTACCACTGCACTCCAGTCTGGGCTACAGAGTGAGAATGTCGCAAAAAATATATGTGTATATATATATATTTTTAATAATTTTTAAAAAGTATTTCAAAAGGCAAATTTTTAAAATTGGGAAAAACATTTTTGGTGATTTAGACAAATGAGTTAATATTTTTTTTCTGCAAAGAGTTGTATCTTTATTAACATGGAAACACTGAGTCCCAGGTCAGGGGTGTTCAGGGGACATGAGGCTACTTAACAGATAGAAGAAATTACATCAGAAACAAGCTCCTGCTATCATATGTAACAGTAAACTAGCATTTATTGTTAAATTATACTAATATAGTATTAAAGTATACTAACTTATACTAAGGAACTGTTGGCAGAGGAAAACTGGAATAGCTCATGTCAAGCCGTGGGGGTGGCCCAAGAGGGTGAGAGAGTGCAGTCACTGGAAATGTTTACTGACAGTATATGATAACATGGCTGATGGTAATGATAAATTAAGTTTTTTTTTTTTTTTTTTTTTTTTTTTTGAGACGGAGTCTCGCACTGTGTCACCCAGGCTGGAGTGCAGTGGCGCGATCTCGGCTCACTGCAAGCTCCGCCTCCCAGGTTCACGCCATTCTCCTGCCTCAGCCTCCGAGTAGCTGGGACTACAGGCGCCCGCCACCACGCCCGGCTAGTTTTTTGTATTTTTAGTAGAGACGGGGTTTCACCATATTAACCAGGATGGTCTCGATCTCCTGACCTCATGATCCACCCGCCTCGGCCTCCCAAAGTGCTGGGATTACAGGCTTGAGCCACCGCGCCCGGCCGATAAATTAAGTTTTAAAAACAGGATATGGGGCTGGGCGTGGTGGCTCACGCCTGTAATCCTAGCACTTTGGGAGGCTGAGAAGGGCGGATCACCTGAGGTCAGGAGTTCGAGACCAGCCTCACCAGCATGGTGAAATGCCGTCTCTACTAAAAATACAGAAATTAGCTGTGCATGGTACTGTGCGCCTGTGGTCCCAGGTACTCGGGAGACTGAGGCAGGAGAATCACTTTAACCCGGGAGAGGGAGGTTGCAGTGAGCCGAGATTGCACCATTGTACTCTAGCCTGGGCTCCAAGGCTGGTGAAACTCCATCTCAAAAAAGAAAAAAAAAAAAAAAGGCCCAGCATGATGGCATGTGCCTGAAGTCACAGCTATTTGGGAGACTTAGGTGGGAGGATCACTTGAGCCCAGAAGTTCGAGGTTGCAATGAGCTCGCACTTGCAATGAGCTATGATTGTACCACTGGACTCCAGCCTGGGAGACAGAGCAAAACCCTGTCTCTGAAAAAAAAAAAAACGGAAAACGAAAGTACTAAATGTTAGCTATAGTTGGGTTTAGGTGATGGGACTTTCGATTAATTTTTTTTAACTTTCCTCTCTGTTCTGTTTTTATAATTTTTTTCAAAATGAGTTTCATTTCTATGCCCTACCAGTGAACAATCTGAGAAAGATATTAATAAAACAATTCCAGGGCTGGATGCAGTGGCTGAAGCCTGTAATGCCAGCACTTTGGGAGGCCAAGGCAGATGGATCACTTGAGTCCAGGACTTTGAGACAAGCCTGGGTAACGTGGTGAAATTCCATCTCTACAAAAGATTATGATAATTATTATTATTATTTAGATGGAGTCTTGCTCTGTCACCCAGGCTGGAGTGCACCCAGCCTCAAAAAATTTTTTAAAATTAGTGGGGCATGGTGGCACATGTCTGTAGTCCCAAGCTACTTGAGAGGTGAGGTGGGGGGATCTCCTGAGCCCAGGAGGCAGCAGTTGCAGTGAGCTATGATCATGCCACACTGTGCTCTAGCCTGAGCAACAGAGTGAGACCCTGTCTCAAAAAAAGAAAACAATTCAATTTACATTAGCATCAAAAACAGTAAAGTACTAAGGAGTAAATTTAACCAAGAAAATGAGAGATTTGTACACTGAAAACTGTAAAATATTGCAGAAAAATTAAAGACAACCTAAATGAAGGAAAAACATCCATGTTCATGAATCAGAAGACTTAATATTAAGACAATACTGCCCAACGGAACCTGCAGGTTCAGTGCCGTCCGTATCAAAATCCCAATGGCATTTTTTGCAGATAGGAAAACCCTGCCGGACGTGGTGGCTCACACTTACAATCCCAGCACTTTAAGAGGCTGAGGCAGGTGGATCACTTGAGGTCAGGAGTTTGAGACCAACCTGGCCAGCATGGTGAAACCCTGTCTCTATTAATAATACAAAAATTAGGAAGATGTGGTGGCACATACCTATAATCCCAGCTACTCGGAAGGCTGAGGCACAAGAATCGCTTGAACCTGGGAGGCAGAGGTTGCAGTGAGCCGAGATTGTGCCACTACACTCCAACCTGGGTAACAGAGTGAAAACTATGTTTCAAAAAAAAAAAAAAGAAAGAAAGAAATAGGAAAACCCATCCTAAACTTCATATAGAATATATAGACTCTCAAGGGACCCTGATTGTTTAAAACAATCTTGAAAAAGAAAGTTGTAACACATACATTTTCTTGTTTCAAAACTCACTGCGAAGCTACAGTGACCTAACAGTGTGGTACTGGCAAAAGGTCAGGCATATGGACCAGTGGACTAGACCCATGGAGAGCCCAGAAATAAACTTTTGTATCGAATCATTTTTGACAAGGATGCCAGAACCATTCAATGTCAAAAGGACAGTCTTTTTAACTAATGGTGCTGAGAGGCCTGGTGCGGTGGCTCACGCCTGTAATCCCAGCACTTTGGGAGGCCGAGGAGGGCAGATCACTTGAGGCTAAGAGTTTGAGACCAGCCTGGCCAACATGGCAAAACCCTGTCTGTACTAAAAATACAGAAATTAGCTGGGTGTGGTGGGTGGGCCCCTGTAATCCCAGCCAGGCAGGAGGCTGAAGCATGAGAATCGCTTGAACCCAGGAGGTGGAGGCCAGTCAGCCAAGATGGCGCCCCTGCACTCCAACCTGGGCACAGGTGCCCTGAGTGGGACCCTGTCTCAAAAAAAAAAAAAATGGTGCTAGGAAAACTAGATATCCGTGTGCAAGAGAATGAAGTTTGACCCTTACTTTATGCCCTGTACAATAAATTAACTGAAAATGGATCAAAAACAAACGTTAAGAGCTAAAACAATATGCAATCCCAGCACTTTGGGAGGCCGAGGCAGGCAGATCATGAGGTCGGGAGTTCGAGACCAGCCTGGCCAGCATAGTGAAACCCCATCTCTACTGAAAATACAAGCATTAGCTGGGCACGGTGGCACGCACATGTAGTCCCAGCTACTCGGGAAGCAGGAGAATCGCTTGAACCCAGGAGGCGGAGGTTGCAGCGAGCTGAGATCGCGCTTTTGCACTCCAGCCTGGACAGCAGAGTGGGACTCCATCTCAAAAAAAAAAAAAGAAAAAAAAAAACACAGAGCTAAAATGATAAAACTCTTTGAAGAAAATACAGGGGAAAATCTTGATGATATTGGATTTGGCAATGATTTCTTGGGTGTGATACTAAAAGCACAGACAGCAAATGAAAAAATATGTGAATTGGACTCTGTCAATATTTAAAACTTCTGTGTATTAAAGGACATTATCCAGAGAGTGAAAAGACAATCCTCAGAATGGAAGAAAATATTCACAAATCATTTATCTGATAAGGGATTAATATCCTAGAATGAATTTTGAGATGACATTTTCACTTTAGGGGAAAAAATCCAGATTAGGGGTGGTGGCTCACTCCTGTAATCCCAACACTTGGGGAGGCCAACGTGGGAGGATCACTTGAGACCAGGAGTTTGAGACCAGCCTGGGCAACATAGAAAGCCCCTGTCTCTGCAGAAAGTTTAAAGAAAAGTAGCCAGGCATGGTGGCATGTGTCTGTAGTCTCAGCTACTTGAGGGGCTGAGGCAGAAGAATTGCTTGAGCCCAGGAGTTTGAGGCTGCAGTGAGCCATCACACTCTAGCCTGGGTGACATAGCAAGACCCTGTCTCAAAAAAAAAAAAAAAATCCTTTTATTTCCTGTATCTCCTATAAGTAAAGCACATCTATACCAAACCCCAGTGAGCTACATAATGTGACAATAATTGTACCGAAATTGATTCTGTGTGTTCCGGCAGTAGTTGTGAGTGCTATAATTGCGCAGATGCCCTTCTTGCTGATGCTCCCTCCTTTTCGCTTTAGGATTCCACCAGTACTGTTGCTGCCCTTCTCATAGACTTCAAAAGCTCATTGCTTCCTCACCTCCCAGTTCATTTCCATGGATCAAGCAGTTTTCTGATGATTGCCCTTTTCCCCAAATCGAAGATATACCAAGCATTTTACTCAGAGGTAACATCAGTCATTATTCAGCAAAACTACTACTACTTTTTTTCCCCCTAGCAATATAAATGGTAAGGCAGCGTCTTGGGGCTAACAGTGAAGTGATGAGAGGCAGAGTTACGAGGGCTGGCTGGTGTGCGGTGACTGCTTCTGATCCCTTCAGGTTCTGGAATGGCGCTGTTGGCAGGGAGAGGTGAGAGCCTAAAGAAACTGAACAAGAGGGTTTTTAGCCTTTAAGAAAAATCTACTTTGTCCTCTTTAAATCCTAATTAGGGTTATCTCTTATTTAGCTACTTTATTGAATTGTTGGGCCCTACCTACTGAATTAGTGTTCTCTTTGCCACCCTATACTCTCCTTCCCCATGGGTCACAGTCCCTCTTGCGAATGGTACCACCTGGCAGGCTGCACATTATAGGTGCTCAGCACAGATTGCATAGATGAAGGAGTTTACAAGAATGATACGACCCACTTAGAGACCAAGCAATAGCCAAAGCCAAACTGATGGCTAACCTCATGACTAGTGGGAATTCTTGGAAAGGTGTGGTTACAGCAGCTTGTGATGGGACAGTGTTCCTCCCTCAGGTCAGATTCGCAGACCATAGAGGATGCAAGAGTTGACCTTGGCTGTAGAATAGCTTCTCAGCCCAGTCTGTGTCTCCCAGCTTTGCTGGACCTTTTTACCTCCTTGTGCTTATCCTTTCAATCTGGGAAAGTAAAGACAGCCCTTTAGATTCTCTTCAGCCATCCCTCTGCCTCTAGGCAGGAGTTACTTGAACCACTCCTGTCCGTATCCCTAGAGGAGAACATGCCTCTGCTGCGAGGACAGTGTTACCCGACCCCTTTCTCCATGCTTCCTGACCTCTCAAGGAGCAGAATCCCTGGGGGAGTAACCCAGAAAGACATTCTGGTTTTTAAAAGTACAGAACAAAATTGCTTGAGGCCTCTATTTTTGAAGCAAACTTGTTTGTTATAGTCATTTTCTCTGCAGTGACAGTCTAGATTTTCAACAACCATCAAATCCCCATGTGGGTTCCATATCCTGTTGTTGGGTTTAAAGTGTTCTTTGCTCAAATTCTGTTTTGTTTAGGTCTTCTCCCTCTGGCAACAGCAGGATAACTCAGGGCTCTCTTTAAAAGTGATCCAGGAAGGTGGATTATCTGTGGAACAAAAGAGATTGTAAGTGGCTGCTTCAATATTTGTGCTTGCTTCCCTAGGCTTTGTGGGCGTGCTTTCTCTGCAAGATGCCTCGCATTATGTAACACAGGGGTCTTGGCTTCTGAAAGGGTCAACACAGACATTTCAGTGCTGCCAACTTGCAGGTAGCCGGTGCCCTTGGGAGAATAGAAGGCAAGAGAGGGCCACGTGCAGTGCCTCACACTTGTTATCCCAACACTTTGGGAGGCTGAGGCAGAAGGATGAATTGAGCACAAGAGTTCGAGACCAGCCTGCCTGGGCAACATAGTGAGACCCCATCCCTACAAAAACTTAAAAATTAGCTGGGTATAGTGGCGCATGCCTGTAGTTTCAGCTACTCAGGAGGCCGGGGTGGAAGGGTTACTTGAGACCAGGAGTTAAAAGTTGCAGTGAGCCATGACCATGCCATTGCACTTCAGCCTGAGTGATGGATCAAGACCCTTTCTCAAAAAAAAAAAAAAGGTCCCCACTGCCAGGAGCCAGTGTATCTATGAGGGGCCGCCTCTCATAGCCCTGACCCGGGCCAGGCATGGTGTTGGGCGCTGAGCCAGTCTCACCTGTCTCCGGGAGCCCAGGGTCTTACTCTGTCACCCACGGTAGAGTGCAGTGGTGCGGTCCTGGCTCACTGCAGCCTCGACCTCCCAGGCTCAGGTGATCCTCCCACTTAGCAATTGGGACTACAGAGGTTGCAGAACTTGAAGCTAATTTACCTTGTACATGTAAAGTGCATTTTCCTGATCCAAACAAGCTTCACTGTTTTCAGCTAACAGTAACTCCAGATGAGGGTTACTACCAGGGTGGAAAATTTCAGTTTGAAGTGCCCGATGCGTACAACATGATGCCTCCCAAAATGAAATGCCTGACCAAGATCTGGCACCTCAACATCACAGAGATAGGGGAAATATGTCTGAGTTTACTGAGAGAACATTCAATTGACGGCACAGCTGGGCTCCCAAGAGAACATTAAAGGATGTCGTTTGGGGATTAAACTCTTTGTTTACTGATCTTTTGAATTTTGATGATCCACTGAATATTGAAGCTGCAGAACATCATTTGCAGGACAAGGAGGACTTCCAGAATAAAGTGGACAACTACATCAAGCATTATGCCAGATGATAAAAGGGGGTGATTGCAGGCCCATGGACTGTGTTACAGTTTGTCTCTAATGTGAAATAGCAAGAGGTAGCCCCGCCTCCCATCCTCACGCTCCCTCTCAGTCCCCTGGATTGCCCCAGTCCTGTGACCATGTTGCCCTGAAGAAGACCATCTTCATGACTGCTCATTGTATATGGAGAATTCAACATAATACATCAAGGGCTTCTTTAAAAAAAGAAAAAGAACGAGGTCAGGAGATCGAGACCATCCTGGCTAACACGGTGAAACCCCGTCTCTACTAAAAATACAAAAACTTAGCCGGGCGTGGCGGCGGGCGCCTGTAGTCCCAGCTACTCGGGAGGCTGAGGCAGGAGAATGGCGTGAACCCGGGAGGCGGAGCTTGCAGTGAGCTGAGATCCGGCCACTGCACCCCAGCCTGGGTGACAGAGCGAGACTCCGTCTCAAAAAAAAAAAAAAAAGAAAAAGGTCGGGCACAGTGGTTCAAGCCTGTAATTGCAGGACTTTGGGAGGCCAAGGTGGTGGATCACCTGAGGTCGGGAGTTCAAGACCAGCCTGGCCAACAAGGTGATACCTCATCTCTTCTAAAAATACAAAAACTAGCCGGTCGTGGTGGTATGCACCTGTAATCTCAGCTGCTCGGGAGGCTGAGGCTGGAGAATCTCTGGAACCTGGGAGGCAGAGGTTGCAGTGAGCCAAGATTGTGCCACTGCATTCCAGCCTGGGTAACAGAGTGAGACTCTGTCTCAAAAAAAGAAAAAGAAGAGAAGTGAAACCACCAAGAATCAGAAACTCATGGTATTATCAAGGGATTTCAGGCCAGCCTTTCTATGTGGATGTACCCATCATCATACACTAACACCTCATTTTGTTTAAGTCTGAAATGGGTGTTTTGCAAGAGTTGACTCTGTCACTGGACTCTGGCTTGAAAACATCAGAACCAGTTTTGTAAAGTGTATGTGCTAAAGGAAGATGAACTTCTAATCTGTGAGCTTTTGTTATTCCAGGCACTCCAGTGCACAGAAGCTCTTCAGTGCCCTGAGCCAGCCTGCTGGGGAGAAACGGAGTTCCCTAAAGTTACTCTCAGCCAAACTCCCAGAGCTAGACTGGTAAGCTCTGGTTCTGTTTATAGATGTTTAATATTCTGGCTTTTGAAATGTCAGAAACCTCAATGTTGGTCCTTTTAGCTCCTTTTTCTTGTAATTTCTTAGAGATCACTGTAAAGTTTCGCAGAAACACACTGTACACAATTTTATTCTCTAGAGAGAATCTCTCCAAGGTTTATTTTTCAACAATTAAGTAAAAACTTTTTCATGTGAGTAGGCACCTTCAGGAAAGGCTAGGATGGTAACATAATAGCATTGTCTTTGTGTTTTTAGGTTTCTCCAGCATTTCGCCATCAGCAGCATTAGCCAGGAGCCTGTGATGAGGACCCATCTTCCTGTCCTGCTGCAGCAAGCTGAAATCAACCCTACTCACAGAGTAGAAAATGACAAGGTAGAAGAGCTCACTAGATATGTTGGGAATTCACAGGAAGATAATCTTGAGAGCCTGCCCCTGGATCTTTTGTGTCAGTTAACAAGAACTCAGATGGAGTCCCTGTTACAGGACTCTCCACTTCCTTGGATCCTGAAATGTAATGATACACATGCAACCTGCTGTGTACAATGTCTGTGTCAGGTGTCTACATTTACCCTGGCCAAGCCTCATGACAGTGACAAAACCCTGGCATCTTGCCGTGCCCTCCCCTGGCCTCTCAAGAACATTTAAACTCCTACTCAGTGCTTTCATGCTATCAGCTCTTCCTGATTGTGACAGGAACTTACCTGGCAGTGGTTGACACATTGTGCTTAATACAGGGAAGGGCACCCATGTTATTCAGGCCTTGCTGGAATCAGCAGAGTAAAGTGATACTTTATAAACACTATCTTCCCCAGAGTGGAGGTTTTTTTGTTTGTTTGTTTTGGTTTTTTGTTGTTGTTGTTGCCCAGGGTGGAGTGCACTGGCGTGATCTTGGCTCACTGCAGCCTCCGCCTCCTGGGCTCAAGTGATTCTCCTGCCTCAGACTCCTGAGTAGCTGGGATCACAGGCATGCATCACCACGCCTGGCTAATTTTTGTATTTTTGGTAGAGACAGGGTTTCACCATGTTGACCAGGCTGGTTTCAAACTCCTGACCTCAGGTAATCCGCCCACCCCAGGCTTCCAAGTGATGGGATTACAGGTGTGAGCCACTGCGCCCGGCCCCCAGAGTGGATTTTAATCTACTCCTGCCTCACGCTTTCCTCCTCTTGACCCCCTCCCACCGTTCCTTCAGAACCATAAGTCTCTTTTTTTTTTTTTGAGACAGAATCTCACTCTCACTCTGTTGGCCAGGCGGGAGTGCAGTGGCGTGATCTTGGCTCACTGCACCCTCCACCTTCTGGGTTCAAGGGATTCTCCTGCCTCAGCATCCCGAGTAGCCAGGATTACAGGCATGCGCCCCCACGCCCGGCTAACTTTTTGTATTTTTAGTAGAGACAGGGTTTCACCATGTTAGCCAGGATGGTCTTTTTTTCTTTTTTTTTTTTTCTTTTTTTTTTTTTTGAGTCTTGCTCTGTCACCTAGGCTGGAGTGCAATGGCGCGATCTGCAACCTCCGCCACCTGGGTTTAAGCAATTCTCCTGCATCGGCTTCTCAAGTAGCTGGAACTTCAGGTACCTGCCACCACGCCCTGTTAATTTTTTGTATTTTTAATAGAGATGGGGTTTCACTATGTTGGCCAGGATGGTCTCAAACTCCTGACCTCAAGTGACCCACCTGCCTCGGTCTCCCAAAGTGCTGGGATTACAGGCATGAGCCACCATGCCCAGCTTTTTTTTTTTTTTTTTTTTTTTTGAAATGGAGTCTTGCTCTGTTGCCCAGGCTGAAGTCCAGTGGCCCGATCTCGGCTCACTGCAACCTCTGCCTCCCAGGTTCAAGTGATTCTCCAGCCTCAGCCTCCCCAGTAGCTGGGATTACAGGCATGTGCCACCAAGCCCAGCTAATTTTTGTATTTTTAGTAGAGTCAGAGTTTTACCATGTTGCCAGGCTGGTCTGGATCTCCTTGCTTCAAGTGATCTGCCCGCCTCAGCCTCCCAAAGTGCTGGGTTTACAGACATGAGCTACCGCGCGCAGCCCAGAACCATAAGTCTTAATAGGCTCAAAGAGGGCATTTATTTCCATGCAAGTCTAGAAGATACTCAGCTGCAAAAGGAAATAAAAGCACTAAGCAATGAGAAACGTCATTTTTTCCCTAAGGCAAGAGTGTAAAGCATCTGAAAATACCTACTTGTTATGTTTTATTCAAAGGTGCAATATTTATTTATATTTTATTCAAAGGTGCTTGGCCGGGCGGGATGGCTCATGCCTGTAATCCCAGCACTTTGGGAGGTTGAGGCAGGTGGATCATCTAAGGTCAGGAGTTCAAGACCAGCCTGACCAACAAGGTGAAACCCCGTCTCTACTAAAAATACAAAAATTAGCCAGGCGTGGTGGCAGGTGCTTGTAGTCCCAGCTCCTTGGGAGGCCAAGACGGGAGAGTTGCATGAACCCAGGAAGCAGAGGTTGTAGTAAGCTGAGATCGCACCACTGCACTCCAGCCTGGGCAATGGAGCGAGACTCCATCTGAAAAAAAAAAAAATGGTGCTTTTGGACTGGCCTTAAAGTAAAAACATGTCTGGCTTTATGTACATGTGCTGTGATTTGAGGGGCTGAGACCTGGGCACTGAGGAATAGGAACGAAGACAGGGAAAGCTGGATGGGAGGAGGATAAACATGGAGTACTGCCTGAGGGGTAGAAAGGGGTACGGTGTAGAGGCCCTGGTCGGAGGGAACAAGAGACAGCTTCTGGGTCCTACAAAAGAAGAGGGATTCACGGCCATCTTCTCTGTGCTGATGTGGGTAGCTCAAGTGATGAGTGCTTCCAGGCTTAGCTTTAGCATATTTGTGACTGGGCCTGTCCCAGTGAGTCTTGTGTATTGTGAAATAAAACTTACAGGCTGGGCGTGGTGGCTCACGCCTGTAATCCCAGCACTTTGGGAGGCCAAGGCGGGTGGATCACAAGGTCAAGAGATCGAGACCGTCCTGGCCAACATGGTGAAACCCAGTCTGTACTAAAAATACAAAAAATTAGCTGGGCATGGTGGTCGGCACCTGTAGTTCCAGCTACTCAGGAGGCTGAGGCAGGAGAATCACTTGAACCCGGGAGGCGGAGGTTGCAGCGAGCCAAAATTGCACACTGCACTCCAGCCTGACAGCAGAGGGAGACTCAGTCTCAAAAAAAAGAAAAAAAACTTACAGAGGCACTTGCCATGCCAAGTCATTTACATAGACCTCCCTCGGTGATTACATGATTCCTGTCCTCACCTGCCTGATGCCTCCTTTTTCAGTGAATTTCTTAAGTTGCTTTGGAATATCTACCTGAAAGGGGACCTGTTTGCCCATGGGTGTATAATAAAGTTAGGACAGTTCAGCCTGGCCACTCTTCTCCTCTTCTAGAATCACAAGTGCTTCACACACACAGTGAGTTAAGACTTAGCCCTAGGCCGGGCGCGGTGGCTCAAGCCTGTAATCCCAGCACTTTGGGAGGCCGAGACGGGCGGATCATGAGGTCAGGAGATCGAGACCATCCTGGCTAACACGGTGAAACCCCGTCTCTACTAAAAATACAAAAACTTAGCCGGGCGAGGTGGCGGGCGCCTGTAGTCCCAGCTACTTGGGAGGCTGAGGCAGGAGAATGGCGTGAACCCAGGAGGCGGAGCTTGCAGTGAGCTGAGATCCGGCCACTGCACTCCAGCCTGGGTGACAGAGCGAGACTCCGTCTCAAAAAAAAAAAAAAAAGACTTAGCCCTGGTTGGCCAGACGCGGCGGCTCATGCCTGTAAGTCCAGCACTTTGGGAGGCGAAGGTCAGTGGATCACCCGAGGTCAGGAGTTTGAGACCAGTCTGGCCAACATGGTGAAACACCGTCTCTACTAAAAATACAAAAATGAGCCAGGTGTGGTGGCACATGCCTGTAATCCCAGCTACTTGGGAGGCTGAGGCAGAAGAATCTCTTGAACCCAGGAGGTGGAGGTTGTAGTAAGCTGAGATCACACCACGGCACTTCAGCCTGGGCAACAGAGTGAGACTGCATCTCAAAAAAAAAAAACAAAAAACAAAAAAAACTTAGCCCTGCTTAGCCCTGACCATATGACTTAGAGGGCACAGGCAACCAGGCAGAAGCATCCCCAGCACCACTCTCCTGTCCTCTGCCCTAGTTTACCACACCAGTGTAGCCTGGGGCATTTTTGTCCCAGACCTCCTTTCTGCCCAGTGTTTTCCTAAGAAATGTTACTACTGGGAAAAAAGTCATAATATGCCTGAATGTCTGCTTTACAGAAGAGATGTGGTCTCAAGCAGGTAGGTCCTTTAATGCATTGTATTTTAACTAATCTATTCACAATCTGCTCTAATTAATGTTACTACTCTAGTAAAAATTAGACTAGTAACACTACATTTTATATGGTATTTGCTACGTGCCAAGCACTGTTCTAAACATTTTGCTTATGTTAACCCAGTTAATCCTCACACCCACTTTATAATGTAGGTTCTGTCATTGGCCAAAGGTCACAGAGTTAGTGAGAGGTCATACTGAGGTTCAGACCCACAATGCTTGGCACCAGAAGTCAGTTCTCTTAACCTCTTCTTACACAATGCAATGCAGTTGAATTGCAAACCCATGACTTTTTCTTCATGTAGGTAATTATCAGCATTGTAACCGGCCTCCCAGGCTGTCACGCTAGCGAGCTCTGTGCTTTTCTGGTCACTCTGCATAAAGAATATGGCAGGTTAGTATGGCTGCTGCCTTTGCTGTGGGGAAAGGGATTCTAACTTGGGCCTGCCTAGGCATTGGAAAACCTTAGACATGTACTGGCCTTGGTGGGACTGGTATCAGCACGGTAGTCAGCCATTCATTTAATGCTCTACTGAGCACTTCCTGTATGCCAGGCACTGGTCTGAGTATGAGAGAATACATCGATGAACAAACAGACAAGAAAATCTCTGCCCTTAATGGAGCTTACATTCTAGTTTGGGAAGACAGACAGATAAGGAAAAGTATATTAACTTGTGAAAAGTTCTACGAAGAAAATGAAGCAGGGAAGGGGCTGGGTTCTGTGGCTCACACCTGTAATCCCAGCACTTTGGGAGGCAAAAGTGGGTGGATCGCCTGAGCCCAGGAATTTGAGACCAGCCTTGGCAACATGGTGAAACCTACAAAAATTAGCCAAATTTGGTGGAACGCATCTATAGTCCCAGCTACTCAGGAGGCTAAGGTGGGAGAATCACTTGAACCCAGGAGGGCGAGGCTGCAGTGAGATGAGATTGTGCCACTGCATCCCAGCCTGGGCAACAGAGTGAGACTCTGATTAAAAAACAAAACAACAGAAAATAGAGCAGAGAAGGTTATAGGAAGTGCAGGGCTGGAAGTGGGGTTCCAGTTTTCTGTTTTGTTTTTGGAGATAGGGTCTCTCTCTGTCACCCAAACTTGGGTACAGTGGCACAATCATAGTTCGCTGTAGCCTCAAACTCCTGGGTTCAAATTATCCTCCCACCTAACCCTCCCAAGTAGGCAGGACTACAGGTGTGCACCATCACACCCAACTAATTTTTTAAAAATTTTTTGGAGATGGGGTTTTGCTGTGTTGTCCAGGCTGGTCTCAAACTCCTGAGCTCAAGTGATCCTCCCACCTCATTCTACAAAGTAGCTGAGATTACAGGCACATGCTACTGTGTGCCTTAGATTCCAGTTTGAAATTGAGTGGTCTGGGAAAACTTCACTAAGGAGGTGACATTTGAGCAAAGACTTTAAGGAATAAAACATGTGGCTACTGGGGGAGAGCATTGTAGCAGCAGGTCAAGCAAGTGCAGAGGCCTGGGAGTGATCAGCAGGGAAATTCAGGGTCATAAAAACTTAGGAGCTGGTGGATGTGATGATCCTTCCATGAGCACAAGGAGACTGCCTGAGTTCAGATGCCGCTGGAACAGGTTGGCCCAGGTGAAATCAGGAAAATCATTCATTCTTCACTTCCACCTGGCTGTCAGATTACTAAACAACCTTTGCTGATTGAACCAGGTGTTTAATATCTAGTCAGCCTACCCCAAAGTAAGGCATCCTGCAGGAGGCCATAAAGAAATTTAGAAGTCTGAAATTGCCTAGAGTCAGCAGTTTAGGATGGGATATTATGGGGAATGGGGAGGCAAATTATAGAGCGATGTTCGGGAAATATGGGACCTCATTTATTAAGTACTAAATGTCTAACCAGTTCCTCGTGTCTAGTGTTTTTGTTCTATAAACATTCTGAATTATTCACCCTGCCCATTTCTTTTTTTTTTTTTTTTTTTTTGAGATGGAGTTTCACTCTTGTTGCCCAGGCTGGAGTGCAGTGGTGTGATCTTGGCTCACTGCAGCACCCGCCTCCTGGGTTCAAGCGATTCTCCTGCCTCAGCCTCCCAAGTAGCTGGGATTACAAGCATGCGCCACTACACCCTGCCCATTTTGTATTTTTAGTAGAGATAGGGTTTCTCCAAGACCAGTTGATCAGGCTGGTCTTGAACTCCTGACTTCAGGTGATCCGCCCGCCTCGGCCTCCCAAAGTGCTGGGATTACAGGCATGAGCCACCATGCCCGGCCAGCCCTGCCCATTTCTTATTCTTAGCAAGAGACTAACTGAAGCCATCTTTTGCATGGTCCTTCAGAAAGTGACTGCCTGGTCAGAAGGAGTCTTTCTTACCTCTGATGTCTGTTGGTCAAGTACTTACCTGACCATTTTCCCTGTGGCAAGGGGTTTCCTATCAAAAGCCCCAGTGACAGTGGTTTCAGGATACTGGGCTTCCAACCCATCCAGTGCCCTCTGCCTTTTTTCTGTGAGGCCAGGATGGCTTTCTCCTGAATGGATTCACTGGGCAGAATGGCTTTAAAAGTCATGGTCACATTTGAATCCATGGCTGAACATATGGGGCCAGGTCATCAGGTGGCCCCCATTCTGAGGTTACATTTTCCCTTTCCAGATGGATGGTGTATCGCCAAATCATGGACAGTTCTGAATGTTTTCATGCTGCACACTTCCAGAGATACCTTTCCAATGCCCTGGAGGCCCAGCAGAACCGCTCTGCCCGCCAGTCAGCCTACATCCGCAAGAAGACCAGACTGCTGGTGGTGTTACAAGGGTGAGCATTGGAAGTCTCCTGGGAACGGTCGAATCAGGGTGATGACCTTGCCATTACTCTTATTTTATGTGTAACAAACCTGAAGCACAGAACAGACTCCACATGCGTGAACAGTGTCTGCACTACAGGGAAGCCTTAAGTGAGCAATGACCCTATGGCCTATAGGCTAATATAGCTTGCACACAAGTTTTAAGTTTGGGTTTAACATCATCGTATCCCTACAAGGTGGGGATTTAGGGAACCTGGCAAGATTCACTGGTAATTCTTGGAACAGTAGTGGTCCCTAAGTCTTCCTTCATCATCTAAATAAGGGAGCTTCTTCTGTTTCAGTTCTCCCTCTTGTGGAATTGCAGAGATGACCCTCATACTCTGCAGGCTCCAGCCTCACCATGACATGGATGGCTGGCCCAGGAGAGTTTACTGGGACTTTGAGTGAGGTGTGGGAATATTCATGTTGAGTAAGAAGCTCCCCTTTCATGGCTGTGTGCAGAACTGTAATTATAGGCTGACTAGCTCATGAAGTCTCTGTAAGCATGATTATTGTGAGTTGCAACATGGGAGGGCAGGTTTGACAGAGCTTGTACCACTGCTCCAGGGGACCCTTGCTAAAAGGAGGTTCTCTTGACCTGTTCTAAGGCCTTTCAAGGAGGAGCCCTTCACAGACCCATTAGCACCCCCGGCCCAGAGGGGAATGCGCAGTCAGGAAAACAGGAGCCGTGCTTTTCACTAGTGTCGTTATGGTTGGTAATAAAGAAGCTTTTGGCAGTTCCTGCAAAGTGCTTTTGTGCTATGTTAGTGTTTGCAATTGGCTAGTTGTTTCCAGTAAAGAATGGGTCCCAATCCAAAGCCCCTTTTCGTGTCCTGGCTGTGATAATGGAAATTGGAGGAAAGCTAGGCGGGTGGTACTGAGGAAGGAGGCAGGTGGGACAGTGTACCCCAGCAGGCCAGCTTTCCCTTTTGAGCGTCGTTCTCACACCTTGCCTCCAGCTTCCCTTCTATCAGCCCTTTTGTCCTGCTTGTGGGCTGAGGTCCTAGAAACCAGAGGAAGAGTCTGGGGTTGAAACCACTTGTTTTCTTTTGGTTTTCCATTGTTTCTATTCGTCAAAGGAATGGGTTGGCCCATCTACTTCACCTCCTGCTCCCACCAGTTGAGAGTCACTGAGGGTGTGGAGCTGCAGATGAATTCAGCAGCTTGACAATGTGTAGTTGAGGACATTTCCATCTTCTGTCTCTTCAGAGAGCATCACTGACTTCTTGTCTCTGACTTTACAAGTCTGCAAAAGTGTCAGCTTTCCTGGCTGCTTCTAAACTGCAGTGTTAGTGTGACCAGCCCACTCTTATACTGCAAACCCAGCCTTTGCCCCATCACAGCCCCAGGATATGGGGACCTCTAGTCAATTTCCTAGAGGACTCCAGTCAGAATACCAGCTAAATGCTGTGGCTCTTCACTAAGACACTTTTCTTACCAGCTGGGCCCATGTAGCACCCTCCTTTATAGCATGTCCATTGTCTTGGGACTGGGCCCTCATGCCCATTATTTAGGTTGTTGGTGATGGGAGATCCTAGATGCTTCTCATATTAAGAATTGTATTCCTTGAATATGGCTTTATTTGCTTTCTTTCTCTTTTTTTTTTCTTTTTTTTTTTTTTTGAAATGGAGTCTTGCTCTGTCACCCAGGCTGGAGTGCAGTGGCTCAATCTCAGCTCACTGCAACCTCCACCTCCCAAGTTCAAGCAATACTCCCACCTCAGCCTCCCAAGTAGCTGGAATTACAGGCACACGCCACCACACCCGGCTAATTTTTGTATTTTTTAGTAGAAATCAGATTTTGCTATGTTGGCCAGGCTGGTCTCGAACTCCTGACCTCAGGTGATCCACCCGCCTCAGCCTCCCAAAGTGCTGGGATTACAGGCATGAGCCACTGCTCCTGGCCTTTTTTTTTTTTTTTTGAGTTGGAGTCTCGCTCTGTCATCCAGGCTGGAGTGCAATGGCACAATCTTGGCTCACTGCAACCCCCGCCTCCCGGGTTCAAGCAGTTCTCGTGCCTCAACCTCCCAAGTGGCTGGGATTACAGGCACTCACCACCACACCTGGCTAATTTTTGTATTTTTAGTAGAGATGGGGTTTCACCATCTTGGTTAGGCTGGTCTTGAACTCCTGACCTCATGTGTTCCACCTCCCTTGGCCTCCCAGAGTGCTGGGATTATAGATGTGAGCCACCATGCCCAGTTTCTGGCCTTTGTTTTTAGAGATGGGTCTCCCTATGTTGCCCAGGCTGGTCTTGAACTCTTGAACTCAAGCAATCTTTGCACCTCAGCCTCCCAAAGTGTTGAGATTATGGGCGTGAGCGACCAAGCCCAGCCTGGCTTTATTTTCATTTATAGCATTATTTGGGGAAACTTGTAATATGGGACAGAGATTTCTTTAGCCCTTAGAGTGGCCTGATGCCACTCAATTTAGTGAAGTGGTGGGGCGATAGACGTAAACTTTTCAAGTGGAACTGTTAGTTGTTGTTTTAAAAATTGAATTTATGTATTTTAAAATGACAAAGTTTTGGAAATGGAGGACAGATTAGTGATTGACAGGGGTCAGAATGGGAGTGGAGAGCAGGAGGGAGGTGGGCGTGTTTATAAAAGGGCAACACAAGGGATCCTTGTGTGTTGGAACTGTTTAGTATCCTGACTATGGTGATGGATATAAGAACCTACACAGGTGGTAAAATTGAATAGAACTTAATACACACACACATACACACACACAAATATAAGTAAAACTGGAAAAATCTAAATTTTAAAAAATTAATTTTAGAGAATTTGAGGGGCTGTATTTATTTATACCCTGGAATATTATAAAATCATTCTTTAAAATTATCTACATTAAAAACAAAATTTGAAATTAATTAATGTAAAAACTTGTGCCCATTCAGATTGTAGGCTTAAATTGCAAACATAAGACTGAGCCCAAAGGAGACTTGAATAGATTATTTGTTGTTTCAGAGAAAAGAAAGTTAAGGTCCTGCTGGGTTTTTGTTTTGTTTTTATTTTTAATAAAGAAAATACTGACAGGAAGCAAACATGAAGAGACAGTTTTTTGCCCTCATCATACAGTTGGGTCAGTTTAGCCCAGGTGGTCTAATACAAGCTCTAGCCCGGGCGCCATGGCTCACACCTATATCCCAACACTTTGGGAGGACAAGGTGGGTGAATCACTTGAGCTCAGGAGTTTGAGAGCAGCCTGAGCAACATGATGAAACCCTGTCTCTACCAAAAATACAAAAAATTAGGTGGGTGTGGTGGTGCACACCTGTGGTCCCAGCTACTCAGGAGGCTGAGGCAGGAGGATCGCTTGAGCCTGGGAGGCAGAGTTTGCGGTGAGCTGTGACCCTGCCACTGCACTCCAGCCTGGGCGACAGAGCAAGACTCTGTCTCAAAAAAAAAAAAAAAAAGGCTCTAGTAACTTGAGTGTGGTGATTCCTTCTGGGTGAGGGGTGCTCTTTCTGTCTAGAGCCCTCACCCAGGATGATTCTGGGGCTGGGGAGGAAGGGAGGTTCTAGCAGGGATTCCCCTAATGGATAGAGTGAATGGTCCAGGGCCTTCTCTCTTGGGGCAGTGCCCAGATGTAGAGGCCTCATCAGGGAGACAGGAGCCTGTTTTTTACTGTAACCTTTTTCCATTAAAGTCAATGAAAATTAATTGCCGGGCGCGGTGGCTCAAGCCTGTAATCCCAGCACTTTGGGAGGCCGAGACGGGCGGATCACGAGGTCAGGAGATCGAGACCATCCTGGCTAACACGGTGAAACCCCGTCTCTACTGAAAAATAGAAAAAACTATCCGGGCGAGGTGGCGGGCGCCTGTAGTCCCAGCTACTCGGGAGGCTGAGGCAGGAGAATGGCGTGAACCCGGGAGGCGGAGCTTGCAGTGAGCTAAGATCCGGCCACTGCACTCCAGCCTGGGTGACAGAGCAAGACTCCGTCTCAAAAAAAATAAAATAAAATAAAAAAGTCAATGAAAATTAATGAAATGCTCTGAAAACCTAGAAATTCCACAGCCACCCTCTCTAAGGGAAATCCTGTTACATTAAAATGACTCCTCAAGCATGACTTGTGAATCCTTTTCAGTTGTCCTTTGCTCCCCTAAGAAATGAGTCTGTACTGCTTACACTGAAGTCTCCTGTAGGCTGTTTTATGTTTGCAATTTAAGCCTACAGTCTGAGTGAGCACGTTTCACATTAACCATAAGAGTTAAATCCATTAACTCCATTAAACACCACCAGAGAGGGATGCGGGACAGCATGCACACGCCAGCCCTGCTTACCAGGCGTGCTTCTGTATGGGCCTGGCAGTGCATGTTGTGGATTGGACTCTCCTGGCATCCAGGCCCAGCCAGGCACTCAGTGGAAAGAGCCCCATGTGGTCATATACACATGCCCAGGTAGGGGGAGAAGCCCTGAAGAAGAGAAGGCTGTGAGCAGAGGGCTGTCAGGCCCCCCTGGTGGAACTCTAGAACCTAGTACACCCCATTCTCTACTGAAGCCCTGCCAGCTGATCAGGACTCAGGAGAACCTGGGGTGGGGTGGGGTGGAGTATTGTAGTCTGCAGATAAAGCCAAGGGCCTTTTTACAGATGAGTTGTTCGTAGGAACTCAAGAACAACTCAAGCAGGCTGTACCTGTCCACACCACCACCACTGGCTTCCAAAGGGCTCAAACTAAACCAGGCCCATCTGATCAGACGGGCTGCCCATTAGGTTTGACTTTCTTCCATAGGAACAAACCTTTTGGTGATAGGCTGGAACAATCGGGAAAGAGTTCTCCTCTACTAGGTGTAGAGGTTAGGTCCCCCTCTTGAAGTGGCCAGGGGCCTGCTCAGGGTTGAACATCCAGTTTATTCACCTACCGTCCTTTAGTCAGCAGAGATTACAGTACCACCTGACATTCTTATTATGGAGACAGTAAAGAAATAAATGAGAAAATAAGGTATAAATAACTGCTGATTGGGGCTTTGAAGAAACTTGGAAGAGGAGGCAGAGAATGCCAAGAAGGGAGAGTTGCTGGATCACACCGGGTGTATGAAGTCAGAGGATGCCTCTCCATAAGATGCCTCCTGAGCAGAGACCTGAAGGGAGAGAGAACCACTTATGCAGATACCTGAGGAAAAGAACATTCCAGGCAGGGGGGCAAAGAATGCAGAGGTAGAAGTATGCCTGGCATGTTCAGAAAAGAGCCAGGAAACCAAAGTAGCTGGATTAGGGAAAGGGAAGTGATAGTAGATGAAATTCTTCGCTGCTCCGTAGGGGGTCAGATCATAGAGAGCTGCCTGGCATATTGTAAGGACTTTGGCTTTCACACAGAGTGAGATGGAAGCCACCAGAGGGTTTTGAGCAGAGAAATGACATGATCTGACTCTGGGTTTAGCATATCCTTCTGGCATCTATGTTGAAAACAGATCAGAGAGAGGCAAGGACAGAAGCAGCGACAGCTGGGAGGCTGATGGGGTGATCTAAGCAAGAGATTATAACAGTTTGGACCCAGTGGGAGTGTGGGGGTGTAAGCAGTGATCTCTTCTAGTTATATTTTGAAGACAGGAAAAAATGGAGTCAAAGGAGACCAAAAAAAAAAAAAATTATTTGAGCTTAGCATCTGAAAGAGTAGAGTCCATCTGCTGAAAAGGACAACGAGTTTGGAGAGAGTTCCAGGCAGGAGATACCAATGTGAGCTGTATTTGACGTGGATGAGTCTGCTGACCTGGATGGGTCCAGACACACTCTTGCCTGTGTGTTCTGAGACGTGGGAAGGAGAGAAAGGAACTACTAAAGAAAATAGGCAAGTGGCAGGAGCTCCTAACTTGATTAGAAAACAGGCCTGGCCGGGCGCGGTGGCTCAAGCCTGTAATCCCAGCACTTTGGGAGGCCGAGGCGGGCGGATCACGAGGTCAGGAGATCGAGACCATCCTGGCTAACATGGTGAAACCCCGTCTCTACTAAAAATACAAAAAACTAGCCGGGCGTGGTGGCGGGCGCCTGTAGTCCCAGCTACTCGGAGGCTGAGGCAGGAGAATGGCCTGAACCTGGGAGGCGGAGCTTGCAGTGAGCCAAGATCGCGCCACTGCACTCCAGCCTGGGTGACACAGCGCGAGACTCCGTCTCAAAAAAAAAAAAAAAAGAAAAAGAAAACAGGCCTAAGGACACTAGGTCCCACCCTCAGAGCTCCAGGGTCACCTGCCGGCTTCCTTTTACCTCCAGAGCAGGGTGGTTCTTCCACTCACTCTTGCATAGTTATGAGGACTAATGGAACTTGGGAATGTAGAAACACTGTAGATTCCAGGGGCTGCATGTCATGAAGTGGAGTGACACCAAGGGACTGGATTGCAGGCTCTTCCTTTTGGTTTTCTTTCCATCCTTGTTCAGTCAGCCATTCGGGATTCCCCTCTTCCTCCACTTTGCAATGCCAGTCAGTAAACTAATCATTCCTTTTTTTACCTTCTCCAGCTACACAGATATTATTGATGTTGTCCAGGCCCTGCAGACCCACCCAGACTCAAATGTCAAGGCCTCCTTCACCATTGGTGCCATCACAGCATGTGTGGAGCCCATGAGTTGCTACATGGAGCACAGGTAGATACAGGATATGGTGTGTAAGTGTACTGAAAGTGATTTGTTTCCACCCACCAGAAGGAGACAGATCTTTTGGAATGCATTAGTCACCTTGTATGTAGTAAATGCTGTTCTTTTATTAGTGCTAGGTCCTCAATAGACCCCTTTGGACTTGTAGCCAAAGAAGAGAGAGGAATTATGGAAGACAAACTTAGCTTTTGTAAGGGAGAACTATTTCTGTTTAATAGTTAGTACATAGTAAGGACTTATGAAATATCTGCTAAATAAATGGGTGCTCCAACATGTATGTTCTAAATATTGTTGAAAAATAACTTAAGTCCAGGTGCAGTGGCTCATACCTGTAATCCCAGCACTTTGGGAGGCCAAGGCAGGCACATCACTTGAGGACGGGAGTTCGAGACCAGCCTGGCCAACCTGGCAAAATCCCATTTCTACTAAAAATACAAAAATTAATCAGGAGTGGTGGTGCACACCTGTAATCCCAGCTACTCAGGAGGCTGAGGCACAAAAATCGCTTGAACCCAGAAGGTGGAGGTTGCAGTGAGCCGCGATCATGCCACTGCACCCCAGCCTGGGTGACAGAGCAAGCAAGACTCTGTCTCAAAAAAAAAATGTTTTTTATAAGGCATAAAAGGACTGAAGTTGAGTATATAATCTATTTAAATATAGAAATAAGGCTAAAATTGGGTGAACATGATTATGGAATATAAAAATTTAAGTAACAAAATCAGGCAGGGCACAGTGGCTCATGCCTGTAATCTCAGCACACTTGGAAGATGGAAGGTTGGAGGATGCTTGAGCCCAGGAGTTCAAGAGCAGCCTGGGTAACATAGCAAGACCCCGTCTCTGCCAAAAAAATAAATTAACCAGGTGTGGTAATGAGCACCTGTAGTCCCAGCTACTTGAGAGGCTGAGGCTGGAGGATTGCGTGATGAGGCTGCAGTAAGCTGTGTTCATGCTACTGCACTCCAACCTGGGCAACAAAGTGAGACGCTATCTCAAAAAAAGGGAGTTGACTTCTTTCGCCAACTGAACAGTTGCTCCATTGTTTAAAAAAAATTTTATTTTTTTTTTGAGATGGAATTTCACTCTTGTTGCCCAGGCTGGAGTGCAATGGTGGCATGGTATCAGCTCACTGTAACCTCCATCTCCCAGGTTCAAGTGATTCTCTTGCCTCAGCCTCCCAAGTAGCTGGGATTACAGGCATGCACCACCATGCCTGGCTTATTTTTTGTATTTTTAGTAGAGACACGGTTTCTCCATGTTGGTCAGGCTAGTCTCGAACTCCCAGCCTCAGATGATCTGCCCACCTCAGCCTCCAAAAGTGTTGGGATTACAGGCTGTTTAAATTTTTTTAAGTAAAACTTTAAAAATTAAAATAAATAAAGGAATGCTTACTGTGCAGCAGCCTTCTGTGGACTGTGAGCACAGTGAAGTCAGTGAGTTCTGTTCTTGGGAGACTCTGGTGTGGCTGTATCTTCCCTTGTTCCAGCCCCTTTGACCCGCTTAGAGCACATGGGTTTTCCTCCTTGGAATTCTTCAGAAACTATGAGGGAGTCAGGTAAGGGAACAGGATCCACAGCCCAACCTGGTATTCACCTAGCTCATCTACCAAATTTGGTTTCAAATGGTGTATGACTGGCTGTTGTCAGAAATCAAATAAAATGATGAAGATTTGCTGCCACCAAGGAAATTCCAGGAGAGAAACTCCCCCAGCGTTGTGACCATCATTAATACCTGCCAGCTAGACCAGCAGCCATTCAGAAGAGTGACTTCAGCCAGCATCCCAATTGTCAGGGAAGAAAACACAGGACCTCTGTGGTGCCAAACAGACCTGGGTCCCTGCCTTAGCCCTGCTGCCTCCCAGCTGCCTGTGAGACACTGGGCAAACTTAGTGTGTGGAGCCATCCTAAACCCATGCCTTTCATCTATTAGATACCTGAGGCACAGAGAGGACAGGACGACAGAGCAAGATCACGTTCGTGAACTGCCTGCACAGTGCCTTGCTCACAGGAGGAACTCCATAAAAGGCAGCTATCCCCATTAGTGTTAGCTTTCTTCCGTGAGGCAGGCCTTATGATGTTTTAGGAGTTCTGAAGTCCTGTGAGAATATGAGTTTTTCTCTGGAGCCTACTGCAGTGCTACAGTTGTTAAGTAACTCACACTTTGGATCAGTCACCCCCACCTCCTGCTTCACTTGTAATTCAGTTTCCTGCTTTTCATTCACCTTCTGAGTTAAGAAGGAGATTAAATGGCAATTGAGATTCTAGTGTGTACATAAAGAGAAACATGGCAAAGTTGGTATTAAAGGCCCCTAGTAGAGTTAGATGAGTGTAATTCTTACTTTCCCTTGAAATACCCACTTTACTCAAAAACATACGTCTTTCAAAAAAGACCAGCTCTTTCTCCATCTCCCATAGACCAAAGAGCTGGTCCTGTCCCCAGTATCCCTCTTCAACATTCCACTTAGAATTGGCCATGTAGGGACTTCTGTGGGGCTCCTGGCATGGGGAGCTTTGATGGAAATCTGTGAAGTCCCATGGGTATCCTTAATGCTCAGTGCTGCTGCCACTTGCCTCATCATGTGAGTCAGTTTGCTTGTCAGTGGTACTATTTGTGTGGGAAATAATCAGTGACAACTCTGAGATGAATGGTTTTTAAATATTTCCCCCTTCTTCCTCCTAGATTTCTCTTTCCTAAATGTCTTGACCAGTGTTCACAAGGTAAGTAATATGCTTTATTTCCAGCTTGCATGCCTTGCAAGTTCAGTAGAATTCAGCAATAGACTTTCTTCATGCTCTTACCTACCATTCTGAAATCTAAAGCAAACAAAATTGGTCAGAAAAAACTTTGATATCTTTACTTTTACCATATTTGATAGGCACATTTCTTCTAAGAGCTTCTCTGTTTTTACTCTGTCGCCCAGGTTGGAGTGTAATGGCGTGGTCTCGGCTCACTGCAACCTCTGCCTCCCAGGTTCAAGTGATTCTCCTGCCTCAGTCTCCCAAGTAGCTGGGATTACAGGCGTACACCACCACACCCGGCTAATTTTTGTATTTTTAGTAGAGACAGGGTTTCACCATGTTGGCCAGGCTGGTCTCGAACTCCTGACCTCACAATCCGCCCGCCTCGACCTCCCAAAGTGCTGGGATTACAGGCATGAGCCACCACGCCTGGCCTGAACTTGTCTCTTATGGCAACAAATTGCCACAGTAATACCTCTCCTTGAGCTGGGCTTAAGTCCACCCTGGCATTCCAGCTAATATTAGTGGGCTGAGTAGGTATTCCTAGCCTCTGGATCAGCAAGATCTTGATTCACTTCTGCCCCAAGAGTGCCGAGTTTGGCCCAGCAGGACCTGTCTTTCTTAATACCCCCCACCCCCATGCACCCTGGAATTTTCCGCATTTCCTTGATAACATTGAGAAAAATTCACCTATCCTGCAGGTTGCATTCAACCTTGCAATGCCCTGCTACCTGGCAACCCTGGAATCAGCACTTTCTAGTCATATTATCTGTGATGTTTGGAGGTCCAGAATAAATTCTGAATTCCCTGCAGTGGTGATGAAATGCTCATTGTTATTGGGAGACATGCCTGGGGTCTGGGCTTCCTGAGCTAGTCCAGCAAGCAGAAATCAGATGGAAGAAAACAACTCAGTGTCCCCAGCACAGTTTCCCCCTGCTGATCATACTGCTAGTCCACAGGGAGTGGAGACAACAGAGCATACCAAAGTTGTTGTCTTGGGAAACAGCTGAGCTCATGCTGCCCAGGGCAGGAGGCTGGTCCCTGAAGGGAGGAATGTGTATATTGAGCTGCTGTGCCAGGTAGTCTCAGGTCCAGCTTTTAGAGGCCCCTGTTACTTTCTAGGCACTGCACCTCAGAAACAGGATGAAATGGAGGTTGGCTAGGTCCATCCACAGTATTCACCCCAGGTAGATTAAGGAGAGTTTGTGGAGGTTGGGTCAATAGGATCTGGTGACAGACTAGATGTGGAGCACGCATTGCAAAAAGAGGTATCTTGGATGACTCCTAGGTTTCTAGCTTAGGAGATTAGGAAGGTTGGTGGTACCTGTCTTTGAGATAGAAAGCACAGGAGAAAACATAGGTCCAGGAGATAACCAAGGAGGGCTATCTCATCCTAAGATACATATTTGGAAGTCATGGTCAAAGTTAATGGCATAGACTGTAGTCAGCCAGTATCCAGGTGTAGAGCTGAAAAGATCAGAAGGCTAGAGATGGGGTGAGGGCGGAGGTTCCAGGACACTGGAAGAGAAGCAGGGAAGAGCATTGCCTGAGACATTGAGGAAGGAGAAAAAGAGATCCACAATGTCTAATGCTGCAGAGACTTTGAGGGAAGGACAGAGAAAAGCCCACTGGCTCTGCAAGTGAGAAGGACCCTGATGACCTGAGTAGGATGATCTGAGTGGAGAGGTGAGGGCTGAAGCCAGCTTCAAGTAGACCAGTGGCCAAGTGAGATACTGGAAGCCAGCAGGTGTGGGTGATATTCTAGAGTGCTTGGGGCTATAAAAAGGAAGATGGCAGGCCGGGCATGGTGGCTCACACCTGTAATCCCAGCACTTTTGGAGGCCGAGGCGGGCGGATCACGAGGTCAGGAGATCGAGACCATCCTGGCCAACATGGTGAAACCCCGTCTCTACTAAAAATACAAAAAAAATTAGCTGGGCGTGGTGGCGGGCGTCTGTAGTCCCAGCTACTCGGGAGGCTGAGGCAGGAGAATGGCGTGAACCCAGGAGGCAGAGCTTGCAGTGAGCTGAAACTGGGCCACTGCACTCCAGCCTGGGCAACACAGTGAGACTCCATCTCAAAAAAAAAAAAAAAAAAGGAAGATGGCTAGAGGAGAATATTTCCAAGAATTGTCATTTCTGAATGATCGGCTCCTCCTTATTTGCTGACTGAGAAAGCCTGTGGACTGCAAGGAGATACTAGACTTGATAGAGGGGACCCCTGAGAAGGAAGGGGTGGGTCCAGAGATCAGACTGGAAGTGAAGATAGACTCAGAAAAGCAGTGTCCTCCTTGAGAAGAGCTTTAGTTGGAAGCATGTGAAGTTGAGGAAGTGTTTGCCTAGGGGGCAGTACTGGCCATCAGGTGTACCTAGGACTTGCTGACCTGTCCAGCCTCAGGCCCTGCCTTATTCTTGTAAATGCTGGAGCCTTCTTTTCCTTTCAGAGCCCCTTGTCGACCATGTGATGATTGGCACCCTAGTGCACCTCAGTTCCTTGGCATTATCCCTCAGTGTCCCCCTTCTTTTTTGCATGAAGAACAAGCACAGATGATGGGGTTTCTCTGGCAGAGAGCCTTGGAGAAGTGTTCTGTCTTCATCATCATTGAATCAGGGGCAGCCCTGGGCTTGTCTCACAAGAGGAAAGCCCTTTTTAGTCTGAACCCTTTGAGGCCAAAACAGACTGTGTTCTCTCTGGCACTTGGTAGGCATGTTTCATTTATACTACCTTCCAACTCATTGTGCAAAGACAATGTGTGTTAAACTCTGTGCTTGTGCAGAGCTAGGGGTGTGATCAGATGAGGGCTGATCACCTTCAGGTCACATATGCTGTTTTCGGAGCTCCTCCAAGGGGGCTCATGGAGTGATGGTGCCTTGCTTCTGGGCCCATGGGACCCTGTGGACTGGCCTGACCAGACTTGCCGTGGACATGGGCTATCTGGGGAGGGAGGAGATAAAAGGCAAGTATTTTTTTTCTCTTAGGAGATTTGGTAGCTGGCTCGAAGGTGGGATCTGCCAGCAGTAGACAAACACTTTGTGTCCTAAGGGAGCATATTGCCTCCCTTTGCTTCTGTTCATGAGTCAGGCTACCTGATTCATAAGAGATTATTTTCCAGTTAGAAAAGGACTGTGTTGCAGCCCCAAGACAATGTGTGTTACAGAAATCAAAGGACTAAGAAACAACCTCAGTGCTTAAACAGCAAGCAAGACTCATTATAATGCTGGTGTGAAAGCAAAGTGGAGATACTTTACTGTCATGGCTGCTTTTAAAAGCATCTGTAAATAGAAGAAGTCACCTTTGTTTTCTGCTGGGCTTCTGGAATGCTTTAGCCCAGACTGGGATGGTCAGCCAGACAATAGGGATGTTTCTCTGCTCTTGGGAATAGGATAGACCAGGCTGCCTGCTCGCTCACAGCCCAGACTGGTGAGACCTTGGCCAAATCTGGTTGTCCACTCCTTGATACAGAACAGAAGGAAGCTCCTGGCCCAAACAAGGTGGAACTGCTCACTGTGGCCTGTTCACCCTGTGCTCCAGATAACTGCTGTACCTGCCTCACAGATGGCATTTCCTCTTGGCAGCTGGCAGTTTACATAGTTGGCCTGAGGAATGCTGGGGATAATCCTCTTGCTTGTTTCCCTATAAAGCAAAACCCCTTTTCTGTGCCCAGTTCCTGACCTAGAATCCCAACCCCACAAGGTTTGTCCATATAGTACATGTGCAGCAGACAGGACTTTGTACAGGGTGTGTCTGTCAGAGACCCAGATCCCAGCCTTTTCTTGGGCGGGCCAGACCTGTGCTTGTGACCCTGGTGCACCACCACTCATATGGCCACATTTGCACTAGTCTGACTCCTTTGTTTCTTTTGCCCAAGAAGATACCCAACAGAGTCCTAACATATTTATAGATCTTCCCTCAACCTTTGTTGGCTCTTAACTGCCAGACCCACCAGAGCTCTCCTTGCCTTCCACCCTGGGAATCTGGCAGGCCCTTTGTAGGATCTGGCTCCCACGTCTGCCATCTCTAGAATGTGCTGAGCCTTCTAAATCCTGCTTGCCTCCCCCACTGTGCCACATTTTGGGCTTGGCCTCCTGACTTCGCCTTACTCAGTTTCCAGAGGCCCCACTTTTTGTTGCTGCACCAGGGCATGGGATTCTGGCATCAAGCTTTCCAGGCTGGCTTTGCTGCCTCATCTGCAGCCTCCAGAGTGCACTGCAGAGTGACCTTTCCAAATGGCCATGCGAACACAGGTACCAAAGACTAGAGGCAGGGGGCCAGGGGTCCTAGAATCTGTCTTCAAACTGTTGTTTGCTCCTCATGTAAATCACCAGTGTTACCTTGCTTAGAGATTTTTCTGACACTGTTTTAGGAATTTTGTCTTAATGTTAAAGCTTCTTAACAGAAAGGGTATGTGAGGAACCCTTTTAAAATGGAATAAACAAGATGTTGATGAATTCTTCATTTGAATTGGTTTAGTTATGTGCTGTTACCACAACTAAGTCATCCACAAAGACTTTGAGGATGGAGGTGGTGGTGTTGGTGGTGGTGGTGGTGGTTGTTACGGAATATCTCTCTGTCACCCAGGCCGGAATGCAGTGGTGCAATCTCAGCTCACTGCAACCTTTTCCTCCCGGTTCAAGCGATTCTCCTGCCTCAGCCTCCTGAGTAGCTGGGATTACAGGCGCGCACCACCACACCTGGCTAATTTTTGTATTTTTAGTAGAGAGAGGGTTTCACCATGTTGATCAGGCTGGTCTTGAACTCCTGACCTCGTGACCTGCCCGCCTCGGCCTCCCAAAGTGCTAGGATTACAGGCGTGAGTCACCGTGCCCGGCCAGAAGTTTTTTGTTTTTGTTTTTGTTTTTGTTTTTGTTTTGAGAGGAGTTTCACCTTTGTTGCCCAGGCAGGAGTGCCATGGCGTGATCTTGGCTCACCACAACCTCTGCCTCCCTGGTTCAAGCGATTCTCCTGCCTCAGTCTCCCAAGTAGCTGGGAATTATGGGCACCTGCCACCACGCCTAGCTAATTTTTTGTATTTTCAGTAGAGACAGGGTTTTACTGTATTGGCCAGGCTGGTCTCGAACTCCTGACCTCAGGTGATCCACCCGCCTCAGCCTCCCAAAGTGCTGGGATTACAGGCATGAGCCACTGTGCCTGGATGAGGATAGAGGTTTTGAATGCTTAAGAAAAGTGAGCTGGGCGCAGTGGCTCACATCTGTATTCCCAGCACTTTGCGAGGCCAAGGCAGGTGAATCACTTGAGCTCAGGAGTTCAAAACCAGCCTGGGCAACATGGCGAAACCCTGTCTCTACAAAGAATACAAAAATTAGCTGGGTCTGGTAGCGCATTCCTGTAGTTCCAACTACTTGGGAGGCTAAAGTGGGAGGATCACTTGAGCCCCAGAAGTGGAGGTTGCAGTGAACCAAGATCATGCCATTGTACTCCAGCCTTGGGTACTAGAGCGAGACTCTGTCTCAAAAAAAAAAAAAGAAAACGTGATTCTGTATATTCCTATATATTTGTATTTGCATGCTTAGACCATCTGAGGAAGTATACCCAAACAATAGTTATCAGTGGTTGCCTCGCAGAGGAGAACAAGCCCCAGGAGGAGGAGGGAGGAAGAAAAAAAAAAAATTTTTTTTTTTTTTTTTGAGATGGAGTCTCACTCTGTCCCCCAGGCTGGAGTGCAGTGGTGCAATCTTGGCTCATTGCAAGCTCCGCCTCCGGAGTTCACGCCATTCTCCTGCCTCAGCCTCCCGAGTAGCTGGGACTACAGGCAGTCACCACCATACCCGGCTAATTTTTTGTATATTTAGTAGAGACGGGGTTTCACCGTGTTAGCCAGGATGGTCTCGATCTCCTGACCTCGTGATCCGCCCGCCTTGGCCTCCCAAAGTGCTGGGATTACAGGCATGAGCCACCATGCCCGGCCGAAATTTTTTACTTACAGATACCTAAGAAGAGTAGGTCTCATGTCTCGGAACCAAGCAATGGATCCAAAATGGTCCCTAAGCACTTAGGAAGCAGCTTCTGTGCTTAGTAGGCAAGCCCTAACTCCGGAGGCACATAGCTTAACCTTTGTGTGGGCCCTTTCCTCATTGTCACAAGCAACCAACCATTGGCATGCGCTCTCCTAAGCCCTGTTCCCTGGTCTTCAATGGAATGCATCCAGATGGATTTGTAAGGTTAGATTCAGTCTTGAGAGTTTTGTAACACTTTTTTCATAGGTGTTATTGGTAAGAGGAAGGAAGAGACTAGAGGCAGGGGGTCAGGGGTCCTGGAATCTGCCTTCAAACTATTCCTTGCCCTCGTCTAAACCATGAGTGTAGCAGCCTTGGCTTGTGGAAATTGTATGACTTAGTTTCCCAGTGGTTGATATAGCCAAGACGCAATGCCACAGCTGCTGTCTGACAGGCCCCTCAATGTACAGGGAGAAGTCTAATTCTCAGGCTGTTGCTCAGCTGACAGTGCTGATGGTGGTAGTGGTGGTGATGATAGATTGTATTTCATGGATTCTTACTCTCTGTAGGCCCTATGATAAGTCTAGGTTTTATTGATAACCTAGAGTGATGTGTTACGGTTCCTGTCTTACAGAGGAAGATATTTGGTTTCTGAGAGAAAGTAGAGCAATTTGTCTAGAATCACCCACTAGTAATTAGCGGAACTCAAAATTCAAACTCAGGTTCGCCTGGCTCTAAATGCCTTAATATTTACATTATGCTAGCTTTTCCCATAGAGGAAGAAGATAAATAGTATTAAGTCCAGGCCAGGCACAGTGGCTCACACCTGTAATCCCAGCACTTTGGGAGGCCGAGGCAGGTGGATCACCTGAGGTCAGGAGTTTAGGACCAGCCTGGCCAACATGGTAAAACCCCATTTCTACTAAAAATACAAAAGTGAGACGGGTACAGTGGCGTGCGCCTGTAATCCCAGGTACTCAGGAGGCTGAGGCAGGAGAATCGCTTGAACCCGGGAGGTGGAGGTTGCAACGAGCTGAGATCGTGCCATTGCACTCCAGCTTGGGCAACACAGTGAGACTAAAAAAAAAAAGAATATAAGTCCTATGTTTTAAGTGCCATCTGTGTTATTCAAAAGAACTTTTTTTCATTTTTTTTTTTTTAGTTCAGAGAAGGGGAGAGAGCAGGGTGGCATGAGGGGAGGACTAGGATGGTAAGATGTTAAGAAAGATTTGAAGGAAGATGTAAACTTTACCAAAATTAAAAAGTCAAGGGGGTAAGTAGGGGGAAAAGGTGCAGAACAGTGTAATGTGCCACTACTTGTGGAAAAAATTATACTCAACACTTTTGTATATACTCAGCAGATCTTCTGGAAGAAGAGGTAAGAATCTGATAACTGCAGTTGCCTCCTGGGAAGGGAATTTAGGTGTCTGGAGAGGAAAGGAATTATTTTCTCTGAACCCTTCTGATATAAATTAGATGTTTGTCCCCTCCAAATCTCATGTTGAAACATAATCCCCAGTGTTGAAGGTGGGGCCTAGTGGGAGGTGTTTGGGTCATGGGGGCAGATCCCTCATGAATGGCTTGGTGCTGTCCTTGTGATAGTGAGTGAGTTCTTACTCTCTTACAGGAGACCTGGTTGTTTAAAGGAGTGTGGCACCTTCCCCACTCCTCCTTGCTCCTGCCCTCACCACTGTGATGTGCTGGCTTCCAGGCCTTCTACCATGATCTTAAGCTTCCTGAGGCCTCCCCAGAAGCGGATGCCAGCACCACGCTTCCTGGAAAGCCTGCAGAACCTTTAGCCAATTAAGCCTCTTTTCTTTATAAATTAGCCTCAGGTTTTTCTTTACAGCAACCCCAAAATAGCCTAACACACTTTCTATATGTTGCGAGTTTTGCCCTCAGTAACTGAATACATCTAATTTTTTTAACTAAACACTTGACTGAAGTAAACAGTATCAGTATAGAGAGTCTTCATTACTGAATGTTCATTACTTAGGATTCTGCAATTACAAGGTCACTTAGGAAAGCAGAGGTCTCCATAATTTAGAGATATTCACTTAAGAACTAATCGTAGGCCGGGCGTGGTGGCTCAAGCCTGTAATCCCAGCACTTTGGGAGGCCGAGACGGGTGGATCACGAGGTCAGGAGATCGAGACCATCCTGGCTAACACGGTGAAACCCCGTCTCTACTAAGAAATACAAAAAACTAGCCGGGCAAGGTGGCGGGCGCCTGTAGTCCCAGCTACTCGGGAGGCTGAGGCAGGAGAATGGCGTGAACCCAGGAGGCGGAGCTTGCAGTGAGCTGAGATCCGGCCACTGCACTCCAGCCTGGGCAAAAGAGCGAGACTCCGTCTCAAAAAAAAAAAAAAAAAAGAACTAATCGTTTATAAAACTACTCTCGCTGGGCACGGTGGTTCACGCCTGTGATCACAGCACTTTGGGAGGCCGAGGCAGGCGGATCACCTGAGGTTGGGAGTTCGAGACCAGTCTGACCAATATGGAGAAACCCCATCTCTACTAAAAAATACAGAATTAGCCCGGCATGGTAGTGGATGCCTGTAATCCCAGCTACTTGGGAGGCTGAGAGGCTGAGGCAAGGGAATCACTTGAACCCAGGAGGCAGAGGTTGTGGTGAGCCGAGATCGCACCATTGTACTCCAGCCTGGGCAACAAAAGCGAAATTCCATCTCAAAATAATAATAATAAATAATAATAAAACTACTCTCTATTAGTAAATGGGTTGGTGATGAGCATTGAATCTTTTTAAGTATAGAATTATAACACCTGTGAGAATTCTATTACAAAATAAAATATAAATGTTGAAAACCTATGTATGAAATTATATTTTACAAAAAATTAGCAGAGGAGAGATACTCTTTACATCTTTCAGAATGGGAGATTAATAAAGTTTAAAGCTATTAAATCAAATTATAAAGGGTTAACTATATTCTTTAAAGATATAAAAGTGACCACTAGAGGAACTAAAATTGCTAATGAAGCTGGGTGCACTGGCTCACACCCGCCGGTAATCCCAGCACTTTAGAGGAGGCCAAGGTGTGAGGGTCACTTGAGCCCAGGAGTTTGAGACCAGCCTAGGCAACAAAATGAGACCCCGTGTCTAAAAAAAATCAAAAAATTAGCCAAGCATGGTGGCTCACGCTCCTGTGGTCCCAGCTACACAGGAGGCTGAGGCAGAAGGATTGCTTGAGCCCAGGAGGTCAAGGCTTCAGTGAGCCACATTTAGGCTACTGTACTGTAGCCTGGGCGACAGAGCAATACACTGTCCCACAAAGAAAAAAAAAACACACAAATATAATATGTAGACTTCCTTTGGTTCCTGATTCAAAAATTATTAACTGTAAGAAAACATTTATAAGACAGAGAAATTTGAACACAGACTGGATTTTTTTTTTTTTTTTTTTTTGAGACGGAGTCTCGCTCTGTCGCCCAGGCTGGAGTGCAGTGGCCGGATCTCAGCTCACTGCAAGTTCTGCCTCCCGGGTTTACGCCATTCTCCTGCCTCAGCCTCCCGAGCAGCTGGGACTACAGGCGCCCGCCACCTCGCCCGGCTAGGTTTTTGTATTTTTTAGTAGAGACGGGGTTTCACCGTGTTAGCCAGGATGGTCTCGATCTCCTGACCTCGTGATCTGCCCGTCTCGGCCTCCCAAAGTGCTGGGATTACAGGCTTGAGCCACCGTACCCGGCCTGGATATTTTTATATTAAGGAGTTCATTGTTAATATTTTTAGAGTCCTTATATTATGGAAATACATGTTGAAGTATTTTTGTTTGAAATAATTGGATGTCTGGGATTGACTTCAAAATCATACAGCAAGGGAGCCGGGGATGAGCTGGGTGGAGTGTAGATGAAATGCGATTAGCTGAGTGTTAGTAGTTCCTGAAACCAGGTGATGGGAGTTCATTCTGCTACTTTTCTAGTTGTGTATGTGTTTGAAATTTTCTACAATATTAAGAAGTACTGCTGGGCATGGTGGCTTACACCTGTAATCCCAGCACTTTGGGAGGCCGAGGTGGGCGGATCACGAGGTCTGGAGTTCAAGACCAGCCTGACCAACATGGAGAAACCCCATCTCTCCTAAAAATACAAAATAAGTTGAGCATGGTGGCGTGCACCAGTAATCCCAGCTACTTGGGAGGCTGAGGCAGGAGAATTGCTTGAACCCAGGAGGTGGAGATTGTGGTGAGCTGAGATTGCAACATTGCACTCCAACCTGGGCAACAAGAGCTAAACTCAGTCTCAAAAAAAAAAAAAAGTAAATAAAAATTATTGAATAACAAAAATGCAAAATAAAAGATCTTATACATACACTCTGATTATAACTGTCTTAAAATAGGAATGAATATGGAAGGGGTATCATAATTATCTTGGAGTGGTGAAGTGTGGTACGTTTCCTGATTTCCAAATTCTCTGTGGTCCTGTGAATTTTACTTCTGTATTTTCACCAAAAGGTTGGTTGGGAGTGATCATGGCCCACCCTGCAACCTCTTGTTACATGGGCCACACTTTCTTACCACGTTGCCATGTAAAATCTCTTAGCATTTATCTTGGAATCATGTGACTGCCTGTGCACAGTGTCTTGGCTGTGCACTCTTTGAGGATATAATGAATAGCCCTAATATATGGTGAGTTTTCGATAACTATATTCTGAACTGGTGAAGGTAAATGGCACCAGTTCCTGATGATACTAAATACAGGGGATATGGAAAGGCCCTTTGACTAAGAACTCCAAGTATCAGCCAGATATCAGAATTAAAATAATAGAGGAGGCCGGACGCGGTGGCTCACGCCTGTATTCCCAACACTTTGGAAGGCCAAGGTGGGCTGATCACCTGAGGTCAGGAGTTCGAGAGCAGCCTGGCCAACGTGGTGAAACCCCATCTCGACTAAAAATACAAAAACTAGCCAGGCATGGTGGCGGGTGCCTGTAATCCCAGCTACTCAAGAGGTTAAAGCAGAAGAATTGCTTGAACCCTGGAGGCAGAGGTTGCAGTGAGCTGAGATCACACCACTGCACTCCAGCCTGGGCGGCAGAGTGAGACACCGTCTTTAAAAAAAAAAAAAAAAAAAAAAAAAAACAGATAGAGGAAGTTAGGAGGTTAGGAAGTAAGGCAGCTACAGTCTTGAAACTATTCTTTCCAAGAGGTGGCAGTGCTGGGAAGCAGGAAGAGAATGATAGCTGTGTATGTTGGTGTTGGGATGTAAGGGTTGTCTCCATCAGGAGACTACTGGAAGGCATGATTACGGGATGGAGCAAGGGTCCACGTTTGTGTGAGCCCTCACCCCTAACCAGGACTGTGAAGGCTAAACTGTCCTTGGTTTTATTCACAGGCCTGGTGAGTAACGTGGTATTCACCAGTCACACCACGGAGCAGCGGCACCCTCTCCTTGTTCAGCTGCAGAGCCTCATCAGGGCTGCCAATCCAGCCGCAGCCTTCATTCTTGCAGAAAATGGGATTGTCACCAGGTAATCTATACATTCACTCTGCAAGACCAGTTGCTTTCTCAGATACAGCACTCTGTCTGTGGCCCAGAGTCTTTCTACTGTATCTAAGACCTAAACATTTGGAGAAGTCAGTTTTTTAACCAGGTATGGTGGTACGCACCTATAGTCCCAGCTGCTCAGGAGGCTGAGGAGAGGGGATCACTTGAGTCCAGGAGTTGGAGGCTGCAGTGAGCTATGATTGTGTCACTGCATTCCACAGCCTGAGAGACAGAGCAAGACCCCATCTCTTAAAAAAAAAAAAAGGCAGGCTGGGCACAATGGCTCATACCTGTCATCTCAGCATTTTGGGTGGCTGAGGTGGGAGGATCTTGAGTCAGGAGTTTGAGACCAGCCTGAACAATATAGTGATACCCCATCTCAAAAAAGAAACAATATATTGGGGGAAAAAAAAAGTTTTCGAAGTGCTTTTGATGCTCTATAAAAATTGCCAAGAACCATCCTGGCTAACGCAGTGAAACCCCGTCTCTACTAAAAAAATACAAAAAACTAGCTGGGCGGGGTGGCGGGCGCCTGTAGTCCCAGCTACTCAGGAGGCTGAGGCAGGAGAATGGCGTGAACCCGGGAGGCGGAGCTTGCAGTGAGCTGAGATTGCGCCACTGCACTCCAGCCTGAGTGACAGAGCAAGACTCTGTCTCAAAAAAGAAAAAAAAAAATTGGCAAGAAGACTCCATTGTGTACCATTTTGAGGCGTTTTGTTCTGATATATTCACATTCTCTTCCATTGAAGGATGGTAGCCAAGATTCTCTTAACGTCCTTGTATTGAAGTGTTTGAGAAATGGTATAGAGAACGTAGAGAAAGGTCGGATGCGGTGGCTCAACCTGTAATCCCAGCACTTAGGGAGCCCAAAACTGCTTGTAGGAGTTCAAGACCAGCCTGGGTAAAATAGGGACACCCTGTCTCTACCAAAACAGTTTTTTAAAAAAAAAGCCTTTTGCTGCTGTTGCTTTTGGTGTTTTAGACATGAAGTCTTTGCCCATGCCTGTGTCCTGAATGGTACTACCTAGGTTTTCCTCTAGGATTTTTATGGTATTAGGTCTAACATTTAAGTCTCTAATCCATCTTGAATTAATTTTTGTATAAGGAGTAAGGAAAGGATCCAGTTTCAGCTTTCTACTTATGGCTAGCCAATTTTCCCAGCACCATTTATTAAATAGGGAATCCTTTCCCCATTTCTTGTTTCTCTCAGGTTTGTCAAAGATCAGATGGCTGTACTGGCCATCAGAGAAATGCAAATCAAAACCACAATGAGATACCATCTCACACCAGTTAGAATGGCGATCATTAAAAAGTCAGGAAACAATAGGTGCTGGAGAGGATGTGGAGAAATAGGAACACTTTTACACTGTTGGTGAGATTGTAAACTAGTTCAACCATTATGGAAAACAGTATGGCGATTCCTCAAGGATCTAGAACTAGATGTACCATATGACCCAGCCATCCCATTACTGGGTATATACCCAAAGGATTATAAATTATGCTGCTATAAAGACACATGCACACGTATGTTTATTGCAGCACTATTCACAATAGCAAAGACTTGGAATCAACCCAAATGTCCATCAGTGACAGATTGGATTAAGAAAATGTGGCACATCGGCCGGGCGCGGTGGCTCACGCCTGTAATCCCAGCACTTTGGGAGGCCGAGGCGGGCGGATCACGAGGTCAGGAGATCGAGACCATCCTGGCTAACATGGTGAAACCCCATCTCTACTAAAAATGCAAAAAATTAGCCGGGCGAGGCGGCGGGCGCCTGTAGTCCCAGCTACTCGGGAGGCTGAGGCAGGAGAATGGCGTGAACCCGGGAGGCGGAGCTTGCAGTGAGCCGAGATCGCGCCACTGCACTCCAGCCTGGGCGACTAAGCGAGACTCTGTCTCAANTTGTCTCTTAAAAAAAAAAAAAAAGCGGCCGGGCGCAGTGGCTCACGCCTGTAATCCCAGCACTTTGGGAGGCCGAGGCAGGCGGATCACGAGGTCAGGAGATGGAGACCATCCTGGCTAGCACAGTGGAACCCTGTCTCTATTTTTAAAAATATAAAAATTAGCCAGCCGTGGTGGCGGTCATCTGTAGTCCCAGCTACTTGGGAGGCTGAGGCAAGAGAATGGCATGAACCCGGGAGGCAGGGAGCTTGCAGTGGGCCAAGATGGTGCCACTGCACTCCAGCCAGCCTGGGCAACAGAGCAAGACTCTGTCTCAAAAAAAAAAAAAGGTAACATAGAGATATTATCTCTACTTCATGGACTTGGGTTCAAATTACAAACTAAAAATAGAGAATTAGTTTGTATGTGTACACACATATACAAGGAGAAAACACTTGGTTATGTAGCCGTTTTGTTTGCTCAATTCGGATAAAAGGTTATATACTTTTTTATATAGTTTTGACTTTTGAACTATGTAGATATTTTATGTATTCAAAAATTAAATCAAGGAGGGAATAAACGAAATTAAATACAAACCAAAAAAAGTGAATCTAGGCTGGGTGCGGTGGCTCACGCCTGTAATCCCAGCACTTTGGGAAGCTGAGGCAGGCAGATCACGAAGTCGGGAGATCGACCATCCTGGCAAACATGATGAAACCCTGTCTCTACTAAAAAAAAAAAAATACAAAAATTAGCTGGGCGTGGTGGTGCGTGCCTGTAATCCCAGCTACTCAGGAAGCTGAGGCAGGAGAATCGCTTGAACCATGGAGTTGGAGGTTGCAGCAGTGAGCTGAGATCACGCCACTGCACTTCAGCCTGGTGACAGAGTGAGACTCAGTCTCAAAAAAAATAAAACCAAAAAAAGCCTGTATGTATATGTGCAACAATGTCCATATGTCAGGTGTGTGTAAAAGGACACCTGAGGTCAGGAATTTGAGACCAGCTGGCCAACATGGCGAAACCCCGTCTCTGCTAAAAATACAAAAAATTGGCCAGGTGTGCTCCGGGCACCTGTAATCCCAGCTGCTCAGGAGGCTGAGGCAGGAGAATTTATTGAACCTGGGAGGTGGAGGTTGCAGTAAGCCAAGATCACACCATTGCACTCCAGCCTGGGCAACAAGAATGAAACTCCATCTCAAAATTAACATAATTAATTAATTAAAGTAAATAAATCTATGTGTCTATCAAAGTAATAACCACACCAAAAAAAGTATTTAATTCAAGTAACTTTTGAACATAATCCTCTGCTGGAACCCTGGTTCTAAACAACATCACTGATTGAAGAGAGGAGATTATGAATATGAAATGGGGAAGATGAAGAAAAACCCTTCAAATATTTATTTTATTTTATTTTATTTAGACACAGTCTTGCTCTGTCACCCATGCTGGAGTGCAGTGGCACAATCTCAGCTCACTGCAACCTCCACCCCTTGGATTCAAGCTATTCTCCTGCCCCAGCTTCCCTGGTAGCCGAGATTACAAGTGCACGCCACCATACCTGGCTAATTTTTCTATTTTTAGTAGTGACAGGGTTTCACCTTGTTGGCCAGGCTGGTGTTGAACTCCTGACCTCAAGTGATCCACCCACTTCGGCCTGCCAAAGATCAAATGTTGATTTGAATTGGAGATTCAGTATAAATTCATTATTTTTAAAAATGTGTATTTCCTACCACTTTCCTTTGAAAGGGACCAGAATAGTAATACCACAGTTGCAGCAAATACCCTTACCTCTGTATCTTGGTTTCTAAGTACCAGTCCCCACTGCAAGGTATCAGGACTCCTTGGAGAATTAGCTGACTGCATGCCAGGTCAAGGAAAGTACAAGGTAGGCCTGGTCCATTTTATGCCAATAAAGCAAGGAAGTACTCAAAGATTAGTGGAAATATGTCAAAAGGATATGGGAAGTAGCTTAAGAAGTTCCTGCTAGTCTAATTTGGGACAATTTGGGGATAAGAAAGAACCATGATAATACTGGAACTATGGATTATAACACATGGAATAAAATGTGTGTCCACAGTGATCCTCAAAAACGAAGCAGGGGCCAGGCACGGTGGCTCACACCTGTAATCCCAGCACTTTGGGAGGCTGAGGCGGGTGGATCACCTGAGGTCAGGAGTTCGAAACCAGCTTGACCAATATGGTGAAACCCCGTCTCTATTAAAAATACAAAATTATGGCCGGGCGCGGTGGCTCAAGCCTGTAATCCCAGCACTTTGGGAGGCTGAGACGGGTGGATCATGAGGTCAGGAGATCGAGACCATCCTGGCTAACACGGTGAAACCCCATCTCTACTAAAAAAATACAAAAAAATTAGCCGGGCAAGGTGGCGGCACCTGTAGCCCCAGCTACTCGGGAGGCTGAGGCAGGAGAATGGTGGGAACCCGGGAGGCGGAGCTTGCAGTGAGCTGAGATTGCGCCACTGCACTCCAGCCCAGGCGACAGAGCGAGACTCCGTCTCAAAAAAAAAAAAATACAAAATTAGCCGGGCATGGTTGCGCATACCAGTAATCCCAGCTACTCAGGAGGCTGAGGCAGGAGAAGCGCTTGAACCCAGGAAGCAGAGCTTGCAGTGAGCCGAGGTCACGCCATTGCATTCAAGCCTAGGTAACGAGCGAAACTCCATCTCAAAAACAAAAAAAAAGTGGAAGGGGACAGGATAGCAAAGCCCTTTATAGAAGAATACCAAGTAAATAAGGTTTGATAGAACTAGAAAATAATCGGCCGGGCGCAGTGGCTCACGCCTGTAATCCCAACACTTTGGTAGGCCGAGGTGGACGGATCACAAGGTCAGGAGATCGAGAGCATCCTGGCTAACACGGTGAAACCCTGTCTCTACTAAAAATACAAAAAATTAGCTGGGTGGCCGGGCGCGGTGGCTCAAGCCTGTAATCCCAGCACTTTGGGAGGCCGAGATGGGCGGATCACGAGGTCAGGAGATCGAGACCATCCTGGCTAACACGGTGAAACCCCGTCTCTACTAAGAAATACAAAAAAAAAGCCGGGCGAGGTGGCAGCGCCTGTAGTCCCAGCTACTCGGGAGGCTGAGGCCGGAGAATGGCGTGAACCCGGGAGGCGGAGCTTGCAGTGAGCTGAGATCCGGCCACTGCACTCCAGCCTGGGCGACAGCGCGAGACTCCGTCTCAAAAAAAAAAAAAAAAAAAAAAAAAAAAATTAGCTGGGTGTGGTGGCGGGCACCTGTAGTCCCAGCTATTCAGGAGGCTGAGGCAGAAGAATGGCGTGAACCTGGGAGGCAGAGCTTGCAGTGAGCCGAGACCATGCCACTGCACTCCAGCCTGGGCGATGAGCGAGATTCCATCTCAAAAAAAAAAAAAGAACTAGAAAATAATCATTTTGTAACCTTCAGTCTAATACAGTATTTGATTTAGGGAACCATCGATGAATACTAAAAGCACTAGGTAGAAGACTGTTGAAGAAAAAAAATATTACTAGTCCTGTACTGTGTAAAGTATCACTCCATAGACTACTGACTCCTTACAAAGGGGGAAAAATACCTTACAGTGGAAAAATTCTGGTATACCTATGTTGACCAAACGATGAAACTCCATGAGACCAGTAACGGGACAAACTGATACCCTGTACCTCCTTGATGTGATGCAGTGGGAAGGATGCAACACCACCTGGGTATTAATCTCCAAAAATGCATAACCTGAATCTAATTACGAGAACTAGAAACAGACAAATCCAAGTGTGGGACACAAAAGCTCTGACATGTACTCTTAAATATCAACACCATGAGAATCAAACAAACCAAAAGATAGAGGAGCTGTTCAGATTAAAGGAGAATAAAGATTATAAATTTAGGCCGGGCACAGTAGCTCACGCCTGTAATCCCAACACTTTGGGAGGCCGAGGCAGGTGGATCACCTGGGGTCAGGAGTTCGAGACCAGCCTGGCCAACATGACGAAACCCCATCTCTACTAAAAATACAAAAATTAGCTGGGCATGGTGGTGGGTGCCTGAAGTCCCAGCTACTTGGGAGGCCGAGGCAGGAGAATCGCTTGAACTCAGGAGGCGGAGGTTGCAGTGAGATGAAATCATGCCATTTCACTCCAGCCTGGGCAACAAGAGCAAAACTCTGTCTCAAAATTAAAAAAAAAAAGAATGTATCTGTATATCAAAGTAATAACAGACGCGTGCCACCATGCCCAGCTAATTTTTGTATTTTTTTTAGTAGAGATGGGGTTTTGCCATGTTGGCCAGGCTGGTCTCGAACTCCTGACTCCAGGTGATCCACCTGCCTCAGCCTCCCAAAATTCTAGGATTACAGACGTGAGCCATCTCTCCCGGCCTAGTGAATGATTCTTGATTGGATAGTGGACCCTCCCCCACCAAAAAAGGGAAATTTGAAAGTGGATATATGTTCGTGCTTCTCCAACTTCGCTGTGCATATGCATCTCTAGTGGAGATCTTGTTGAAAATTAGTTTCTGGTTCAGTACATCTGGGCTGGGGCCTGAGGCTCTGCATTTCTAACAAGCTCCCAGGTGATTGTTGGGAGCCAGTAAATTCCTTGCATGTGATCATGATACTGTAGTTCTGTAAGAGAATGTCCTTGTTCTTGGGAGATGCATACTGAAGTATTTAGGGGTAAAATATCATGATGAGTACAACTAGTTTTCATTTGGTTTGCCAGAAAAAAAAAAAAATGCTTGTATATATTTAGGGAACATGAAGAAGAAACAAAGTGTGCAGGTTAAGATTGCCAGTCCTGGCCCAGCACAGTGGCTCACGCCTGTAATCCCAACACTTTGGGAGGCTGAGGCAGGCAGATCATGAGGTCAGGAGATCGAGACCATCCTGGCGAACGTGGTGAAACCCCATCCCTACTAAAAGTACAAAAATTACCTGGGTATGGTGGCATACGCCTGGAGTCCCTGCTACTCAGGAGGCTGAGGCAGGAGAATCACTTGAACCCAGGAGGCGGAGGTTGCAATGAGCCAAGATTGCACCACTGCACTCCAGCCTGGCGACAGAGCGAGACTCCGTCTCAAGAAAAAATAAAAATAAAAAATTGACAGTCCTAATTAATCTAGGTCTTTTCTGTGTGTTTTCAAAGGAATGAAGACATTGAGCTGATTCTCTCAGAAAATAGTTTTTCAAGTCCTGAGATGCTGCGGTCTCGATATTTAATGTATCCTGGCTGGTAAGTATCATCATTGAAAAATAACTAAGATTTTTTTGTAAACCCAATGATTTATTTATTTATAGAAAAAAAAAGGGAGAAGGTGAAAATACCAGATGTGCTCTGCAAGGATGACACATGGCAGCTGGCACGGCCTGCATGTCCAGCAGCTACTGGCCTTGCCAGGAGCCCAGTGCTTCACCTCTTAGGCTCCAAACTGGGAGCCTTCTCAGTTATTTCAATTTAGGGAGTCATCCTGTAGGCAATAAGCACCACTGTGCCCTGTGTTCCTCCAGCACCTACTGAGGGCAAAGTGGCTGGCACAGAACCAAGGAGCTATAACTTTCCCAGGTGAGACTCGCTTCTGGCAATACGGTCAGTCCTCTAGGGTTCCCATCTCCTGGGTTCCCTGCTCATATGGCCCAGGGAATGTTCTCTGTAGGATGCTGCACAGCCTGTGGACCTCTCCAGAGAAGAAGAGGACAAAGGAGAGAATGTGCATAGTTACTGTAATCATACTAATACAAACACACTGAAGCATTTACTGTGTGTGCTAGCTGTTGTTCTAAGACTCCACTCTCTACATGGCAGCTCCTAGCCACATGGCTATTTAATGAAATGTAAATTAATAAAAATCAAAATTTATAATTCAGTCTTTCAGCCACATAGCCGCATTTCACGTGCTCCATAGCTTCCTGTGGCTAGCAACTACCGTGTCCAGTAGTGCAGATCTAGAACATTTCCATTACCCCAGAAAGCTCTGTTGAATAGTGCTGTTGTGAGGGCCTTGTTTGTGTTGTCTCATTTACACCAATCCTGTGAAGTGGATTCCATTATTTTGTCATTTTACAGATAAGGTACCGGGGCAGCAAAGAGTTAATGACTTGACAGTTTACAGCTAGTAAATGAAAGAACTGGATTTCAAACCCAGGTTGAATGGCTCAGTGCTTTTTCTCTTAGGCATCGTGCTACACTTATTCCTGTATAGAATGGACAGTTTGTTTCTGCTATGTTGAAGGTTTAGGGGAAGACCATTGTTAAAGCTTGGCCAGAATTAATCTCTTATGTTTAATTGGATTATCTTTGTTATTCTTACTCACTTTTCCCAAGCAGCTCTCTACATCCTCCATACCACCCCTTACACCACCAACTTTTTCCCTAACAAAAAATGATCTGGCCAGGCGTGGCGGCTCACACCTGTAATCCCAGTACTTTGGGAGGCCGAGGCGGGCAGATCACGAGGTCAGAAGATCGAGACCATCCTGGTTAACATGGTGAAACCCCGTCTCTACTAAAAATACAAAAAATTAACCAGGCATGGTGGCAGGAGCCTGTAGTCCCAGCTACTCAGGAGGCTGAGGCAGAAGAATGGCATGAACCTGGGAGGCGGAGCTTGCAGTGAGCCGAGATCGCCACTACACTCCAGCCTGGGCAAGAGAGCGAGACTCCATCTCAAAAAATAAAATAAAATAAAATAAAAAATGATCTACTGTGCTGTAAAAAACAAAACCAAAAAAATCCCAGAGGGTCAGTATGTAAAATTGAAGGTTTTCAGGCATATTCTTAGAAGGAACCTCTGATTTGAGTCACGTCATACTTTAAACAGTGAGTAAGTGGGTCATTCCTTATGCCTGAACAAGGTAATGATATCTTAGCTAAAAATAAACAAATGGAGCTTCTAGGGGGAACCTTCTTTCCAATGGCTACAGCCACTGACTCCATTGCTGCCTGAACCTCTGGGTCCTAAGCTCCTGTAATCACCACCAGGTGCCTAGAGAAGCACTATTCTCCAGTCCTTACTGACTCATGCACAAAAACCTAGCTCAGGGCCCAGACACTTGAAGGCAGGCTAATGCAGGAGAGAATAGGGTAAGCGGGGCCCATTAGAAGACTGTGAATCTGGCCGGGCGCAGTGGCTCACACTTGTAATCCCAGCATTTATGGAGGCCAAGGCAGGTGGACCATGAGGTCAGGGGTTCGAGACCAGCCTGGCCAACACAGTGAAACCCCATCTCTACTAAAAATACAAAAGTTAGCCGGGCATGGTGGCGGGCACCTGTAGTTCCAGCTACTCAGGAGGCTGAGGCAGGAGAATGGCGTGAACCCAGGAGGTGGAGCTTGCAGTGAGACGAGATCGCGCCACTGCACTCCAGCCTGGGCAACAAGAGCAAAAGTCCGTCTCAAAAAAAAAAAAAAGAATGTGATTCTAGAGTTTAAAACCTTTTCCTCATCAGGAAGATCAGTCCTTATAGAGAATCAGAGATAGAAGGACCCCAAAATTCTCTTTCAGGCCCCCCCTCCTAAGTCCATTTCTAGAAATCAGATAATTTCATCTTTAACAAGATGGCAAGTCATCACTCTCCTACTCATATCTATATATTACTCCCCTCCCACTTGGGTCAGAGCCACCACCTCAGGGTGAATGGACTTTAGTTCCAGGATGTGCTCCGCTCTGTGCTGTGCACACATTCTCTGCCACTTCCCTCCCACATCTTTCTGTGTTCCCATCCACCCTGCTCTCACCTTTTCTGGTAGAACAGCCTGTTTCTAGTTTGGGCAGAAACCTTGCTGCCTTCCCTTGGCCCTTGTAAATTCCTCTAAGGATTCAGGTACCACAGAAGCCAGAGGCCAGAGAAACCCCCAGTCTCCAAAATGACTTGTTTGGGTGGGGAAAAGACAGGTCAGTCTTGCAAAAATTTTATGCCTACCACCGTACTTTAAAGAAATCCGAGGCGGGCGGATCACGAGGTCAGGAGATCGAGACCATCCTGGCTAACATGGTGAAACCCCGTCTCTACTAAAAATGCAAAAAATTAGCCGGGCGAAGCGGCGGGCGCCTGTAGTCCCAGCTACTCGGGAGGCTGAGGCAGGAGAATGGCGTGAACCCGGGAGGCGGAGCTTGCAGTGAGCCGAGATCGCGCCACTGCACTCCAGCCTGGGCGACTAAGCGAGACTCTGTCTCAAAAAAAAAAAAAAAAAAAAAAAAAGACAAAGAATAAGATACTTTCAACAATTTAAAATTCAAAATTGCAGTGCTGTTTTAAAATAAAGGAAACAGGCAGGTGCGGTGGCTCATGCCTGTAATCCCAGCACTTTGGGAAGCCAAGGTGGGTGGATCACAAGGTCAGGAGTTCAAGACCAGCCTGGCCAACATGGTGAAACCCCATCTCTATTAAAAATAAAAGAATTAGCCGGGTGTGGCAGTGGGCACCTGTAATCCCAGCTACTCGGGAGGCTGAGGTGGAGAATTGCTTGAACCTGGGAGGTGGAGGTTGCAGTGAGTTGAGTTCGCACCACTGTACTCCAGCCTGGGTGACAGAGCAAGACACATGTCAAAAAAATAAAATTAAATTAATTAACTAATTAAAATGAAGGAAACAGGCTAGGCACAGTGACTCATGGCTATAATCCCAGCACCTTGGGAGGCTGTGGAGGGAGGATCACTTGAGGCCAGGAGTTCAAGACCAGCCTGGGCAGCATAGTGAGACCTTGTCTCTAATAAAAAATAAAAATTAGTTGGGCATGGTGGCATGTGTGGTAGCAACTACTCAAGAAGCTGAGGTGGAGGATCACTTGAGTCTGAGATGTCAAGACTATAATGAGCTATGATCACACCACTGCACTCCAGCCTGAGCAGCAGAGCAAGACCCTGACTCAAAGAAAATAGGGCAGAGATGCCCCAGTTCCTTCTGTGACAGGTGTACACATCTGTATGTACAACCTGTTATGCTGCCTGCAACAAAATGGCAGGGCATAGTTGGAGCCCCTAAAGAAATGGGAGCGGCTGGGCGCGGTGGCTAACACCTGTAATCCCAGCACTTTGGGAGGCCAAGGCAGGCAGATCACAAGGTCAGGAGATCGCGACCATCCTGGCTAACACGGTGAAACCCTGTCTCTATTAAAAATACAAAAAAAGGCCGGGCGCGGTGGCTCAAGCCTGTAATCCCAGCACTTTGGGAGGCCGAGACGGGTGGATCACGAGGTCAGATCATCGAGACCATCCTGGCTAACACGGTGAAACCGTGTCTCTACTTAAACGAATACAAAAAAAACTAGCCGGGCGAGGTGGCGGGCGCCTGTAGTCCCAGCTACTCGGGAGGCTGAGGCAGGAGAACGGCGTGAACTCGGGAAGCGGAGCTTGCAGTGAGCCCAGATCGTGCCACTGCACTCCAGCCTGGGCAACAGAGCGAGACTCCACCTCAAAAAAAAAAACAAAAAAAAACAAAAAAAAAATAGCTGGGCATGGTGGCGGGCGCCTGTAGTCCCAGCTACTCGGGAGACTGAGGCAGGAGAATGGCGTGAAACTGGGAGGCGAGCTTGCAGTGAGCCGAGATTGTGCCACTGCACTCCAGCCTGGGTGACAGAGTGAGATTCTGTCACCAAAAAAAAAAAAAAAAAAAGCAATGGGAGCAAGCCCAGTTGCGGTGGCTTACACCTGTAATCCTAGTACTTTGGGAAGTTGAGGAGGGCGGATCACTCGAGGCCAGGAGTTTCAGACCAGCCTGGCCAACATGGCAAAACCTCATCTCTACAAACAATACAAAAATTAACTGGGTGTGGTGGCGCACACGCCTGTGATCCCACCTACTCAGGAGGCTGAGGCAGGAGAATCACTTGAACCCAGGAGGCGGAGATTGTAGGGAGGCAAGACTGCACCACTGCACTCCAGCCTGGGCAACAGAGGGAGACCTTGTCTCAAAAAAAAAAAAAAAGAAAGAAAGAAAGAAATGGGAGGGCATCCTGAGCAAGAGCCCCCCACTGTACCAGAAAGGACCCCCAAACTCAGATGGGGACTGGGAGGCTTCAGAGGCACACAGGACATCAAGGAACTGCTAGTCTAAGGTTATGTAAAACCTTCATCCTCAGAAAGCACCTGATTTAACTGGGCAGTCATGCTTCCCAATCTCAAAGTGAAAGAGGCATATACATATTTAAACAAGTTTCTGTGTGCAAAATGTCTTACAAGTAAAGGAGAACTCAAATATTATAGGATGGGGGTATGTAGTTCATCTCAAAGTAGTGTATAATAATACTCAAAACCCAAATTATTTGTGCTTACAATTTTTTAAACCTTTTAAGGTATGAAGGTAAATTGAATGCTGGATCAGTCTATCCCCTAATGGTTCAGATCTGCGTATGGTTTGGCCGTCCCTTGGAGAAGACTCGCTTTATGGCCAAATGTAAAGGTAAGCCTTGACTGGGATGTCCCAGACCCTGGAAAAAGGGTACCCCAGAGTTAATTCTACCTCCTGGTACCACTTCAGTATTCTGTGTGCTGTGTCTCTTCTTACCTTTTGAAACCAAAAGCAGACAGAGGGATTTGAGGATTGTGGGTGGCCACACAATTTGGTTTCCACTCCAGTGAAAGGGTTTTCCCTCCCCTGGGAACAGTGGCAGAGCCACAGGGGAGCAACAGGGTGTGGCGGGTAGAACCTGTGAACCCTAGACCCTGGTGTATGGTCCCTCCCCAGTCCCTAAAACTCCCAGCTGTGCTATCCTGAATTTGGCCTGTGCCTCCATGTGGGTGACATCTCTGTCCTCTTCCTCCACCAGCAATTCAGTCCTCCATCAAGCCAAGTCCCTTCTCTGGAAACATCTACCACATTCTGGGCAAAGTGAAGTTTTCAGGTAACCAGGGGCTGGGATTTGGGAGCTCTATACTATGGAGTGCTTGCATCTCATGATGTGAGTTTAGAGCCTCTGCTGGTGCTCTGCAGACCACTGATGCCACTCAGACTCTCAGAAACCTTCCACACCCTGGGCCTTCACGCCATTAGGCTTGTCCATCACCCCTCTCCCCCGAGGGCCTACTTAGTCTAGGTTCTCCTGTTCCATAGCAGAGGTTTGCCCTCCTCTCTTGGATGACCTGCTCAAGGGCTCTTCTCACAGCTTTTTGACTTTCTTGTTCAGAGCCTTACACTCCACACCTCTTGAGCCAGTCATGGCCGCCTCTAGACCTAAAACCAGGAGCTGCCCAAATGCTGAGCTCTATAGCTCCAGATCTATTTCTGACCAAAGTGTTTGAGCTTCCGTTTGCCTTCTCCTCTCTTCTGACAAGTAGGCCTGAGGATCAGTCATAGACCTCTGGAGCCCTTGCATCTGATAGTCTGTCCTGGAGTGGGCGTCAGAGAAGGCCTTAGAACAAGTAGATGTCAGTCAACTCAATGTTGAGGAAGGGTACAGTATTCCAGGGGAAAGAAATAGCATTTGCTATAATCCAGAGGCAGAAAAGACACATTTTAGGAACCAAAAAGCATTTACTGTGACTGGAGCCTGGGAGTAGGGAGAGAGGAAGTGAGTCTGTTAGGGTGTCTTCAGCTGTTACCACAGAGAACCCCCACTCAGCTAGCAGATGTTGGCTGTATAACAAGTGAGGCGCTCAAGCAGCAGAGCAAGGCCACTGAGGACCCAGGTGTTGTGTGTCTTCGTGTCCTCCCATGCTTGGTGTGTCAGCTTATCTTTCAGGTTCCTACCTACCCCTTATGGTTGCCAAGTGGTGCTGTAGGTCTGGGTGTCAAAGCCAGACACTGCATCCAGCCAGTGAGGAGAGGCTGGCTCTTCCTGTGGGTACCTTTGTCAGTGCAGCGCCTCCTCCCAATTTTTCTGCCAACTTATCTCATTGGATTGCTGTGCCTTTCTGGACCCATCATCCATGGGGGAATTGGTATCAGAAGAAGAGGGAGATGATATGGGGGGTAGGCAACTATCAGTGTCTGCTGTAGGGAACCACTGAGGGCTTCAAGCATAGAACCATCATAGTTCAGATGGGAGAATTACATGGGTCCTTAGCTCATAGCTTTTGCTTAATTTATGTGATCAAATCAGAAACTGCAGCCCCATACCGAAGCCCACTGATCTCAGGCTCCAACAGCCAGCCCCTGCTGCTTCAGAGGTCTTGGTATTTTTGTTTTTCCCTCACCCATCACCTCCTTTTCTTCTTTATTTTTATTTCTTTTTTGGCTGGGTGCAGTGGCTCACGCCTGTAATCCCAGCACTTTGGGAGGCTGAGGCGAGAGGATCACTTGAGGTCAGGAGTTCGGGACCAGCTTGGCCAATATGGTGAAACCCCATCTCTACCAAAAATCTTAAAAATTAGACCGGGTGGCCGGGCGCGGTGGCTCAAGCCTGTAATCCCAGCACTTTGGGAGGCCGAGACGGGTGGATCACGAGGTCAGGAGATCGAGACCATCCTGGCTAACACGGTGAAACCCCGTCTCTATTAAGAAATACAAAAAAAAAAAAAACTAGCCGGGCGAGGTGGCGGGCGCCTGTAGTCCCAGCTACTCGGGAGGCTGAGGCCGGAGAATGGCGTGAACCCGGGAGGCGGAGCTTGCAGTGAGCTGAGATCCGGCCACTGCACTCCAGCCTGGGCGACAGAGCGAGACTCCGTCTCAAAAAAAAAAAAAAAAAAAAAGAATCCTGTTTAAAAAATTAGACCGGGCTCGGTGGCTCACACCTGTAATCCCAGCACTTTGGGAGGCCAAAGCAGGTGGATCATTTGAGGCCAGCAGTTTGAGACCAGCCTGACCAACATGGTGAAACCCCATTTCTACTAAAAATACAAAATTAGCTGGACGTGGTGGCGGGCACCTGTAATCCCAGCTACTCGGGAGGGTGAGACAGAAGAATCACTTGAACCTGGGAGGTGGAGGTTGTAGTGAGCTGAGATTGTGCCACTGCACTCCAGCTTGGGCAACAAGAGCGAAACTCTGTCTCAAAAAAAAAAAAAATTAGCCAGGCATGGTGGCATATGCCTTTAATCCCAGCTGCACTCGGGAGGCTGAGGTGGGAGAATCACTTAAACCCAGGAGGTGGAGGTTGCAGTGAGCCGAGATTGCGCCACTGCACTCCAGCCTGGGTGACAGAGTGAGACTCCATCTCAATAAAATAAATATTTTTTTTTTCTTTTTTTCTTTTTATTTTTTGAGACAATGCCTCACTTTGTCACCTAGGCCAGAGTATAGTGGTTTGATCTCAGCTTACTGCAGCCTTGACCTCCCAGGCTCAAGCGATCATCCTATCTCAGCCTCCCAAGTAGGTGGGGCTATAGGCGTGAACCACCATGCCTGGCTGATTTTTTTTCTATTTTGTGGAGATGAGGTCTCCCTATGTTGCCCATGTCTTGAATTCCTGGGCTCAAGTGATCCTCCTGCCTCGGCCTCCCAAAGTGCTGGAATTAAGGTATTAGCCACCACGCCCAGCCTCTTGTTTATTTAGATCTGCTATTGACTCTTTTTTTGTTCAAATTTAACCTCTCTTTTTTCTGGATCTTTTCTCATCCTGCCTTTTGGGGAGCCCTTGCCCACTTCTTGGGTCTCCAGTCACTCCTAGTCCTCATCTCCTTAGCATGTAACACTTTTTCCCATTCTCATGGGACCTTCATGCAACAGTGCTGTACTGTTTTTTGTCTGTTTTGTTTTGTTTTTGACACAGGGTCTTGCTCTGTTGCCCAGGCTGGAGTGCAGTAGTGCGATCCTAGGTCACTGCAGCCTTGATCTCCCGGGATCAAGCTATCTTCCCACCCCAGCCTCCCAAGTATCTGGGACTACAGGAACACACCATCACACCCAGCTAATTTTTTTGTTGTACTGTTGTCTGTGCCCACCTCCCTTGGCCTCTTAAGGCCTCTGCTGAGAGCCCCCGACTTCTACCAAGGGGGTTTCTTTGCTTTTCCTCAACAACCTCTTCCATAATGGCTATTCCAGCAACCACCAGGGACTATGTGGATGTCTCACGCTCAGGGTCTTACAGACTTTCAAATGCCACAAGTGCAGAGTCAAACTCTTCCTCTTCTCCCACCTATAAACCTTTTTTTTCTCTTGTGTTTCCCTTCTGGGATAATAGTGTCCACCTGATCACCCAGATCAGCCAAGCCAGAAACGTATTTTGTTCCTCTCTCTCTCTCTTACTCCATCCTTTCCTTTCCTTTTTAAAAAACAAATGAAAACAAAAAAAAATGGGGTCTCCCTCTGTTACCCAGGCTGGAGTACAGTGGTGCAATCTCGGCTCACTGCAGCCTTGAATTCCTGGACTCAAGTACTCCTGCCTCAGCCTCCTGAGTAGCTGAGACCACAAGCATGAGCCACTGTGCCCACCTACTCCATCCTTTCTAAGCTGCCACCAGTCACGTCAGTTCTCTCTCCTGCATTTTCTCGTGAATCTGTCCCAACCATCTGCATTGTCACAGTCTTAGCATAGCTGTATCCTTTCAAGGCAGGCTCTCAGGGACTAATGTATATTCTCCTTACAGACTCTGAGAGGACCATGGAGGTCTGCTATAACACACTGGCCAACTCCTTGAGCATCATGCCAGTTTTGGAAGGACCCACACCACCACCGGACTCCAAAAGCATATCTCAAGACAGCAGTGGGCAGCAGGAGTGCTACCTTGTGTTCATCGGCTGCTCCCTGAAGGAAGACAGCATCAAGGACTGGCTGCGGCAGTCAGCTAAGCAGGTGGTTTCCAGAGCCCAGACAGACCTGACACAGATGTGACCAGACACCTCAGAGCTGCTGCTGGCCCTGAGAAGCCCCGCCACTGCCTCCCTAATGCCTCCCCACTGGGCTTCCCCTCCCTGGCCCAGCCAGCACTTTCAGAGACACTTTGAGAGAGGGAAGAAGCCACTCAGAGCAAACTCCAGGCAGGCCTGCTATGTTGTTTGCTCTGTGAGCCAGGTTCTCTGCAAGCTTTGGGTGCTAAGCCTTGTAGCACAGCATTAGGGGTTTAGTTCATCCTAGAACTCTGGGAATAGAGTTAGCTGGGGCCTGGGTCTTCTGTAGATGCTCACTAGGGACCTGTCTTTATACTGAGGCATGGGCTACCTCACTTGGATAAGCTTCTAAATGGTTCTTGACTATGGGACCTCAGGCTGCCCCTTTTTCTGCCTCTCATTGGTAGGGTTTAGGGATAAGAATCTACAAAGAGGCACGACCATTCCCATTTATGAAAACACTGGGCTGTCCTCTGCTGCTTGTTCCCTGCTGGCTCACAGGGCTGTATGATGGGAAAGTGGTCAAAGAGCAGACAGGCAGAATATTATATCCAGGCCATAGTGCACATGCTTTTCCCCGCTGCTGGGATCTTAGTCGTGTAATAGAGCCGAGAGCCCTCCCCTGCCCATGCACTCCATGAGTTCTGCTGGGACCTGACCTTCCACTCCCCATCTCTGCAGAAGCCTCAGAGGAAAGCCTTGAAGACCAGGGGGATGCTGACGCAACAGGAGATCAGGAGCATCCACGTGAGTGCCTTGCCCTGGCTTCTCCCCTCGGTGGCCCAGGGCTGTCCTTGGCTTGCATAGCTCTGTATTTTGGATTATCTGAGTGAGGAGCTATTTCTAGGACATGCTGGAGGTCTTGCTTCTCCCAGGCCACAGAAAGAAGCTGGGTACAGAATTCTGGCCTTTGTAGCTTCAGTGAGGAGGGTACAGGAGACCTCTGGTGTGACCTGGGCATCAGATTGAGTAGAGCCAGTACTTGTGGGAGAAGCTAATGACCAGAGTCCCTGCCTTGGAACCTTGTTCAAGCAACTGCTGAAGACCTATATTACAGATGAACCAGCTAGAGCCCAGGCAAAAACTGTCTAGATCCAGAAGCTGCTCATAGGAATGTTGTGGAACCTGAGGCCAGGATAAGAGGCTGATTGGAGACCCCCTTGATCAGCCTCCAGGCTCTGACCCCCAGCCTCTGCCTCAGTCGCCATGCCCACTGGGGCCTTTTCCTAAGGGGTTTGGGGACAAAAAGCTAAAAAGGACATAGAGTCTAGGTCCCCAGGACGGACTGTATCACCAGCCCCAGTAATGAGCAGGTGGGGCAGGAAAGTATTCTGAGACTCCAGGAGCCCCTGCTTTCGATTTGAGAAGGCCCCCTTCATGAACAGCTCCTGTAGGCCCGAACAACCCTGGATGCTCCTGGGGAGGACAACATGGGCATAAGGTAGTTCTTATAATGTATGTTCCCCTGGAAGCCAACCATGAACAAGGAGTTAAGTACAGGTAGTTTATTTTGGAAGTGATTCTAGGAGACACTAAATAGGAAAAAGGAGGATGAAAGGGGAGGGGGATCCAGCCAATAAAGAGTGTGTTCATGGCCGGGCACGGTGGCTCACGCCTGTAATCCCAGCACTTTGGGAGGCTGAGGTGGGATCACTTGAGGTCAGGAGTTCAAGACCAGCCTGATCAATATGGTGAAACCCTGTCTCTACTAAAAATACAAAAATTAGCCAGGCGTGGTGGCGCACGCCTGTAATCCCAGCTACTTGGGAGGCTGAGGCAGGAGAATTGCATGAATCCAGGAGATGGAGGTTGCAGTGAGCCAAGATCATGCCACTGCACTCCAACCTGGGTGACAAAGCAAGACTCCATCTCAAAAAAAAAAAAAATGACTGTGTTCAACATGAGTACCACTGGGTGCCATAGGAGCTTCATCCCAGTAGGACCTCCCAGAACTCCTCACCTGAGAGGTGGGGCACCACCTCAGGCAGGGCTTGAGGGTTGCTGGGGGTGTTAGCTTCCTAGCTCCTCTGTATAGCAGAGTAGTCTGTCTGCTAGGGAAATAGACTTGTTTGTTTTTAGTGAGTGAGTGAAGTATAGAAAGTAGTCAGATAATTATTACAGGACTCTTTTTTCCTACAGGTAAAACGCCACTTGGAACCCCTACCTGCAGGCTACTTTTATAATGGCACCCAATTTGTTAACTTCTTTGGTGACAAAACTGATTTTCACCCCCGTATCCTTGGAACTTCGTGGTCCCTGTGTGGATCCCGGGCAGTGAGACTGGGAGTTTGTGAGCCTGTCTGTAAAGCAGTTGTCTGCTAGAGCCATGCGTCTGAGCCCCAGGAGCAGGCTGGGCTCTGCATGTCTACTGATGGGCCGGGAATGCACAGGGGCAAACCTCGGGGGCAAACTTTTCATTTCAATCTCTAAATAACTGTTAAAGTTAAATTGCTCCTTTATTGAGTGGTTGCTAATGTGACTCTGTGGGTTATAGTTTTTTGGTTTTGTCTTTTTTTTTGAGATGGCGTTTCACTCTTGTTGCCCAGGCTGGAGTGCAATGGCACAATCTCAGCTCGCTGCAACCTCTCCCTCCTGGGTTCAAGCAATTCTCCTGTCTCAGCCTCCCGAGTAGCTGGGATTACAGGTGCCTCCCACCACGCCCGGCTAATTTTGTATTTTTAGTAGAAAAGCGGTTTCTCCATGTTGGTCAGGCTGGTCTCAAACTCCCGACCTCATATGATCCTCCTGCCTCGGCCTCCCAAAGTGCTGGGATTACAGACATGAGCCAAACCCTGCCCGGCTTAGAGACGAGGTCTCGCCATGTTGCCCAGGCTGGTCTCAAACTCCTGGGCTCAAGTGATCCATCTGCCTCAGTCTCCCAAAGTGCTAGTATGGCAGGCGTGAGCCACTGTGCCCAGCCTGTGGGTTATAGTTTGGATGCAGCTGTGGTGATATCCTGAAGTCTGTAGTCATCAGAGTCATGATTAAAAGTTGAAGACAGCCTGATTACAACAGTTAACCTGTGAAAAGATGGATAGGGCTGAAGCTGAAGGGCTCAGTTCTAGGACCTCATTAACATCCCTGTGACAACAGCCGTCGAATTCTTTGTAGCTGTGGTGCTGCCAGTATATACAAGGAGTCCATCAGGTACCCGCTCTATGGGCCAGACACTCACTTCCTCAGCAAACCCCCCTCACCTGCCTACAGGACCCTCTGGGCTCAGGCAGGCTCCCTTGTCCTTCAGGCTCAGAGCTCTCTTCCTTAATGAGATACCAGTCATGGACCAGTTCATGAATGACTACGTCGAAGAAGCCAACCGGGAAATTGAGAAGTATAACCGGGAGCTGGAACAGCAGGAGTATCATGACCTCTTTGAGCTGAAGCCCTAGAGGAAGGCTGGGCCCTTATATCCTGCAGAATGTCCACCTTGGAGATGGACAAACAGGTGTCTTAACCTCAGCTCTCCTGGAGGCCTCTCCCTTAAGGGGCTGTCTTTGTTCTCCTTGGCCTATGTGTCCTGGCTTGAGTGCATGTTGTCTTTATTCCCTGTATAGCGCTGAAGAGCATCACCTGCACCATTGATTTGGGGGGTGGGGGGAATACTCAAGGATGAGCAGATGGGGCCTGCCTGTCTACATGTGCAACTGGCAGTCCAGGAGCTCTGGGTTTCTGATAACAGGATCTCCTTTGGGCTCTTGAGGTTGGGGAGAAGCATTAGGATTGTACGGAGGAGTTGGTGGGACTTGGAAGGAACCCTGGCTGCCTGAACTGTGGCCATGTCTGGGAGGCGAGGCCACCACAGGCCTCAAGCCTCAGATGCTGCTCCACAAGAGCCATCTTCCCCAGTGGAGTGCCTGCCTCCCCTGCTAGGCCCCTTTCCGTGCAGGAGCTGGCCCTACTGGCCGTGGGCGCAGTCCTGGGAGGAGCAGCACAGCCTTGCCCAGGCCCAGTCCACAGAGCCAGCAGCTTGGGTTGAGATGAATAATGTGTTCACAAATGAGGGAATTTCCCTTCTGGACTAAACTGAAGAAGAAACTTGTTGCTTTCCAGAGGTGTGTGGCTCTTAAGTTGACATCAGCTTTCCCTCTTGTGGGTGGTTCTTGAGCTCTCCTGTCACATCATTCGGGTGTCCTAATGTAGGGACAAGAGGAAGCCTGCTGCTCAGGCCCCCTGGCGAGGCTTCACTTCACTGTGGAAGAGGGCATCCTGCAGCTGGTTAGTCTTAGGCCTGGTGGCTGATCACTTGTGGGGTCAGTCTCCAGCACCCAGCACTCCCACAAGCCTTGCCAGGGAAGGCCTGCTTTTCAGCCACAAACTTCGGGAAACTTATCCGCCCGCTCCCCAAAGCATTGTTGCTGGCCCCGGGCTTGTGTGGCTCCCGAGGATTGGGAATTTCAAGTAATTGCAATACCTAAATTAGATTCCTTCCAATGGCATTGTTTTCAGCTGGACCGTAAAGCAGAGGGGAATTACAAGTGTATCCCATGCCTGACCTTCATAATTGGTGTGGGGGACAGGGGAGTCACAGCCACTGATATTTAGGTGATGTCTCTTAGGACTTCAGTGCCTCAGCTACCTGAACTGTAAATGTTTTCTGAATTTCACATATTTTTTTTTTGCATGCCTTAGGAAGAAGCACATAGGTAAAACCAGCAGTTTCCAGTAATGTAGGGAGTTTTGAGCAAGGCCCCTGGAGCAGCGGAGAGACAGGATGGAGCACAGGTAGTCTGTGTGCCTGGTCACACAGAGGCCTGCATGCAAGCAGCAAAGCAACTCTCAAGGGCTTGTCAGTAAAATATATTAGGGAAAAAAAACAATTTGAAGCCAAATGAACAAAACTCCAGATACCATTAAGGAATTTTGCATCAAGAAGGGCTTCTGAAAAGACGCACGTGCTCCAGTCCCAGCTCCAAAAGCCACTGGTGACAAGGGCCCCTCTGTGGAACCTAAGTCTGGGAGGCCCCTGACTTCTGGCTGGCCAGAGGCTGGGGTATGTCAAGGGCTTGCCTCTGCTTCAGAGTCAATAACACAGATCTTAAGTGCAATTGATTAATAAGCAATGAGTTACTGTAGCTTCCTTTAGCTCTACCGAGCTCTTTTTAAAAACTCAAACTTGAGCAGCCTTAGAAAAGGGGTTGGGGGGTGGGAACCACAGGCCATTTCTCTGAGTGGGCTGCTGTGAAGTTTTAAATGAAAGCTCTAGCTTTAGGAGCTTGAGCCATTTCCTGACTGCACTGGCCTGGCAGTCTGGCTGCTGCACAAGAGTTTTTAAAGAGGGGTCGGAGCCCACCTGTGAGAGTGGGTCTTCTCACCACGTGGGGCTGTACTACGTGGTGGTCTTGGTTTCTGTTCATAGAAATGCTCTCTCACCAACTTGCCCCACTGTCCCAACTCCTCTCCTCTTAGAGAAAAAACTGTGATTACCTCAACTTGAATATGAAACTGTGATTGAAAAAAAGTCAAAACGTTAAGAAGCATCAAAGCCAAAAAGGCAAAACTGGCTGAGGCCTCTGTCGATGCTCCTCAGCCTACTTGGGAACGTGAAGGGGCAGCTGGCGAAAGGGCATTCCTGGGGCCACTTGCTCTGCCCCACTGATAAGGCACACCAGCGGTGCACTGTGTGAGCTCTTTGAGGACTGAGGCCAGGGGATGCCTCCTGGAATCTGCCAGGCCTCTCTGTTCTGTGAAGTTCAGTATCCACTTGATTCCTCCAGGCGGCACTCCCAGGTCTGGGGGAGCAGGGTCTTCCACTGTCTCCAAAGGAATGGCCATGACACTGCTTTTGACCATAAAAGTGGATCCAGGGACCCAGCAAAAACAGCGGGGGTGGGTTCCCAGGGACAGGCAGTCCTCCAGGGGCTTACGTGCTTTTTGCCAACTTTCCTGTTAGCAGCTTCAGTTTATATCACCCAGAGTGTGTGGGATAATGTTGAAGTCGCTGAAGTTATGGGTTATTTTATGTTTTGACATGGGATTTTTCTGTTTTCGATTGGAAGAAGGAGACAGAAATTGGAGAAAATGGGATTATTATCCTAGGGAAGGGCAAGGAGTCAAGCCGGCACCTCTGAGCCCTGGGGGCTCTCTGACCTGAAGCCTGGATACTGGGCCCTTCAGGTCGCAAGAAAAAGTTCCCTCCTAAATTCTGTTAGGATTTTGGAGAATGTTTGCACAGTAATAAGCTCCGGGTTGCTCTTTGGGCTTCTCAAAAGGGAAAAGTTCAATTCAAAGATTGTAAACTACAAAGTATTCCAGCAGTGTTGCTGATATAGTTGGATAGTTGTACCTCAAAAAAGTAGGTGAGAACTGGCTTCCTCATTGTCCCAGGTTGTCAAATACTAATGACATAAGAGCTCACTTACGTGCCAAAATTCACTTTTATACTAGTTTTTCAGTGCTTTAATATTTGTAACTTAAATTTTAAAACTCGTATTTACAAACACTACTGTAACTTCAGTGAAACTGAATTGTGTGATTGAAGCTTTTTGCTTATCATAGTATTTATTACATTACTTAATTCAGTAAATATATAAAAGTAGCTTTCAATTTATTTTTATATTATTTTACATGTTTTTACCTGCAGTTGTGTATGTGAATTTACCTTGGTAATTGAGATGTCATGCTAAGGACCAATAAACTATCACTGAACAAGCAAGGACTCCAGACGATGCCTGTGCCATACACTCAGTCCCCTGGTGCTCCTGGAGCGGGGGTGAGGGGGGCTGGCCTTCAGCCTCCCCTGGACGCCTCTGCTGGGGATGCTGAGGGGAGTCTTCCGAGCTCACACTCCCTCTCTAGACGCCGGAGCAGCCCGTGGAGAATAAAATTCATCGGAAGAAACCACACTGGCTTGCGGGGTGGGAACTTGGGAAGTCCCAGAACTCGGGGAGAGGCTCAAGAAAGCCGGCTATGGGAACGGGGCTCTCCCCGGCCCTTCCGCCCCGCCCGGGTCCTTCACCCTTGTCTTAGGCCGCGGTGCGCGGGTGCCGGTTCTTGGCCCCAGTCTGCCGCGGCCGGGCTGCAGTAGGAACCACACCTTTCCAGCCTGATCGGCGCGTTTCCGCGCGGTGAAAGCTCGGCGAGGTGGCTCCTCGGTCCTACTTTATACATGGGGACGACGGGAGGCGCTGACGGGTCAAATGGGACGGATTTGGCGCCGCGCGTTGGAACCGCAAGTTCTAACGGGGAGGTTTGCCGGAGCCCGTGGAGCTCTAGAGGAGAGACCAGAAATGCATCAGCTGTCCCCGTGCAAGCTTGAGTTCCACTCGCCAGGCGGTTCCTGCCGCACGTGGCGTGGGCCTCCCAGCTGACAACACCCCGGGCCCCCGCCGGCCGCGCGGGGAGGTGGGGAAAAGGGGCGCCCGCCACCAGTCCATAGACACCCTGCTTCCTGTCAACCAGTCGCTGGGGGGACAAGGGGAAATGCCCAACTGGCCAGATGTGGAAGCTGGCCCCGGGGGAAGGGTGTAGCCTCTGCAGATAGCTTCAGGTGACTGGGATAGTGGTCTTAGGTTTGGAAGTTCCTTGAGATAATTAGTCCTGTGCAAACCAAATGCAAATCTGCATGGGAAGGGCCTGGTAGACTTGAGGGAGGGAGCCGGCAGCAATATTATCCCTTCACAACCTCTTCCCCAAAGCCTCCTGCAGGCCGGGGTTTGAACTTTGATGGAATGCCTGTGCTTGCATTATGGCAAAACCTCTAGGGTTTGGGAATTAACCCCTAGGAATTGCCAGAGCGATGGGGAGACAGTAAATGGTGAAGGGCTCTCAGAAGGACTTAGAGGCCAGGAAACCTGAGGATGGGGAAGGGATCCCATCTTCCACCTGGAGCCCTCAGTAGGGACAGGGGACTACTGAAACCCTAGTGCTGCTTACCAGAGTAGGAGCCCCAGAGTCAGGGAATCCTGGCAGAATCCATCGTGGAAAGTGATTTAGAGCAGAAGATCTCATGTGGAGCTACTGAAAATCAGAGAACCTGCCAGGAACACGGAGAAACACCAGTGTTAATCTCTATCCTACACTCTAGGGATAAGTTATGCCCAAAGAAGACATGACCATGTGACCCACTTCCAGCCCATGACAGAAAGCTTGGTTTCTGTAGGAGTCCAGACTAGCACTAGATACAAGTCAGCCGGGCCCAGGCACTAATACGTCATCAGAACCCTCTCTCTATCTTTGGTGGCTTCATTCTTCCCCTGCAGCAAGCTTCCTCTACACCACCAGCAGCACCAGGGTCCCAAAGGCAAAGATCACATTCTCATCCCTGAATAGTTACAATGGTCAGGAGGAATGGAGTTTTCTGATTAGCCTGGCCTTGGGTCTCTGTGTGCTTCCATGGGCCCCCTATGGCCCATGTGAGAGGTGGCCCCCCACAGAAGGGCTTGCTCCCTTAAACCAGCATTACACATCTCCCTGCAATTTCTGAGCTTTTCTGATAAGTCAGACACCTACTTGATTTTTTTTTTGAGAGTCTCGCTCTGTCGCCCAGGCTGGAGTGCAGCGGCGAGATCTCACTGCAACCTCCACCTCCTGGGTTCAAGCCATTCTGCTGCCTCAGCCTCTCGAGTAGCTGGGAGTGGCACATGCCACCACGCCCAGCTTTTTGTGTTTTGGGGGGTTTTTTTGTATTTTTGCTAGAGGCAGCGTTTCACCATGTTGGGAAGGCTGGTCTTGAACTCCTGACCTCAAGTGATCCACCAGCCTCAGCCTCCCAAAGTGCTGGGATTACAGGCGTGAGCCACCACCCCTGGCTTTTTTTTTTTTTTTAAGACAGAGTCTCGGCCGGGCGCGGTGGCTCAAGCCTGTAATCCCAGCACTTTGGGAGGCCGAGACGGGCGGATCACGAGGTCAGGAGTTCGAGACCATCCTGGCTAACACGGTGAAACCCCGTCTCTACTAAGAAATGCGAAAAACTAGCCGGGCGAGGTGGCAGGCGCCTGTAGTCCCGGCTACTCGGGAGGCTGAGGCAGGAGAATGGCGTAAAAACCCGGGAGGCGGAGCTTGCAGTGAGCTGAGATCCGGCCACTGCACTCCAGCCTGGGCGACACAGCGAGACTCCGTCTCAAAAAAAAAAAAAAAAAAAAA